>NC_137800.1:78485181-79052907 GCF_963383645.1 Muscardinus avellanarius | reverse complement strand
GCAACCAGATAAGGCATCTTCCATTAAGTGGTGGCAGAGCAGAGAGGGGCATGCAATACAGGGGACCGTACGGAGCATGGGAGGCAGAGACCATCCTCTGGCACTGAGGCTGTGGGCCTCTGGGGAGAGGTGTTACTGCTCCAGCATTCTCTACACTCATTTCCATTTCCAGATCTGGAATATGAGAACGTTATACGAGATGATCTTTTAAGCAAATCCTAGCTCTAAAGCCTTTTATTTCTAATGTCTGCCAACTCCTATTCCCAGATTTGATAAGTGGTAAAAACTCTTCCAGCTGGTTATTTTAAGGAAAATATGCTAGCTAGTGACAGGATGTCACCATAGTGCAAATGGAGCAGAGGGTCCAAATACTGACAGTAAAAAAATAAAATCAATCAGAAAATTACTAGAAGAAAACAACAAAGGCTGTTCCCAAATATATAATCTTGGAAAAATAGAAGGTATTTCTTTCTGAGAACCCAAAGGATTAATGGGAAGGCTACCAAATTTTATAAAAGAAATAAGCTGCATTCTATATGGTGAGAAACTATATACGTGCACACACACATTTTTTTTTTACAATTCATTGTATTTATTTTTAATTTTTATTTTTTCCAGACTGTGCTTGGTGCCCTCTCCCCCCCCACTTCGCCTCCCTCCCCAACAATGAGTGTGCGGGTTGACCATGCTACATTCATACTTTTACACATATTTGGATGTAGCTCCTCCATTAATCAACCTCAGCCTTCTTCCTCTCCTACCCTTGCATTCTAACTTGCTGAGATTAGCCCTCCATTATCAAGAGTCCCTCTGGTATCCCTAGTTTGGGCATATTAGAGAAATCATACGTCCCTTCTCTTTCTATGCTTGGCTAATCTCACTTAACATAATGTTCTCCAGGTCTCCATCATCATCTTGTGAATGACATAACGTTGTTCTTCTTTAGAGCTGAGTAGAATTCCATTGTGCACACACATATTTTAAATGACCCATTAGGATAAAAACCACAATGCTTATTGCAAAAGACTAATCATGTTCATCCACAGAGAGCTTACAAATGAACAGAAATTAAAAACCGAAAGTGATACAAATACAATTAAAGGCAGCTTATAAAAAAAAAAGG
This sequence comes from Muscardinus avellanarius, assembly GCF_963383645.1. Lineage (NCBI taxonomy): Eukaryota > Metazoa > Chordata > Mammalia > Rodentia > Gliridae > Muscardinus > Muscardinus avellanarius. Next base: position 79,051,784 of record NC_137800.1, on the reverse strand, counting down.
AAAATCCAATAAACAGAAAAAAATGCAATCAAACTCATTCACAAAGTAATGCAGAGTTAAGTAACTGTAAGATTATATTTTAACCTATTATATTTCAAGTATATTCTTAGTGATTGGGAATGTTTATGCTCTTACTATGTTATGGTGAAACTTCTTAGGAAAGCAATTAAATCATAGTTACTGAGCTGGGCGTGGTGGCGCACGCTTGTAATCCCCGCGCTTGGGAGGCGGAGACAGGAGGATCGCACAGGTTTGAAGCCAGCCACGCTAGCTTAAGAGACCCGGTTTCCAAAAATAAAAAAGTATAAAATAGGTCTGGGAGTGTAGCCCAGAGGTAGAAAGGCTTCAGGAACCTCAGTACCACCCTCCCCAAAGAAATCATAGTTACTGAAATTAAAAAGAAACCAACTTTTGGTATAGAAATTCCAACTTAAAAATGCGTTCTACAAATATACTAGCTCAAGAATTCAAGGATGTGTTTAGAAATGGAAATGTTAATTAAAGGACTGTGTCTGGCCCTGTCTGACACCACCGCAACAACCTCTTGTCATTAAAAATTTGAGCAAACAGTGAAGGACTGATTAAAGAGTTATATACCTCTATGGAATAAGATACACTGCTGTTGGCAAAAATATTGAGGCAGATGTAAATAGGCTGATGTATCATAATACAGTTAATATAACATATTGTTTGGGCAAAACATATATTACATAGCATATGCATCTTAAACCCCCACTGTTACAAAAGAAATATACATATTTTTTCATCCATATACAGGCATGTTTTAGAGGAAAACCCAAATATGTAAGTGGTTATATATAGAAATAACAGGATTTAAGGGGAGTGGTACTTTGTCATTACTATTTCACACTTTCGTATGCTGTTTTATATTTTTAATTTACATAATGTAGTAAAATCTAATCTGCATTAAATGAGAAGTAAAACAAAGCCTAAAAGAATTATGGTGTGACAAAGAACCATTTATTTAGAGGATGTCAGTAATCTGGGAAGAAAATTTGAATATCAGAGATAACTTCAGATCAGGATGTGGTGGCCCACGCCTGTCATCTCAGTACTTGGGAGGCTAAGACAGAAGGATCACAGGTTCAAGGCTAGCCTTCGCATCTGAGCAAACTGTTTCCAAATAAAAAATAAACTAGAACTGGGGGTGTATCTCAGAGATAAAATGTCCCTTGGTTCAACTCCGAGTACTCTTACTACCCCCTCCTCATATACATACACAAGGAACTTTAAAATGCAGGAATTTACATTTTTTTTATAGACAATGATTTGAAATTAGAGGGCTGGTATTTATTCAGAAAGAGTAAATATAAAATCCCCACTCTCAACCCCAACACATAGACACAGGCACACACACACACACACACACACACACACACACAGACACACACACACACCTGAATTTATATGAGTGGAAGCCTCTAAGACTGAGTACCCTTCTGGCTTGGATCCAGCCTCAAGATCCTCATGTCAAGCTTTCACATGAAGAGCTGCTTCACACAGTGTTGGTTCAACTCTCAATTAATGGACAAATATTGACCATAAGATTCCTGAACGACATAGTTTTCTTCTCTTTGGAAACAGGAGATTTAGTCATTTCACAATTAAAATCTTATGGTTAAATATTCTTTGGATGAAACAGATGATTGAGGAATTACTCAATTATGCAACCAATGATAATTTCTCCTCTCTGATCTTCACTCACTACAGAGTCAGCCTAATAGTAATGGACTCTTCATTAAGATGTAGCCTATTAATGAGCTTTGCATCATGATGTAAGAGAATTTGAATTTTGCTTTTGTCTACAAGGTTTAGTCAAGTCATTTAACCTCTCTCTCTAAGCTCAGTGAGAAGCTGTTACATATATTGGGAATCATAATATTTCTCAAGCTGATCATCTCTGCAGTTCAGAGCACTGAAACATAAAAAATTGCTCAAAACACTCAGAGTGTTATTCTTCTTTTATTGATCAGGTGCCTTTGGGAAATCAGAAAATATGAGTCCAGAGTAGAAGAGTCTATATCAATCTTAACATGAATATGAGATACTATATTCAAATAGCCAACAATCATATCACGTAAAGTTAAATCTTTCTAACAAATACTAAATCAGCAGTTGTATTTATTACCCATCAACTTTTCATGTTGAACCTGAGGCAGCTTTAAATAAAAGGCATATCTGTTTTAAAAATATAAAGATAAGTTGGGGCCCAGATGTAGAAAAGATAGTAATTGCATTAGAAAATCTGAACTAAGGGTACATTGTTTTCCATGATAAAATGTCATGCATTTTAAGTACTTTTTTTTTTTTTTGGTGGTGTTATTGCAGATCAAACCCAGGGGCATGCTCATGCCTCTGAACTATAGCCACAGGCCTTTTAATTTTTGTTTTGAAACAGGGTCTTGCTAGGTGGCAGAATGTCTCGCTTAGTTGCTCAGGCTATTCTACAACCTGGGATTTTGCTTGTTTCAGTCTCCTAAGTACTAGGATTACAGGCATGTGCCACCATGCCTGGCTAATATGAAGGTTCTTAAATACTATACTGAGAAAATTCGGTTTTACTGCATTTGATTTCTAAAAGACGAAAAATGTGTTAATAGTGAAAATGAGTTTAACATTGAAGTACATGACTAGGTGGTAAATAATACAAATTAGTCCAAGAAAAGTATAACTCCTGTATCTAAAGTTAGAACATCTCCCTATAGACAAAGTAGACTGTGGAATGTTTAGTCTTAGAGTTGCATTGATTTGGGATAGATATGTCACACATGGATGGCTAAAGTATTCAGATTTTCTATACTTAGATTCTCAGAAGCACTCATCAATACAGCCATTAACTGTGAGATGTGTTCAGTGCAATTAAATATTAATAACAAAGGATCAGGGTTTGTGAAGGATATGCTTGTTTTAATATAAACTACAAAAAAGATAAAAATGTTCATGTAATATTTTTATTGTCATGTGTTTGCATTTGTACATACATAAATGTTCTTGAGTAGAGAAAAAGTAAGCGAGTTTCAGCTGAAACATTGGGAATTTCCCATCGCACAGTGTTGCGTAAGAAAAGGCTATGATTTAGCTATGGAATGTCCCCTGGAAAAACTAATGTGTTGGTAATGCAGAAATGTTCAAAAGTGAAATAATTTTAATCAGGGCTCTAACCTCACCAATAGACAAATCCATTGATGGATTAATAATTTATGTGGATTTACTAGGCAGTAACTATAAGCAGGAAGGGTGGAGGTAGAGGAGATAGGTTAGTAAGGCGTGTGTCCTTGGAAACCCTGTATCTGTTCTTTTCCTCTCTCTCTCCTTCCCACTGTGTTTGGTCAAGCATTGCCACCATGATGTTTCTGCCCTGGGACCAATCAATGATGGACTAAACCTCTTAAACTTTTTTCAGATATGTTGGCCACAATCTAATATACTAAATGTGGTTATAAAAAAAATCATAAGCAACCTGATACAGTAAATATGATTCAACTTGTGTGTCAATGTTGAAAAGAATAGGGTGAGTACTACCGCTTCAATGCATTGTCTTTCTTGAATAAGTATAAAATGAGGCAGTCTGAATGTCTACGGTGACATTTTTCAGATTTATTCTATGAGAAGGATACTGCTGCTTACTCCTGATTCATTGGATGTTTACTCAGTTCAAAAGAAAAAAGTGTAAGTGCATATTCTGTTTTTCTTGAGAGGTATGTGTTTAGAAATAATATCATTGTCTTAGTTCTTTTTGGCTGCTATAAAAAATGCCATAAACTAGATAGCTTATAAATAATGAAAATTTATTTATCCGGGTTTTGAAGGCTGGGAAATCTAAGAGCATAACACCTGTAGGAGTCAGTGTCTGGTAAAGGTCCAAATTCTGTTTTTTATATTGTACCTTCTAATTGTATCCTCACATGGTAGATGGTGGAAAAGCAGCTCTTGAGACCTTTTTTATAAGGATACTAATCTCACAAAGGGATCACACCCCAAAGCCCCCAGTCCCTAAGACTATCACATTGGTGATTATGTTTTCAACACATGAATTGGAAGGGAACATAAACATTCAGACCACAGCAATCACGAACCAATCCAGTTGTTCATGCTATCAGAATAGAATAGTCACTTAATTTTCACCTTTTGCCCAACTGTAGATTCTTCCAGCTGGAGTTCACATCAAATCATTTCATTTATATTAATGAAGCATGTTTTAATTTAAACAAACTCCTACCAATCCATTATTGCCCATTGATCTTGCCTCCTGCATCATTAGCCATCTCTTGAAGGTATCTCAAATTACCAGGGGACTCATATTTTATCAGATATAATGCCAATTTCTTTGTCTTAGTTCCAACACTATCACCTTTATCCCGTTTTATAAATCAAAACTATTTTCCAGAACACAAGTAAATAGTAGAGAGGCCCAGAGGAATAAACAAAACTCATTTCATTTTATTTAGAAAATTATGGAATGTGACAATCAGCTAAGAATATAAAATGGAAACCAAGGATTGCTGGAGCTGTAGTATCAGAACTACATCCAATATTATGGATATCCATATATGTGTGTGTGTGTGTGTGTGTGTGTGTGTGTGTGTGTGTGTATATATTTTATATATCCTACATATACGATTAATGTTTTATATCTATATATCTATGTATGCATATACTATTTTACAGAAACAAATACCATTTTGATCAATCCATTTGTGTCTGGCAGTGTTAAAAACTTGTCTTCCATAATATACAAAGAACTTTATGACCATACAAAAAGAAGCGAGTACAGTATTTTTTAGTGAATTACATAAAAACAATAAAAAATCAGCCAGGCGTGATGGCACATGCTTGTAATCTCTGTGCTTGGGAGGCTGAGACAGGAAGATTGCGCAGGTTCGAAGCCAGCCTCAGCTGGCTTAAGAGACCTTGTTTCCAAATAAAATATAAAATACATCTGGGAGTGTAGCCCGGAGGTAGATGCCCCCTGGGTTCCATCCCCAGTACCAAAAAAAAACAAACAAAAAACAAAAAAAACCCAGCAGGTAGGTGATTCTAATCCATCTCCTCGATTTAGGAAAGTCTTTAAGTAGTTGTATCTTAAAGAAATGTTCAAGCTGGGCATGGTGGCACACACTTGCAATCCCAGCATTTGGGAGGCTGAGACAGGAGGATCGTAGTTCGCGGCCAGCTTCAGCTATTTAGTGAGTCCCTGTTTCAAAATAGGGAATAAAAAATAGGGCTGGGGGTGTCGCATGGAGGTAGAATAACCCTGGGTTCCATTCCAGTACCACAAAAAAAAAAAAAAACAGAAATATTCAAATCGGGCTGTCTTGTTTCTTATTAAAATTTTACAAGGAGGCTATATAAAGAGTATGTACGAGGACACTTTTATCTAAGAACCTTTTAACAGCAACCAGTTTCACCAGTAATGCCTATACAAACCGTGACTATCCATTTTTTTATTGAAATTTATACATGGGTATCCAGTGACATCTTAATGGCCACATGGAAACTTGGCAAAACTGAAACAAATGTGTTGCCTCCATATGCACAGCTTTTCTTCCCAGCATATGATTCTGCTACATTTCCAGTTGCTAAAGCCAGACAAGAAGTCACGCCTAATTTTACTGAAATATGTTCCTATGTCCTATGGACTCTGTCTCAAAGTATATGAATGTGCTTACTTTTCTCTGCCACCGTCTGCTGAGTCACTATACCTTCTTGCCTGGATGACATTGGGCAGCTCCTAACTGGCCTTACCTGTTCTATTTTCACCTTGGTTGGGTCCACTCTGCACAGAGTAACCATGATCTATGAAGCATGAATCAAATTGTTACTTTCTTACCTAAACTCCCCACATGGTTTATCATCACAGTTGAAGTCAATCTAAATTCTTATCATGGTCGATAAGGCAGAGTACAGACTGAACCCTGCCGGTCTCTCTGATCTCCGGCTGGAACAGTCCCCTCACCCCTGTTGATAACAACAGGAAAGTTTGTGTTTTGGAACCACAGAAGTTCCTACCCAATCAGCAAAGGTAAAACCCATTTGCCTATGTGTAATTTTCCACCCTTATAAAAATATTAAGGAAGAAATCACCTATGAGTTAAAGAACTACATAAACAACTTTTCCCTTGATTCAAGTGTTTTTAAAGCACTTGTTTCTCCCCAGAGGATGCCTTTGGAACCACATCACATTTTATGTGTCCTTTGAGTCTTGTCTGCTCTAAGTAGAGCAGTCACGTCCCTGTTGCCTCATCAAGCTCTTTGCAAAAATGGCCTCATTCTTTTAAAAGCTCTGCTGGATTTTTAAAGAAATGTGTTTGTAAAAAGCAAGGGAAATATTACTTTTAAATTGCAAAGTATAGCCTCTACATTTTTGAACCACTGCCATTCAGCACCTCGAGTTTCAGTAGCGTGGTAATAACCCAATTGTTTTAGCAATACTAGAAAGTTAACTTTTTAGTCATTAATGAGTTCTCTTAGAATCCTACTCTTAGGAAATTATTTGATACAAAACAGCAAATATTTTACCACCTTATATCTTCTTCAACTTTTAGGATTCCAAGTTTTTAAAAAATTAGCAAAAAGCAAAAAAATATATAAAAGCTCAAGTGGTTTGCCCAAATTTTGAGTGGGGAGGAACCTTTTAAAAATTCCACATAGATCAAGAAGTTGGTTGATATTCAATAGCTCTTAGAAAATATTGGTTTGGTGAGTTAAATATAAATGAATCACAAACACGTGAATTAAATTTTCGTCAATGAGAATTTAAGTTGAAAATGGAAGGATAAATGCCTTTTGGAAAAATATATTATGGTTTCTACCACAAGCCAAACATTTATATAATAGTTTCAGCTGCTTCCCAGTCTATAAGTACATCTAGATTCATTTGATCCTATGAAATTCTTTTCAATATAATAAAGGTTTTGGAATCACTTAGGATAGCTCAATATGAAAAATATACCTCATTTTCTCATTAGAACAGATTCTCTGGCATACCAAAGACCTTTGATATTTCTAGCACATGAATTACTACATATTACTTTACACAGATAGGGTAGATAATGTCTTTTGATTCATTCTAAAAGGATAATAAATACACATATTTGCAAGCAGCAAACAGACATAGATTAACCTATAAAGAAGATGACTAAACATATGTTATTTAAAAACACTGGACAGTAGGAAAATCATACTGAGAAAAAAATAGGAATTATTTGATGAACTCTTAGATTTCAGGTTTGGGTGATCATGTTTGAAGTTAAAATAAGTGTAAATGTTGACTTTGTATATCAAGTTTAGAAAAAAAAATAAAGAAGAGTTAGTGGGATAAGATCCTGAAATGCAAAACACTAGCAGAAAGAGTAAATTTACCATAGTTTATTTGAAAACTAAAGTCTTCTCTTAAGGTTAAGTTTCCTTGAGTTCTCCAAGCCCATAGATGACCTCATTTTCTTGAACTCCCCTCTCTAGTAGACTTGGTAAGCCACTGACAATCTGGGTTTCCTTTGGGATGACTAAAAGAGCAGGAGATAATGTCATCCATCGTCATGACTCAACATATTTAGAGCCAGTAGCCTATCCGGTTTCAGAAGAGTTTGGAGCCATTTGGATGTCAATTACCAGAGACATTTTACATTGAAATGTGGGAAAAATGGAAGATGTAATCATCTGGGGCATACTGATCTCCCAGTCTACTGCAATTCTGGGAAGGCAGGAAGACGTTTTTTTGTTCGTCTCATTGCCCATTCTACTGTCCCCATAGTAGTAGAAAGTAACCTCTGATTAGCAGGCCCTCATAAGAGAATTTAATCTTTCACTATGAATAGAGTTATACATGGAAGGAAACAAAGACGTTGTTTTCTCCTCATATTCTCCGACATTGTTCCTTTCTTTCCTTGCCCTCTGGTAGGTATCAAAGATAGAAACTGATAACTGTGCCTTGCTATAAATCCTTAAACCTTATAGGCAAATTCATTCACATATCTAATGAAAGCCGGAAGATTTACACTGCCACTATAATTTCACTCTCATCTGTTAGACAGAGATTTTGAAATATCTATCTTAATGAATTCCTTGTCTCACATGCACAGAGAAACTTATAGTTAATCCTACTTAAAGTGCTATCTAGTCAGGTTTCATTCAAAAGATCATCATATTTGTCAAATTAAAGACTATACCTTGGATTACATTTTACTACTTAGATGTTAGCTCACAAGCCAGAAGCAAGTCTAATTTCAGTATGGAAGAAAGTAGTTTAATTTCATAATGAAGACCCTATTTGACCAGCAATCCAGCACTGCTAAGCTTTTAAACCATAAGCGTCATGGTTGTTAAAATTGAAGTTTCAATTCTGCTTTTTAAAAAAACTGAATTTCAGAAATATGGGAGGAAAGAATCAACAATTTTTCAAACTAGTCTATACTTTTGGCAGTCTCAATGAAAACTTAACAACTGCCAATGAAATTTAATTCTACTTACATAACCCAACGCAAAGCTCCCATATACAAATATTAGTTGATGGCACGCATATTTTTGTGTCTTCCTAATTTGACAAAACTATACCATAAGCCTTAGATTAAAAATAATAGATGCTACCTTTTAAACAGTTTTACTACTAGACAATTCAAAGGTGAGCCTTTAAACATAACCAATCCTAACTATAATAGCATGTTTTAGTGCAAATGTTAATGTGAACTGCAACTGACTAATTAATTATATAGAAATATTTCCATGGGATAATCTTAAGAAAACTGGCAAATATTGGTTAAAATATTTATGTGAATTTATTTTGGGATTCTATAGTTTGTTCCATTTATCTATTTGCTATTTTACTAATACCAAGCTATCTTTTTGTTGTTGTTGTTTGTGTGTGGTACTAAGGATTGAACCCAAGAACATTCTACCTTCGAGATACATGCCCAGACCTATCTATTTTGTATTCTTTTTTGTTTGTTTGTATTTTTTTTTCTGGTGGTGGTACTGGGGTTCCTGGAAACCCTTCTACCTCCAGGCTACACTCCCAGACCTAATATATATATATATATATATATATATATATATATATATATATATTATATTTATATATATATAAATATATATAAATAAATATATATATATTTATTTATATTTATATTTGAAACAGGGTCTCTTAAGCCAGCAAGGCTGGCTTCGAACCTGCATGATCCTCCTGTCTCCACCTCCCAAGCACTGGGATTACAATCTTGTACCACCACGCCCGGCTGTATTCTTTATTTTGAAACAGGGTCTCACTAAGTTGTGGAGTGCCTAAGTATCTGAGGCTGGCCACGAACCTGCTATCCTCCTGTATCAGCTTCCCAAGAACTAAAATTACAAGCTTGTACCACCATGCCTGGTTCCAAGCTATCTTGACTAGTATAGTTTTCTAGTAAGTGTTCAAGTCATAAATTTTTGAAAATATACTTAAATTGCTAGGCATAGTGACTGACGCATGCTTATAATCCCATACTTGCAAGGTTGAAGATAGCAAGTTTGAGGCCAGATTCAGCAATTTAGTGAGGCCCTCAGCAACTTAATGAGACCCTGTTTCAAAATAAAAAATAAAATAGGACTGGAGGCATAGCCCGGCGGTAGAATGCCACTGGATTCAATCCCTAGTGCCACAAAAATAAGCAAGAGAAAGAAAGGAGGGAGGGAAGGAAGAAAGGCTCAGAAGTAGAGTATCTTGGGTTCAATCCCCAGCACCATGCAAATGTGTGCATACACACATACACAAAGTGTTCTTTATTTCTGTTACGTTTTTGACCTCTAACATTTCATATTGTTTCTTAGAACTTCCATCTCTCCACTTACATTGCCTCTATATTTCTGTATTCTGTATACTTCATCCATTAGATCCCTCAGCATCTTAATAACTGTTACTTTAAAATCACCATCTGGTAATCCCAGCATCCATGCCATGGGTCATGGGTCTCTATCTTTTCAAACTGTTTTTTGCCCTTTAGTACATCTTATCTTCCTTCTTGGTAGCCAAAACTAAAATACTGGGTCGTAGGAACTGCTATAAAGAGACTCAATAATGTGGTAGTGAGAAAAGATAAGCATTCTATGATCCTACTCTTAAGTTTTAGTCTTTTAATAAGGCTGTGCCTCTAGAACTGGATTTGAAACAGACTTCTTGTTCCCCTTTCCCACTGCCTAGAATGGGCTGCTGGTGAGTATTTATTTCCCTTCTCTCAGGTCACTTAGATTTGTGATAACTAGTTAGGCTCTGGTTTATTAGATTCTCCTCAGGGCAGGCCTTGTTAAGAACACAAATTATTTGCTGTGTATCAAAATAGTTCCCTTTTCTCTCTCCCTGCTGGAAGCTCTAGGGAATTGTATTCTGACATTCAGGATGAGAACCAGGTCTTGCTCCCAAAAGACATGGTCACAAAAGCGTAAGGGCCTATGATGACAGGATTTCTTGTGTTTCGTGACTTCCAGAGTCATAAACAGTCTAGATTTTCCTGAAAGAAACTCTAAAATAGTTGAAGGCATGTCATATAACTAAAAGAAACAAATTTGTTGCCTTAGACAATCACAAAATTGTGATAACTTATAAAAGAAAAGCCTAAGTACTATAAAAGAGATTGCTGTCTTTGAGGACCTTACACCTGGCTTTGTTTAGATCTCAGATGCTGGATCAAATTAATACATCCCCAAAGAGAAATCATCCGAAAGTCCTTGGAACATTTGAAAGTCCTTACAAAAGAATCTTGAAAGTCATCACTCGTCCTAACAATAAATTAAAAAAAAAAAACTTGAACAAACTGAAAACTCAAAAGCTTTTTTTATAAAAAATGGACATCAAAATGAACTTTGTGTTGGGTTAGTAAATTTTAAAAAGTAAGAAAAATTCCACTGTTCCACTAGGGACCTATAATTGCAAATGTCACCATATGGTAGCACCCAAGCTATTTATGAACCTATCTATTCAGTTAAATGTCAGCTGTCAATTGCCCATGAAGATGCCATGCAAAAAAAAATCCCATTCCTTTTTGTATTTTGGACTCTTGTGCATATGGGAGAAATAAAATCTCTCAAGGAAATACATTGTTCTGTTACCCAGTTACTCTGGCCAGGGCGGAGCATAAGGCGAATTCTCAAGTTACTGATATGTAATACTCTGAAGCTCTGTAAGATCTATGTTCTTTTAGCAGTTCTTTTGAAAATATCATGTGCATTATTTCTTTGAAAGGATTTCTGACACTGGACTTGAGTTTTTATGTGACCTCTAGATGATGCTAAGATGCTTTAAACCAGGTGGCAGTTAGCAGTCTATTATGTGAGAAAGGCCTTGGCATTAGCTCAGAACTATGGGCTAGCTTTAAAAAGTCAGTTGTAAGCTGTGGGCAGGGAAAAGAAATACCTCATCACTGAACAGCTTTTTTATTATTATTCAAAAAAACCTGCTGGGCGTGGAATATTTATGAAGAGTCTGTTTATTTTGTTGCCCCATCTTGATAATGAGTTGGGGCCCTCCATTAAAACATGATTACTCAGACCACAAAATTTAGTACTTGTTCTCAAATAAAATTACACAAACCATCCCCTGCTTAGAATGATTCAACTTACTAAGAAGTTTTAGCTTTACCAAGATATGAAAGTAATATACATTCAGTCTAAGCTGTACTTGGAATTTTGGCTCTAGAACTTCCCCCACATGAGTGACCTGCCCTGTGATCCTCTGGCAATGCTGGGTGGTCGCAGGGATCGCAGCGTCCAGTGAGTCACCAGGTCACAAAGGGAGACAACCGACACCCACAGCGTGCTGTGTTGCTAGCTAGGACAGTCAGGAAGTTAGGGCATTTAACATTTCCAATTCACCAGAGGTATATGTTCCTTTCCTACTCCTCAAAAGGTAGAATTAAAAATTATGATCCAAGCTGGGCATAGTGAAACATGCTTGTAATCTCAGTACTTGGGAGGCTGAGACAGAAGGATCACAAGTTTGCAGAGAGCCAGTTACTTAGTGAGGCTCTCTGCAATTTAGTGAGACCCTATTACAAAATAAAGAATAAAAATCAGGGCTAGGGGTGCAGCTCAGAGGTAAAATGCCCCTGGGTTCAGTCCCCTGTACCACACACACACAAAAAAATTCTGATCCATTTAGTGGCAATCTAATAAAGATCAGTGATGGTACAGTTGGATGTGATTTAGAATCCATAAGTAAGTATCTCTCCTGTAGCAAAAATTAGCCAAGAATAGGGGCACAATGCATTTGGTTCCTATATACCATATATATATACACACATATATACATATATATACATATATACACATATATACATATATATGTATATATATGTGTGTGTGTGTGTGTGTGTGTGTGTCCTCTCTGGACACACATAAAAAATGTTAAAAATATTAATTATTGATAGCCATAGGATATCATAGACTATATCATACACTTATTAATTCTTTTGCTCAAGTAAATTTCAGTTAAGTGTGTTTTTCCTCTTCTGCTTGTGTGTGTTTCATCTGTACTTAATAAGCAAATCTATTGTACAACAATATATCAGATAATCACTAAAAATTCAAAAGGTGGGCATGGTAGCACATACTTGTAATCCCAGTGCATGGGAGGCTGAGACAGGAGAATCTCAAGCTTGAGGTTAGCCTTAGCAACTCAGGCCCTCTACAATTTAGTGAGACTCTGTTTCAAAATAAGAAATAAAATAGGGCTGGGGATATAGCTTGGAGATAGAATGTCCCTGGGTTCAATCCCTAGTACCTCAAGAAAGAAAAAAGTAGTATAAAATGGTCTTTCCCCATGAAGACGTAAGGATGTCTTCAAAATAAACTCTGGGGCTTTGAGCGTCTTGGCTGTCTTACTTTGGCAGAGGCCCCAGTAAATTAAACAGAGGTTCTGTTGAACAAGTACAGATAAGAGGAGAATACATATGCCTCCACCCTCCAATATCATTAATGCTAGCTTGCAACAATTTTTGTCTTAAGTTAGTGGCATGTATGCTATCTCTATCTGCTCAAACACATAACTTATAGTTTATCAGGCGTATTTGAGAGGATTAAATAAATTAATACATGTAAAGCACTTAGAACGAAGCTCAGCCTGGTACACACTGTGATCTCAGTGACTGATAACAATTTGAATCATAACAAGAACAGAGACTACAGGGTTATTTTAGCTAAAGCAATTCAGATTGGCAATAAAGACTAGAATAGCACCATGGAACTAAAACCTAAGAGAAATATCCCTGAGTATTGTTGGAACACTTTTAATGCACGTCTCTCCCTTTCTATCCCTCAGGAGCTTAACTTAATAAATAAGAGGACAAAAGTCTGGCTCTTAACTCTGTCAAAGTCTATCATAAGGCATTACTTTCGTATCACACATGACAGTTCACCCATGTATAAAGACTTCTGTCCCCAAAGGAGGACGGCGTGATAGTGTAGCAGGAAGGAACGCACATCTCGCTGACCTCTGCTATAAAACAATTCAGAGTGGGTCAGAGAGGAGGAATGAGATTCCTCGTGCACACTTTATGAAGTGAACTTATCTTGACTCCAAGGAAATTTCTGAATTTCATTCCAGGAATCGCAGCCTAACAACAATAGTTTGAGAATTCCCATCAACCAGTGAGTCTGTGACTTCACTTTAAAAAACTTCCTAGTGTATTGTTTATGACAATTGGCTGGCATAAAAAATATGCCCTCCAGAGAAGAGAGTTGACTTTAATTTAATAAACAAAAAACAAAATGCTAGGAAGAAAGTCCCCAGAGATAAGTTTCCCAATTCAATTTCTCTGACCTGAAATTCAGAGATTGTGGCCAAAGTAAAGACACAGTTATGTCAGCACTATTAAGGAAAAGGTTCCTACTTGACTTTGGACCTACTTCCTTACTCCTGAGATGGCTCCAAAAACCTCTGCTAACTCTAATTTTCAACTTAACAGATAGTATTCCCACCTTTCAAAGTCAAACAACAATAAATCGAACATTCTCATCTTCCTCACTAAAGAGATGAAGGAAAGTACAAATTGTGGTAGAAAAGAAAATTAAGTATAAAGAAGCCAGTACTTTAAAAATAGCTATTATCTCTGCAGCTACCATGACAGGCACTTGGAAATGCAGCCATATGAAACTCCCAGAACAATTCTTAAGAAAAGATCTTGTTAACTTTGAGAAATTAGAAACTGAGGTTTAGAAAGATGAAGGAACATGTATAACTTTAGAGTACTGGTTTGTGGCTTATGTCCTGAGGTGAAAATGTAGAACCTCCTCTGAATTCTTCTACCAAGAAACTCTACCTTCTGGAAGCTCTATCATTCCTCTGGCCAATTTCCTCACTTTGACTTTAAAGAGGTCTTGGCACCGCGGCTGTGTGGTGGTCCTCATGTTCATGCTCTTTTGTGAACCTCTCTCTGAAGGTGGGATGACCTGAGACTTATTTCTGACCATCAGAACATAGCAAATATGACAAGATGGATGTGACGGCAGTGCAGCTTCCTCATGTGAGGGGAGTCTGGACCATTTTGAAAAAATAAGCCAAAAGGCTGAGCTGCTTCATGGAAAATGTCATGCAAAAGAGAGCAAAGAGGAGCCTATGGCCAACAAATAGCAAGCCAAAATTTAAAAAATCATAACAAAAAAGCTAACGCTTGCCGGGCATGGTGGCACATGCTTGTAATCCCAGCATTTGGGAGGCTGAGACAAGAGGATCCAGGTTTGTGGCCAACCTCAGTTACTTAGTGAGGTCCTTTGCAACTCAGTGAGACCCTGTTTCAAAATAAAGAATAAAAAATGGAGCTGTGAGTGTACCTTGGAGGTAGATAGAATGCCTGTGGCTTCCCTCCCCAGTACTGCAAAAACAAACAAACAAACAAAAAAAATAAAACTGAATGCCAAGAACAATCTTGTGAGCTTAGAATTGGATTCTCCATTTCTCCATTGGGCTCCAGAAGAGAATGAAGTCACCACTGATTCTTGATTATTGCTTTGCAGGGGGTCAGCTGAGCTGTGTCCAGATGTTATCTGTGACAATCCTAGTTCCATTAGCTTAATGGTTTGGAAATAGAATGTCCCTTCCAACCTTCATGGAAACAAGGTAGCAATGTTAGAAGCAGGCTTGGTTGTAATCTCAGCCCTGGTGGCTTGGTTAGTAGAATGTGGCTAGAGAGGTTGGGTCCTTGAGGGTGTGGCCTTGGGGATTACATATTGATTCTTCCTCTCTTTTCCCTCTTTCTTGCTTCTGGGCTCTATGATGTGAAGGTGAAGCTTTGCTCTCTTCCTTCTCTTCACTTCTTACTGACATGCCCCAAGATCCATGGTCTCTACCCTTATATCGACTGAACTCAGAACTCTCAAGGAAACTGTGAGCAAATATTCCTTCCACTAAACTACATGGTCAGTTCTTTGGATTATAGCATTGAGAATTTTAATACACTTGGTTTTTAAAAATAAAAAAAAACTTAGTATATCTCATAGAAAAAATTATGCAAACATTAAACAAATTTCAGGGTTAGCAGCTCAACATTGAAGATTCTGTATCTTCACAACTCTGTCTCCTCACCTCTACTCCCACCTCAACCTCATGATCATAAAGTGGCTCATCAGTTCCAGACTCAGCAATCACAGATATACTTATAAGCAAAAGATGGATGGCCTCTTCCTCATATCCCTTCTAAGAGCAAACCTTTCCCATAGTCACTCCCAGAAGAAGCCCCTCACATCTTACTGATCACAGTTGGGTTTCATGGTAACATTCAAATGATTCCCTAAGCAGCTGGGGAGAGAAGGCCACATTGTACTGAGTCAGAATGGAGAGTTCTGTAAAGGCCAACATCCTTAGGATTTATCAGCAGAAGGAAGGAATAAAGAGCAATTGAGGACAGGCAGCAGCGATATCCTATGAAAAAGCAAAAGTCCCTTTGGTTTTAATACCTTATGATCCTATGACTAATCCACGTGAAAAACTCAAATGGTATATATATATATATATATATATATATATATATATATATATATATATATATATATATATTACTGGGTGTGGAACCCAGGGGCTTTCTACCTCTGAGCTATACTCCCAGACTTATTTTATATTTTATTTGGAAACAGGGTCTCACTGAGTTGCCAAGAGCCTCACTAAGTATCTGAGGCTGGCTTCGAACCTGTGCAATCCTCCTGTCTCAGCCTCCCAAGCTCAGGGATTACAAGCATGTACCACCATGCCTGGCTCAACTGGTATTTTTTAAGCACCTTTGACAAACACTTACAGTATATGGCAAAGTATTTTTAAAAAGCAGAGCCTATCTTAAAAGCATACAATTTAGTGGGAAAGTATAGGCCCACATCTAGGACTTCATTTCAATTATTTTGAAGGTGCTATGGACAAGAACATGGTACCCAGTCTCATGGCCTTCATATCTTCCAGGAAAGTAGATGCAAATAAGGGTTACCAAGAAAGACTGCACATATCTGACACCCTGGAATTTCACTGTCCAATAAAGAAGTCAATAGTGTATGTGGCTATTTCAATTTGAGTATGAATTTATTACATATTAAGTAGAAGCAAAATTTAGTTCCTCAGTGGATTCCTCATGTTTCAAGCTTCACTGGGCATCTGTGACTGACGGCTGCCATACTGGCAGTATGGATACAGAATGTCTTCATCTCAAGATATTCTAATGGAAAGCACTGCCTTAGAGCTTCAAGAATGCCCCAAACAGCTTCAACAGGATCTCAAGCACAGCACCTCAATGGTCTTCTCCTGCTGCAGCACTTATTGACCTTTGCTGTAACTACCTATAGTTTTCAGTCCCCCCACCAAAAAAAAAAAAAATTTCAAACTATACACTGTTTCAAGAACCAGTATCTGCCTTCCCTATAGCTGAGTACTTATCATGGGTCATAATCAAAGCTGTGTTTCTACCAGATAAGAAAACTGACCAAGGAAAATAAGCTTCCATGGGCACTTAAAAACCAAATGGGCAGCCCTGGCATGACAGTGTGTTAGAACAAGCCAAGAAGAATAGGGAAATGATCAGTCCTGTGTGCTGATTTCCCTTGGCAATGCATTTCTGACCGCTTCTCAGGCTGCTTACATGTGAGGGTACAGTTCGATGGCTAACTGGAGCACTTCTCTATCTGAGAACCCTGGGTGATAGAGAAAGGGCATCTACTGGGTCTTTTGGAACTGCTCAACAAAGGTATAAAGGAACCCTTGTCTGGAACTGAGCTTCTGCACCAAACCCCAGAAGACCAGACAAAACCAGAATGGAGTCACTCTTGCAGAATACCACATAAGGAAACTGAATTTTGCAATGGGCTGTTTTCCCAAATAAATACATCCAGGTGATTCACAGCAACCAATCAGAATGGGCCTCCTTTCCCTGACCCATCAGGATAAGAAAGCTTCTTGTGTTTCAAGCCTATAAGGGAAGTAACTCGGAAATAATCGATCCATCTTTCATTCCTTATTTTCTGCTTTTTCAGCTCGTTTCTGCCTACTAATCAGGCCTCCTCTGCTCCGCTCATCAGAACACTCATTCTCTTGTATAGAACTAGGTATTACCAGATTTTAGGACTACGAATGAAAGCAAACTGGCTCTTTCCTTTTGACAGAAGGAAAACTCTAAGTTACACACATCCTGACGATGTTGACACATGTCGTGGATTACTGGGGAGAGGGGTGATGTAATTTAACTGTGGCATCCTATCTAAATTAAATCATTTAAGAGCCGGGTGTGGTGGCACTCACCTGTAATCCCAGGACTTTGGGAGGCTGAGGCAGGAGGATCACAGATTCGAAGCCAGCCTTAGCAACTCAGCAAGGCTTTCTGCAACTTAGTGAGATCCTATTTCCAAGTAAAAATACAAAATAAAATTGATCTGGGGGTATAGCTCAAAGGTAGAATAACTCTGAGTTCAATACCCAGCACCCCCCACACACACACACACAAATTAAAATTAAAAGTTAGGTTTTGTAATCTAAGACACAGAAAAGGAGGATGAGACACTGGCTAGAGGACCCGGGTCTTGAGGTACTAGTTGTTATGTGCGCAGGGTATCATGTTTAGGTACTAGTTGTTATGTGTGCAGAGTATCACCTCTACTCACTTTAATTAAGATTTTCTTTGAGATGCCGTGAGCTTGTCACTTCATTTAGCATTTAGAGACACATTATCATGTTGTCTTACAGTTCCTTTGAGCTGTCTTCACATCTCCCTTAGCTCAAAGTCAGTGCTGCCAGTTCAAATGAAGAGGCACAGGAGGAAGATTAAAAAGTGACAGCACGTTCTGGTCAGAGAAACCAGTGTCTCTACCACTTGAGGCAGATGACAGGTGTGAAGGGAAGTCTGTAAAAATGCATGCGGGAAATGGGCAGCGGAGGAGGAAGTGGTGCTGTGGGAAGCTGGGTGGAGGACTGGGTGGAGGAGCCCTAGTGGAAATTTCCAGCACATGCATGTCTGTGAGGCTTCCAGTCTCTGGGATACTGTGGATGTGTTTCAAAGGAGAGGAGAGGAAGCAAGAGTAAACGAGTAGGCAGATTGCAGAAAGGCAGAGAGAGTTTAGACTCTGTTGCCCATTAGACTAGCTGCATCTTGGGGGCTTGCAGCCGTGTCTAATGCACAGAAATGTTATTAAAAATAGAGAAATTTGAATAACAAAGAAAGAAGAAAACTTTAATGATGACACCAAAGCCCCTATTTGTTAGAGTAATTTTTACTTTCTGGTGACCTTGATTAAAATCAGATGGGAAAAGAACTCAGTGGATTCTGGATCCTATTGGTTTATTTTACACTCACTGAATCATGTGGCCCATATAATCTGAAAAACAACTGGGGCAGCAGGACACTGGAGAGGTGATCCAGCAGGTCATGAATTCCCCTATTGAAAGGGCTCAGCTCTAAGCAGCTTCACACCTCACTTTAAATTTTCTCCTCCATCAGTGAACTTGGCGAACTCTGTCCTGTCCATGTCATTAATGCACACATATCTCTTTACCAGAGTTATTTTTTTAAGTTTAACAATAAATTGAAATAACAACACTGATAGCCATGGAGGCTGCCAGGGCACATATTCAAAAGCTACAATCCTATGAGGGTAGGAGGAGCCAAAGGGCGTGTTTGTGTTGGCTCCAGATCCCGCTGCAGGCTGCCTGAGGTCGCCAACTACATTTCTGTCAACAGAGAGAAACTCTTATAACAAAACCCATGTTGATCAGGAAGTGTGACCAGAGTAAGAGACGCTGAGGAAGTGCTGTTTTTATAATGCATTCTGAAAACGTGTCCCGAGCCCTTCGGTGGCCAGAGGAAAATCCCACTCCTTTAATCCATGCACCTGCAAGCCACAGACCGGCAAAGTGGGAGGCAAGATCTGCCTAGAGAATCCCACTGGTGGGTGAGCAGGGTGTGCACAGAACTCCAGAGTGTGAATGTAGTCAGAAATCCCTCTTTTCACCTTCTTAGCACTCGCTCCCCTTCTCTTCTCTCTCTCTCTCTATCTCTATCTCTATCTCTATCTCTATCTCTCTCCTTGATTGCTTTCTGTGCTTTCCCTTCTCAACCTTTCAGTATACAAACCTCCAGTTTGGGACTAGATATATGAAAATCCTCATGTGTTCACATACTGATATAGTTCAAGAAAGCAACTCTCCCTGAATCTTGCCTACTACCCTCCTGACCTGGGACATTCCTTGACATTAAAGCCTCCGGGGCAAAGTGATGCGTGATGTCTTGCTTGATCATGTCCATTGTAGAATGTTGTCAAGGTTCATCCATATTTTAGTTTGTGTCATTGCCACAGTCCTTTCCGATTGCTGGAAAATATACCATTGTGTGGGTATAGCACGTTTTATTTATCCATTATCTTCTAACTACCACTTTCCCTGTTATACACGCTACTCTACTCTGTTGAAGTCCAGGGGAAGAACCCCAACAAGAGCATCATCCCTGCCTTTGGTGTGCCCTGACATAAGTGTCCTGTCCACACAGGGTCAACTTCACTTCTACACTGAACATTCACTGGACAGTATTTCCCGGCACCATGTCAAGGTTGGTCTGTACATGCAGTCTCTATTTTCATCCTTCAATAATCCTATGTTATCTCTTTCACAGAAATGGAAACTGACATACAAAGTTAGGCTCTCTATGACCTGCCCAACTTTACAAAGCCTATATGTGATAGAGACAAGATTTAGTCTGTGGATCACCTTCTGGCTATGTAGGCATGCCTGTTCTCTAAGGCAGAGTGTCTAACATTCTGCTGTGTAAGGAAATCACCTAAGAATGGATCAGACTCTGACGCAGTAGGACTAAGTGGGCCCAGAAATCTGCACTGGAGCATGCTCCCAGGAGGTGGCTATGTGGTCCTGGTACCACTCTTTGGACACCAAAGCTTTGAAGACACTTTACTAGATAGGCTAAAGATGAGTAATCTGTGAGTGAGAAATGCTCCTTAATTATTTAGAAACTTTAATATAAGGAAACTGATAGAAAAGCTATTCTAAACTCTTTAGGAAATTATTTCTTTCCCAGAATTTCCAGGATAGAGGCTCATAGAAGAATGACAGTATTTTGTGGACAACTTGATATCCAAGCTTAGTTCTGAGATAAGGACATGGGCAGGGATCTAACATTAGTCATCCTCTAAAAAGAAACCCTTACTCATTAGAAGTGAATCCCCACTGACTCTGTCCCAACAGCCCCTGCCAACTGCTAATCTCTTTTCTGTCTCTACAGATTTAACTCTTCTGCACCTTTCTCTAAATGGAACCATAGAATACACACCAATTCCTGGATGACCTCTTTCACTCTGCATCATGTTTTCAAGGTTCACTATGTTTTAGCATGTAACACTGCTACATTTCTGTTTAATTGCCGAGTAATAGGCCATTGTCTACATGTAACACAATTTGTTTATCCATGCATCAGGCCTATCACCCAGAGAAGGATCTGATCCACAAGAAAATTGAAATAATATATATATTGTTGTAATATCAAAGTCAGTTACTTATAAGAAGAAACATAAGCATTGGACTTGTTTGTTTCCAAAAAAGCAATAGAACTTTGGACATATTCATAGCTGATGTGAAAGCATACATTAACAGCAAGATCTCTGAGAACAGATGCCCTGGACTGGATTCATCAGTAATTAAGAGTTGGCTTTGAAAAATTGTTTAACTTTATAACCTTTCAGTTTTCTCGTTGACAAATGGAGACAATGATAGCATTTGCCTCAAGAACTGTTATCAGGAATAATAAGGTGACATATTCCAAGCACCTAAAACATACTAGTATTTTAGCTTTCAACACATGCCCGAGTATCAAATTGCTAAATTTCCAAATTAGAAGAAAATCAATGATGCTCACTTTAACCAGAAACTTTTACATTGATGCTATTGTTTTTATGAGTTTTATGCACTTTACGTTGAGTGAATTCTTCACCTCACTCAAATATATTAGATTAGAATAGCTTTTCTTATGGAGAGTCTGATTTGATATTTAATGTTGCTTTTTCTATTTCTGATAAACAAAGAATATAATATTTCTATCCAAATTCAAGCAATAGGAGAACAAAGCAAAATCTCTCCTTGTACAAACAGGACCAACTCCTTAACTATGGCAAAACCCAGCAGCACCAATAAGTCACCAAAACTAAAAATCTTTTATATAGCACTAATATTTTTGTCTTTTTTTTATTCCCCCATCACAATCTATTACTTACTACCTAAATTTAGCATATAGTTCGGCCCTTTTAAGGAGAATACTATATTGTATATGCATGTGGTTGAAGTAAAATATTTAGAACCAAGAAAAGCCTGTTAAACATGAGCATTTGTTTTTTTTTTTAATTTAAATTTAAAAATAGCAAGTAGATGCAAAAACATATCCATTTACACAAATTTCATTCCCCAGCCCCAGCAAAGAAGCACTAAGAAAAATGTATGGGGTATCTACAGAAAAATGTTTGCAAAAAGGAAAATCTTTAAGCTCAAGAAAAGACAAGATAAAAGCCATTTATTCCCATGCTGCCCAACATGGCCGTACGTGACTGCTTCAGTGATGAAAGATGTCATAATGCATGGAGCCAAGTGAGCTGAATTCAGGCATTGTTGGGAGGTTTCCATTCCTCCCTTTTAAACACAGCCTTGTCGGTCTTCCAGCCTCCCGGGATGAACAAAATGTAATTACCAAGGTTTACGATAAGAAGTGAACCAAACCAAAAGAGAGAAACAAGCCTTCCAATGCCAGCCAGCCTCCAATGTCTTTCCCAGTCATGGTTTACATTGAGGACAATGGTACCATTTCTGTGTCTTAACACCAGCTGGAATTTTCCATCATCTTAAGATTGTTTAGATGAGAGGAATTCTAATGGAAACTAAATTCATGCAAAGGATCGACAAGTACACCTATTTAATTCCACTGATACTCTTAATCCAGTGTGTCTAATATCAGTTTCCCTGGAGTTAACAAAGGCCTGCACTGGACTGGTTTTCCCAGTCCTAAATTGAGCTCAAGACTTGTCTGGCAGGCAAAATGGAGAGCCGTGGCTCCCCCAACTTTACCAGACCTATGGTTTTGCTGTCAAAGCTGCCAACTGGCACGGAGCTGATGGCTGTCAACAGCAAGTGCGGCATCTGGGTTTTGGCCAGTTGGAAACCCACGTGGTGTGGCAGGGCATTTCATTGCAACTAGGTCAACAAAGTTTGCTCAGAACCAACATCAGTTTAATTTGAATCATTGTGTCAATTACTAAGAAGTTTCAGCTTCAGAGAGTTTAATTCCTCCCAATGCATGGCTTTATATATTTATAACTTTTATCTTCTAATTCTGAAGGCAAAGAGAAAAATAGAAAAGTCAGAGGATTCCACTGGGTGAAATCCAGCCAATATTCTCCCTTTCGCTCAGCACTCACTAGAGAGCCCTGGGTTTTCAGTTTCAAGCTCAATTTAGCAGAACCTTTTGGGCTCTGAGTTTCATTTACTCCAGGCCAAGCAAAACTTCCTCAAAGGGAAAAAAAAGGCAGAGAAGAAAAGAAGGAAATATCAGATCGAAGGAAGAAAGTCTACACAAAGATTCCTAAACATTAAGAAGGCTCTACTATAACACCACCTTCATACAAAAAATAAAATCCATTGGATTGATAAAACTTGCAAATGGATTCTAAAGTTGTTTGGCCTAAAAATCCTTCTATCAAACCTTCAACAGGACATACATTAAAATTACTAACTCTTACCCCCTTCTCATATCCTTTAAATTATCTTACAACTAATTTCTGAACAGCTGCTAGCATTGTTTATCAATACCTAATATATTATCTGGAAGCAAGAACATTTTCCCTTTTGAGCTGTCAAAGTAAAAATTCCTAAGGCACAACCCCAAGGAAGAGAAAGGATAGCAGAGAGAATAATCTTTTCTCCTAGTCTGTGACTGACCCTGCCATTTTCCTATTGCTATATGTTGGAGAGCAAATATATTTAATTTGATAAAGCCCCACTTATCATAGTGCATCTTTTATACTACATATTTTTTCATGTTATATATATAAGAGATGTTGCCTAATCCTACATCATAAAGATTTTTGTATGTTTGTGTGGTACTGGGGATGGGACCCAGTGGCATTCTATTTTCAAGCTACACCCCCAGCCCGGTTTTCTTATTCTTTAATTGTGAAATAGGGTCTCCCTGAGTTGCGAAGGGCCTTGCTAAGAAGCTGAAGCTATCAGTGAACCACCATCCTCTGGTCTCTGCCTCCCAAATATTGGGATTATAAGCGTGCATCACCATGCCTGGTTCATCATAAAGATTTTCTCCCAAATTTCCTTCCCTAACTTTTATAGTTTGGGATATTAAATACATAATCTAAGACAATTTTGCCTAACACAAGGTTACAACAATTTTCTGTTTAGCTGGGTGTGGTAGCACATGCCTATAAACCCAGTACTTGGGAGGCTAAGACAGGAGGATCATGGGTTTAAGTCAGAGGTAGAAAGCCCCTGGATTCAATCCTCAGTACCACACACAGACACACAAAATTCTGTTTCCTTCAAGAAGTTGGGTAGTCTGGGAGATTCCATTTAGGTCTATGGTATCAAGTTCATTTTTGCATGTGGCGTGATGTAAGAGTTGAGGTTCATTTTCTTCCCATAAGGTTCCATTGTGCTCCATCATCATTGAATGATAAGATTTTCTTCTGTTGAATTCCACTGGCAACTGGGCATGTATGCATTCTTATATCTCTATACTGTCAGTTTTGATCTCATAATTCTTATGCCTATTATTATACTAACTTCATTTTTGTTGACTCATAGGAATTCTTGAAGCCAAGTGGTACAGGTTCCTCAGTTTTTGTTTTTGTTTTTGTTTTCTTTTGCATTTCTATACAAACTTTAGAATCAAGCTTGTCAATTTATATAAAGAAACTTGCTGGAATTTTAAGTAGCATTTCACTGATCTTAAATCAAGGTATGAAGACTTAACATCTTAAAAATATTGAGTCCAATATTCTGATCCACAAACCTGCCATATCGCTCCATTTATTTAGATAACTTGCCATTCCTTTTATCAGTATTGTACAGTTTTTCGTTTATAGATTTTGTATATATCCAGTTACATTAACATCTAGTACATTCTTTTTTATTCTATAACAAACAACATTTAAATGCTTCAGATTTAAATTTTCAAATATTTGCTGCTAATATTCATAAATGCTGCTATTCTTATAAATTGACCATGCATAAAGTTATCTTGCTAAACTCACTTATCACTCATGTAACTTCTAAAGAAACTTCTTGACACTCTCTAAATAAAAGATAATGCTGTTTATAATAAATAAAATATCACTGTTTCCTTTTTCACACATATATTTTTTTATTTCACTTTCTTCCTATATAGCGCTAGTCAGTTTCGTTACTATAGTGTTAAAGTACAGTGAATATTATTGTGCAGCTCCCCCTCTTAGAACATTTTCAGTTTCTTATCACTAAGCTTCAGTAATTTAGAGGTATATTTGGTTGTATTGAGGAAATTATTTTCCATTACTAGTTTGCTCAGGGTTTGCCATGAAAGGGTGCTGACTTTTGTCAAATCTTTGGTCATGGTGTATTCTCTTTTACCGAGGTGATCGTATGGTTTTGTATTTTTGCTTATTAATATTATTATTTAAATGTTAAACCAACTTTGGCTTCACTGTGTTACGCTCCATGTGTTCATACTGTATTATCTTTCTAAAACATTGCTAGCTTTGATTTTTTATTTTAATGGATTTTTGTAGCTATGATCATGAGATTTTTTTTTTTTTTTTTTTTTTTTTTTTTTTTTTGGTGGTACTGGGGTTCCTGGAAGCCCTTCTACCTCCAGGCTACACTCCTAGACCTATTTTTTATATTTTTATTTGAAAACAGGGTCTCTTAAACCAGCGTGTCTGGCTTTGAAACTGTGTAATCCTCCTGTCTCCGCCTCCCAGGTGCGGGGATTACAAGTGTGCGCCACCACGCCCGGCTGATCATGAGATTTTACTAGCCTACAATTTCCCTCTTCGGAAGGAGTGCATTCACACATAAGTTACGTACTTGTATCAGAGTCATTCTGGCTTAATAAATTCAAAAGTATTCTCTGTCAGCCAGAAGTGGTGGCACATACTTGTAATCCTAGTACTTGGAAGGCTAAGGATCACAGGTTCACAGCCAGCCTCAACAACTTAGTGAAATCCTGTTTCAAAATGAAACAGTAAGAGGCCAGGCATGTTGGCGCACACTTGTAATCCCCACGCTTGGTAGGCGGAGACAGGAGGATCGCACAGGTTCTAAGCCAGCTGCGCTGGCTTAAAAGACTCTGTTTCCAAATTTTAAAAAAGTATAAAAATAGGTCTGGGAGTGTAGCCTGGAGGTAGAAGGGCTTCCAGGAACCCCAGTACCACCAAATAAATAAATAAATAAATAAATAAATAAATAAATAAATAAATAAATAAATAAATACAGTAGGATAGGGCTGAGGGCATAGTTCAGAGGTAGAAAGTCCCTCAGTTCCATCCCCAGTACTACATACATACACACACACACACACACACACACTATTTTCTGTTGATTTTCTAGAGAAGTTTGTGTAATGTTGCCATTATATTATCTTTAAATATTTGATTAATTTGACCAATAAAAGCGGCTATGCCTGGATTTTCCTTGTGAGAAAAATTTTTACCGTAAATTCAATATATACAACTATTTGCATCAATGCTTTCTTTTGTGGATATGCTTCGTGTCTCTTTGCTTTTGTCTTTCAAGGAATTTGAGTACTTCATCACGTGTGTAAAAACTGGCATAAGGCCAGGCGTGGTGGCGCACGCTTGTATTCCCTGAGCTTAGGAGGCGGAGACAGGAGGATCACGCTGGCTTAAGACACCCTGTTTCCAAATTTTAAAAAATATATAAAAATAGGTCTGGGAGTGTAGCCCGGAGGTAGAAGGGTTTCCAGGAACCCCAGTACCACAATAAATAAATAAATAAATAAATAAATAAATAAATAAATAGCTGGCATAAGCTTGTTTATAACATCCCCTAAGCTTGTTTATAACATTTCCTTAACTATCTACCATTATTAGACATATACTTATGTTCTCTTTATTTCTGATACTAAAAATCTGTATTTTTTTAATCAGATTAGTCTGGCTAGAGATTTTGCCATTTTATTAATCTTTGCAAAAAAAAGCAATTTTAGTTGGGCTTTTGTTTCTATTATCTATTACATTTATTGATTATTTTCTCCAACTACTTAGTTTAAGCTTAATGTATTTTTTTAAGTTTAAAGTAAAAGTATAAATTATTGGTTATATGTTTCTTATATAAACACTTCATGGTATAATTTTTCCACGGCACTATTTTAGCTGCATTCCAAAATTTGTGATATGTTGTATTTTTGTTGCAGATAAATGATTTTGTTATTTCTGCATTGACTCAGAGGACATATAGAAAGAGGATGTAAATTGCTAAATATTTGGAAAAAATTTCAGACATTTTTCCATTATTTGTTTTTTAGTAGAGTTCTGTGTATTCAGAGAATATAGTTTGTTTTATTTTATTCTATTGAATATTGTTTAATGCTCCATTCATCAGTGTTCCACATGTCCATTCATCAAATGGTCCATTCATCAAATGTTCCACATGTGCTTTAAAGTATTAACATTCTACTGTTTTGCAGTAGAGTGATCCATAAAAGTCAATTAAGTCGAGCCGGGCGTGGTGGCGCACGCTTGTAATCCCCGCGCTTGGGAGGCTGAGACAGGAGGATCGCACAGGTTCAAAGCCAGCCTCAGCTACTTAGTGAGGCTCAGCAACTTAGTGAGACCCTGTTTCCAAATAAAATAGAAAATAGGTCTGGGAGTATAGCCCAGAGGTAGAAAGCGTCTGGGTTTCACCCCAGTACCACCAAAAAAAAAAAAAAAAAAGTCAATTAAGTCAAGCTAGGTGATTGTGTTCTTTAACTGTTATATATTCTAAATTTTTATGCACTTGTTATAGCAGCTACTTAAAGATTACTATTTGTGTATTTTCTTTCTTTCTTTCTTTCTTTCTTTATTTCTTTCTTTCTTTCTTTCTTCTTTTCTTCTTTCTTTCTTTCTTCCTGGTGGTACTGGGGTTCCTGGAAACCCTTCTACCTCCGGCTACACTCCCAGACCTATTTTTATACTTTTCTAATCTGGAAACAGGGTCTCTTAAACCAGTGCGGCTGGCTTCGAACCTGCGCGATCCTCCTGTCGCTGCCTCCCAAGCGCGGGGATTACAAGCGTGCGCCACCATGCCCTGACAGTGTATTTTATTGTTTTCAGTTTTCAACTATGTAATTTAAATCACATATGCAGTTTAAAATTATATACACATTTACAATTACTATGAGTTCTTGAATATATTTCTGTATAATTAAGAAATGATCACTTTTAACAATGGTAAAATTTTCTTGTGCTAAAATCTATTTCATATAATATTAAATGTCCACTCCAGACTATCTTTGATTCTTTTGTTTTTATGGGCTATGTTTGTATAGCCTTTTACTTCTAGTTCTTCTATATTTCTACTTAAGATGAGCTTGTTATAGATTGCATGTAATAAAAACTTGAGTTCTTTCATTTTCCCCAATCAGACAATCTCTGCCATTTACCTGGCATGTTTCAACCATTTACATGTAATGGAATTTTCAATATTTTGGGGTATAAATCTACTGACTTGTTCTTTGTTTTCTACTTTTTTCATCTCTTCTTTTTCCTACCCTGTCTTCCTTTGGGTTAATGGAACTTATTTTATTTGTTTGTTTTGTGGTACTAGAGATTAAATCCATAGCTATTCTACCTCTGAGTTATACTCTCAACCCCTTTTATTTTTTGTTTTGAGACAGCGTCTTGCTAAATTGATGAAACTGGTTCAAAATCTGTGATCCTCCTGTCTCAGCATCCCAAGTACTGGGGTTAATAGGCACCATTACACCAGGTATAAATTATTTATTATCTCATATTACCTTCACTACTGCTTCACTAATGCCTTTCCAGAGTTATTGCTTTACTATTTGTAATATATAATAATCATAATAATCACATTTATTATAGTACTTACACATATAGTATAAGAACATTATAATATACTCTATTTTCATCCTGCTATCCTTTGTAATATAGACCTTACTATATACACTATTATTACTTTTTCTCTAGAAAATTATTATTAAATGAAATATACCAATAAAAACCTCTAATACCTCACTAGTTAAATCATTCCTTCTCTTATTTTCTTTGTGTAAACATGAATTTGTATTTTTTTTTATTCTTTATTTTGAAACAGGGTCTCAGTTGCAAAGAAAGGGCCTCACTAAGTAGCTGAAGCTGTCCTCAAACTGCAATTCTCCTGTCTCAGCCTCCTAAATGCTGGGATTACAAGTATGTGCCACCACACCCAGCTTTTTTCAGCTAGTTTTAATGTTTAACAATTTTTATTTTTTTATTGGTACATTATAGTCATACATCTTAATGGAGTACAAGATGGTAGAGGCATATATTCATGTATCATTCAAACATTTATAACTAATTCTCCACAAGTTGGTCATGATGTGTATCTATGTTTTTTTAAAAATATGTACTTTTGCCAGGCATGGTGACACACGCTTGTAATCCCCGCGCTTGTGAGGCGGAGACAGGAGGATCGCGCAGGTTGGAAGCCAGCCATGCTGGCTTAAGAGACCCTGTTTCCAAAAATAAAAAAGTATAAAATAGGTCTGGGAGTGTAGCCCGGAGGTAGAAGGGCTTCCGGGAACCCCCGTACCA
Source organism: Muscardinus avellanarius (assembly GCF_963383645.1). NCBI lineage: Eukaryota > Metazoa > Chordata > Mammalia > Rodentia > Gliridae > Muscardinus > Muscardinus avellanarius. The sequence goes on along the minus strand of NC_137800.1, from coordinate 79,022,483 downwards.
CCAAAAAAAAAAAAAAAAAAGTACTTTTCTTTGGATCTATTGAGTTTCTGGAATGTGAGCCTTTATCATTTTCATTAACTTGGAAATTTTTCATCATTTCTTCAAATATTGTTTAACTCACTAAGATTCCAATTAATCATGTTATATAAAAATTATCTGAAATGTCACTGATTGTTTTTTTAAATCCTCTATAGTATACTTTGAATTCTTCCTATCAATGCCTTCAATTTCAGTTTTTTCCCTATGTATACAATATGCTTTTACTCACATCCAGTATAAATTTCAATTCAGATATATGTTTCACCTCAAAGTTTGATTTGCATTTTTATATCTTCCATTTCTCTGCTCATCATTTTCATATTTTCCTTACATCATGTACTTTAGTAGCATATTTATAATAGCTGGTTTTGTTCCCATCTCTCTTAATTTCTTTATTTCTGAACTCTTTGGACCTATTTTCCTTGACTGATTTTCTTCAGATTATGGGTCATATTGTCTGTTTCTGCAAATGCCTAGTGATTTCACTATTGTAGGCTATTCATTAAGATTTTTTTTTTATTTTGAGGAATGGATTTTGTTATATTTCTTTAGACATTTCTTGCAGGCATGTAATTTTGGACTAGTTTGGTCCTATTTTAAACTTTGGGGGGAGTAGAATGTCCAGACCAGAGTAGTGTTAGTTTAACCCTAACTTTGTTCTGATCCTAAATTTTACCTTTTGTAAAGATGCCTATGATGTTCAACACGGGCTCTTCATCCTGACTTGAGTTAGAGAAAACAGATAAAATCCCTCCCGTGTTAGCTCTGGGAATGTTTTGCCTTATATCTTCCAAGGAACAGTGATTTCTTTGGAAGTTGTTCTGATGAAGCCTTGTATAGCTCCATCTTTCACTGTGCACGCTGGTATTCAACTAAAGACTTGGGAAGACCACTGTGCACACTTCCAGAGCTCTTTCTCTATGTAACTCCCTCTTCTCAACCCTAAATCATACAAATCCTAGACTCCCGACTTTCTGAACTCCAGGCTGTCTTCTAAACCCTGCAACAATGCCAGATTGCATTAAACATAGAGTTTAAGACTCATCAAAGTTCTCACCACCTAAAAATTGCTGATGCCAGAAACAATCATACTTGGTAATTTTTTATCTAAGGGTTTCAATGCTCACTGGCTATGATTCCCACATGTGAAGCTTCTCAGAGTATGTCTTTTATGAAAAGGCACATCCTTCTTCACTTAGAAAAATCTGGGTGACTGAATGTTCTCTATGCCAGTGATTTTTCTATACCTAGGAGTTCAGCCTTCAGAGTATAATATGTACAGAATTTTGAACTACTAACATACCCTTATCTAAGTTTTTATGGAAAGTAAATATAAAAAGAAACGTGGTTGCCAAAAGTCTTCTTAGGTCTCTAGGCATGCGAGAAAATGAAATGTTTACATTAATACCCAAATTTCAGTTGTAAGTTTGAGACCTTAGTATTTCAGCCTACTGCTGAGAAATCCATGAGGAGCTTCACTGGTGAGTGTCAGAGCCAGTGTCAGAGGATAGGACAGGAAATATGACTCTACCCTATTTCTAGTTTCCTGTGGCTCCCACTGCCCTTGTGGAGTGGAATGACAGCAACACCCTCCTCCCAACACACACACACACACACACACACACACACACACACACACACACAGTTCTCCATGCTGTGGGAGAAAACTCTTTCCACTCATTTAAACTGACCACCCTGCTATAAACACTTGAATTCAATGGCTCCCTCACTTTCAACCAGGATGAGCCCTTGAGTGACTGGTTCTCCCTGTGGACTTGATTCTCACAGAGGTGAGCATAAATTCTGAAATCCAACCTCCAACTCAAAACCCACCCCAGGGACTGTGATAGTTCATTTCTTCTACTTCACTTCCCACCCAATAGTAAGAATTGTCCCTCTAAACGACATAGCTAAGGACCAAACATGAAATACGGTTTATTGCAAAGAAAGCAGTTTAGAAAAATTATCAGTCATTCATTACAATCCCATACAATATTGTTTTTGAAGAATATAAAGTATAAAATTATTCTTGTACAATGTTGAACTGGGAAAATGATTCAACCCAGCCTTTTGCTTCAGTGTCCAAACATCTATTCTCTTAGCCATGCTTATGCACCCAGTCAAATAAGGCTTACAGGATTGAGGCTAATGTTAGATAGAAGTGTAAGGGAAGAGAATGTACCTTTCCAAATTTTTCAGAGACAGGGTAGTAAGAAAAAAAAATACATGCCAGTGTTTAAAGAATCAAGCTTGATTATAAATTTAAGATCATGGAGAATATTGCTTTTTTAGAGAATACTGCCTTTTTAGAGAACATGTAAACTGTAAAATAATGAATCCAAGTCCAAGATGATTTTAATATGAAGAAGTAATACAAGACACAAAACCTTAGTGAAGACCTGAATCCACTATTGTCTAGGTGAAATTGGAAGCAAAACCCATGTTTGGATGCACAGAAGTCTGTTGGTGACATGAAGTTCTAATTAAGAAGGAGACACAAGATACCGGTGGGCTCACCTGTGAAGGACAGCGAGGGTTAGGAGCAGCATGAACCCCAAAATTATGCATCAGGCCTAACGACTCTGGGGACATTAGACTGAGCTAGTGGTTTTTAAAACAAACTGGATTATTTTACAACTGAGGTCATATAGATTATATGATTTGCCAAATGATTAAAAGAGATTTTCTTGGGAAACAGTAACTTTTCTTCCTGGAGAGTATTATTTTGCCTGAAAATGTCTAGCTACCCATAATCATTAATGATTTTTAAACTCGGCAGTACATTGCAATCCCCCTAAGTTGTCTTAACATCCATCTGTCATGACAGACATGTTTAAATTTTCATTATGTCAAATTTCATACAGGCTATACTTTTAGATAGATTCAATGAATGCCTTTAGCTACTAATATAAATAAATCAAAGTCTTAGAATGGCACTTGATTATGATAAAAATTGAATTATACGCTAATTCTATTTTTTAACTGGAACTAAGGATTGAACCCAGGGGCATTCTGCCTTTGAGCTACAATACAGATCTTTTTATTTTTTTTATTTTGAAACAGTCTTTCTAAGTTGCTCAGGACCTTGCTAAATTTCTGAGGCTGGCCATGAACCAGTGATCCTCCTGTCTCAGCATCCTAAGTACTGAAATATAGGCATGCTCTAGCATGCCCAACTTAATCCCAATTTTCAAATATGTAAGTAACTAGATATGTTTAATAAATTAATTCTGTTTTAGTTGCAACATATTAAATATATTAGTGTGTTTTTAAATGCCCTTTATTTTTAAACCCTTTAAATACAATTTTTTTCTGAGATCCCAATATTTTTAAACCCTTTAAATACAATTTTTTTCTGAGATCCCAATGATAGATCACATCATTCCAGTGGCCCATTGTAAAAATAATTCTCCCCTTCTTATTATTGACTCAAATAACAGCAGAGCTTAGCATCGATAATGGCCGTTTCTTTCCGGTAAACCAGAAATGGGCATATCTCAAGTTATCCTAAAAGAACAATGCTCCCATATACCATACAGAATAATTTTAAGCCTACTCAAGAGACAAACTACAGGGTTACTGATTTCAGGTATTCACCACTAAACAAGAAAGCTATCTTCTCCTAGGCTTCGGTTATTTGAAAAAAAAAAAAATCTTCCCCCAATCGTGTTTTGTTATTCAAGTCTTAAAATTACCTAGTGTGCTCCCCAGTGCTCAGAGACTGCTGCTCAAAGCTGGATTTTATAGAAGAATGCGCAGCAGGTCAAGTGATTCAGAGTGTAAACAGACCTAGGAAGGGCAAATGCACAGCATCTAGAGGCAACACAATAGAGTGACCTTCTCATCCACCTCTCCCCTCCCCCTCCCTCGACCATGTAAAGTCAGGAAAAGTCAGAGCAGCATAAGAACAATAAATGAAAAATGACCCTCACTAACTGCAGATTTTCAGCGCCTGATTACCCAGCCATCCCATCTTATGCATCAAAGAGCAAAGGGTAAGAGACCGGGGTAGAGTACCGAAGAAGAAAGGAAAAGGGAGATTATTTACTGGCCCTGTGAGATTGGGTTACGAGGCTGAAAAACAAGAACAGATGTATTTGCATGATTATAAAATAAAATGCCTTTCAAATAACTTAATCTGCAGGAATACTATAGTATATATGTTTGGTTTTAATTCCCCAGAGATGGGCAGCAGACTGTGGGGTCCTTTGTTTACCGTGGGTATAAGGACAGACAATTCTTGCCTAGGTCTCTGAATGCACGCTTGCTGGTGAGCCACACGTGTGGGAACCAAGAGGATTACAGAATTATCCTGCTATTGTTTTCTGCACTGTATCCACTTCAATCTACAGGAAAATGAAAACAGAAACAGGCCCGGGAGATTATAAACAGGCTGCTGCCACTGAAGTCTGCTCTTTGAGTGTGCGTGATGGAGCACTGGGTGATTTGTTTCTGTAGGTTCCCCCCACCCCACCCCAACCCCAGATGGATGTGCAAAGAACCAAAGAACCGGCAGAGGAGAAATCACCCAAAAGACAATTACTGTCTTCTCTCCCAGAGGAGGAAATTTCAGCCAAGCAGACATAAAAGTATAAAGTTTCCATCATGGCTGAAGGGTTCAAAGAGGAAAAGCACCTGGGCGTTGGAAATGTTCATGGTTAGTGGTAGATAATAAAGAATGTAAGTGCAGCAGCTCGGAATCGATATGAATTTGGGGGAAAGGAGGGCCGAGCTCACTGCTCCCCCATGCTGGGCTTCCCGAGGACGGACACAGAATTCATTTTCCACTTGGCACAAAAAGAACCTGGACCCGCCCCAGCTGGATCATTCAAAGAGCCCTCCAAGTGTTATGTCCGCAGGGCCCACTTCTGCACTGAACTAAATGACCCTGGGCCAGCTGTCAAAAGGCTGAGCTTCACCGGGTAGCAGGAGGCCATGGGGGTCAGATATAAAAGCAAGCTGACCAGCTCAGAGGGTTACAATAACGTCAGGCAAGGTCGGCTCACTTCTTCCATTCCAAGCCAGGGCTGGCCTGTAACGGCGATACGGTAATATTAATAACAGCAGGGACAACCAACGCCTCTCAGGGAAAGGCTGCAAAATGCTTTCCAAGGAAAGGCTGGTTATTAACTCCCCAAATGACAGATTAAAAAAAAAATTCCAGACAGAGGAAAATGACTCGAACCAGAATGCGTGTGTCAGTTTGAGCAGAACAGAAAGAATTGGGGATGCCTTTCCGTTCATCTTCTGTCCTTGAAGCAGCATGCAGATCCTTGGGTGTCTACCTTCCACTGGACTCCCTTCTCAGGAGCTGCAGAGACTGGGTGAGAAACTCTACTCAATGTATTCTCTTAAAGCCCTCCTATCCTGTTAGTTTATCTTCTGGTTTAAACAGGCAGGGGTTGCTTTTGCTGTTTTCATGTCTGATATACACTTTAATCAGCTGCATCTGCAGAATAAGAACCAAAACAATATGCAGAATTAAGGAAAGTGAGCAGACACGATTCCACTTCCCTCAGTACAAGAACGTGTCATAACATGTACACGCTGACACAGTCATCTCAGAGGGACAGCTTCTCTCTTGTTCCCTTGAATAATTCAAACACTCACTCAAAGTTTAGTAGCTTGGGACTTGCTTAAGGTAGGATTCATCTTTCAAACTTTGCTGTCAAACTCGATAGAAATACTATGACTTCTCTTCATGGATTGACGAAGGTGGTTTTGGAGTTGCAAATTGACCTGGGCCTTCTTTTTAAGCAACAAATACACACTGACTAATAATTGTCTAATGGTATTAAAGAGGATGTATAAACTCCTGGTACAGAGCAAGGATTTTGAAGCAAAGCTCAACTCTTTATGACCTTGACCACGTTGTGCACATCTTTATCTACCTTCCTCCCTTGTAAAAGGAGATGAGATAGCCAGGCATGGTGGCACATGCTTGTAATCCCAGCATTTGGGAGGCTGAGACAGGAGGATTGTGCTCTGCAGCCAGCCTCAGCTACTCAGTGAGGCCCTTTGCAACTCAGTGAGCCTCTGTTTCAAAGAAAATAAAGAATAATAAATAGGGCTAGGGGTACAGCTCGGCGGTGGACTATCACTGGGTTTCATCCCCAGTACGTAAAAAATAAATAAATAAATGATGAGATGAACTGTTCCCTGTGTCTGTTGGGAAATGGTATGACCACTATAGGAAAAGGGCTTAGAAGAGGGTCCTGTTTATCCAGCACCTACAGACAAGTCAGTTCACAACATGTGTTCACTTTATAATAGAAAAGTCTAGGCTAAGGACTCCTACCTGAGAGAAGTACAACCAAACAAAGATGTGGAAAACAAAGAATGTTTCTGGCACAATGTTGGCTGATGACAATATGTCCTGAAAGCACTTTAGTGGAATGGTAGTCACAACCATCGAGGAAAACTTCCTGGAGGAAGTGGATGGGGGTTTCACCTAAACAGGAATAAATGCCTCCTTTGTCTTCAAAGTTTCTTATATATTGTAAAACTATTAAAGTAGTGTTACTAGAGTTAGGTGCTGGATTCAAAACTAGTCACATATTTTAACAATAGAAAAATAAAACCCCAAGATCCCAGCACAAAATTCAGTGGTTGACAGCATCTAAGAAAAAATGGTTTCTGGGTCTCAGGAACCTCTTTTTTACTTTAGAAGAATGACTGGAGATAGTAAAGAAGTTCTCTGTTTTCTTATAACTGCACCTTAAGATAACCTTACTTTCTCCCTTTTAATTGAGGCTCGATGCAGACTATTGAATCTTTGTCTAAAGTCTTTTTATTCATCAAATGTGTGGTTTTGCTTTTTTTTTTTTTTTCCACAACAAACTCCCAAACACTGGGTGCTGGAGTATTAAGATTTCAAAAATAAGCAAGACATATTCTTTAATCTCAAAGTACTCCTAAACCAGTCTATTTTAAGTAGAACGTTAATTTTTCTAATTATAAATTCCAATATACTCAAGTGTGTGTATGTGTGTGTCTTACTAAGGTTTGAACCCAGAGGTATTCTACCTCCAAGTTACAATCTGAACTTGATTTTATTATTTTGTTTCTGAAACAGGGTCTAATTAAGTTGCTGAGGGCCGACCTCCCTAAATTGCCACAGTTGGCTTTGAACCTGTGTCCCACCTGTCTCAGCCTCACAACTACTGGGATTAGAGCGTATAACACCTCACCTGGATCAATATACTCACTTTTTAAAATTGGGAAATTAGAATAATATCAGAGATTAATAGATCAATCTTAAATATACCACATATAGCTAATTACTTTGATGGTCATTCTTCCTTCCAATCTTCTTAGAACAAATAAATAAATGCAGAAGCCCAACTACACCACATAACTAGTTTTTTTTGGTGGTACTGGGGTTCCTGGAAGCCCTTCTACTTCTGAGCTACACTCCCAGACCTATTTTTACATTTTTATTTGGAAACAGGGTCTCCTAAGCCAGCGCGCACGGCTGGCTTCGAACCTGTGCGATCCTCCTGTCTCAGCCTCCCAAGCGCGGGGATTACAAGCGTGCGCCACCACGCCCAGCATACATAACTAGTTTTAAAGTTGAGCTTTCTTAATGTACGTAAACTTTTGTGTGTGTGTGTGTGGTACTGGGAATGGAATCTAGGGGGCATTGTACCTTCGAGCTAAACTCCCGGCCCTATTTTTTAGTCCTTTTATTTTTATATTTTTGCATTTACTTTTTAAAAGTTTTATTTTTATGAGAATCATATTTTAAATGGCATACATTTAGACAGTGCTTAGTGCCCTCCACTCCCCCCAGTTCTTTTGTTTTTGAAATAGGGTCTCACTGAATTGCAAAGTGCCTCACCAAGTAGCTGAGGCTGTCCATGAACCATGATCCTCCAGTCTCCACCTCCTGAATGCTGGGATTACAAGGGTGCGCCACCACCCCTGACAGATAAACATTTTTTGAGCCATTAAAATTTCTTTGACAGTGTTTTATGTATTGAGTAATATTCTATTGTAGGGATGTGGTCTATGAAGTAATCACTTCTACATCACGTAAAGATCTTTTAACTAAAGACATTATGGCTATATATGCTGTATAAAGGGCTCACTCTCCTGAGAAACAGGCCACCCCTCGGCAGTCCATGGCCATGACTTCTACAGCATGTGACTGTGGGCATCCCTCACAGTAGCCAGGAACTCTTATGTGCTGCCCTAGGCTCTCACCACTCCGTCCCATTCCTCACCCCCCCCATCACCACCAAAGTTTAGACAATTTTGCTGGCTAGGTAGTTTTCCCACTTTCTGGATGTTTTGGAAGGAAGAAGTCCATAGATGTACAGGTAATTGAGAAAAACCATCTCAAATCTAATATTCTTCACAACTTTCTTCAAATTACACTATCTAGAAATGTAAGACATGATTCTGCCTCTGCTGATTGTTGTGCACGACACCCCGGCTTACATAACTCAAGGCATTTCCATCTGTTTACTTTCAGAGCCACTTCCTCCCAGGATGTGGAATTAAGTGGTTATACAGAATCAGCCGTCAAACTTGGCACTGAAGTCACATTTCCATGCCTAAGAGGACAGGCACATTTCTAAAGAGTAGGAATATGAGAAACTTTCTTTACAACTAATAAGACTAACCTGGGTTTATACACCATAAAATATCAAACCTGCATAGTTTTGTGCAGCTCTCATGAAACAGAGGCCTTGCTTCTCTGGTATGGGGTTCTCATTTCTAGAACATAATCATAGAGCAATCTAAACTTATTCAGAGATAAGATTATTATTGAGGCAAACTGACTCTATATTTTTGTATATTTATAGGAGGAAAGAAGGGAGTTTTTCCCCAAAATTTGGAGTGTCCAACTTTAAGTATACCCTCTTTTATAAAATATAAAGTTTCCTGAGAAGTTAATGATAAGTAAAATGTCTATTCTACAACTTTCTCCTTGGTTTTCATTGAAAAAATAAAATGTGAATCAAAGTAGAAAATTACAAAGAAATAATTAAGTTATATCTAAGAATTTACCCTTGTATCTATTTTCTGTTGTCATAATAATGCTAGGTAATGAATCACCCAACACTCAATGACTTTAGTGAATAGGCCCCTGTTTTGTGTCTGAGGCTCCATGTTGGTGCTGAGGTGGGCTCATCTGGTCTTGGCAGACAGATCCAGTGTTAGCTGGCTCCTCAGGGACACATCTGGGGTCCACCCAGTGTTGCTGGCAAGGCATTCTCCAGGACAACTGGGACCATTTGGCCTCCTCCTCTGGACTTTCCTCCCTGCAGGCTAGCCTAGGCATGTTCTTTTGTCAATTTCAGAGGAACAAGAGACAACCAGAAACATATCAGAGTTTTTTTTTTTAAACTCAGTTTCTGTTTGTGCCCCACTAAATAATATCTCATTTGCCAAAATAAATTTCAAATGCAGCTCAGACTCAAGAAGTAGAGAAAAAGACTGCCGGGACTAATGAAAACTACAGAGCCATACAGCTGCATGGCTACAGGGAAGGGAAGGGGACTGGAATTACTAGCACAATGAATCTTCCACAACCTTATATTTCTAAATGACAATGGTAACAGCAATCCTGGAAATAAGCCAGATAATTCAGATTTTCAAGAGGTCAGTGGGTTTAATACTGTAAGCATGAAAAAAGAGGAAAAGATTTCTTTCCTTACTTATCATAAGGATCATGCCTGGGGCTCCTTTCACAAGAGAAAGGCACACACATTTATTTAGTGTGAGGTTTAGATGGTGCGGAAGCCTTTCTAAGTAAATAAAGACTCAAAGAAACAGGGACACCTGTGTATTTTTATTTGGGTTTGATGAAAAAGTAGACAGTCATGGAGAAGTATGATTGGAAGAAGGGTCATGACCTAATAGCAATGACCTGGAGGAAGAGTAGCAGGGCTTGCTGTTCAGATTCTTCTCTGAACACTCCAGATCTACAGAGATAAGGGCGATCCTATCTTCCCAGTATACAGGGAAGATGTCCCTGGAATGAGGATCTCACTGAATTCTTCACAGGGGAGGGTAAAGGGAGTGATCACCCTAGGTTCTGCTGTTTATTCAAGTGCTAAAGCACTATATTTCAAGGCATCATGTCCTGATCCCCATCAATACTATATAAAAAAATGATGTCAATGATTAGCACAAAACAGATCTACAAAAATCAAGAGGCTATCTATCCTCAATATCCTGAAGCAAGATGGTACACTTCTCGATTTCTTGGTTCCCATTTTTTAAAAACGAAGGAAAGAGGGTCATGTTTAAAAAAATTAAACTAAAGAAGGTAGAAAAAAGACCAAAAAAAAAAAAAAAACAGTGAAACATAACTACTGATGTTATCTTATACGTAGTCCTTACATATAAGTCACAGAATTACGTTTGGCCTCTACGTAAAATGTAAAAACTATCCTAAATCCACACAGCCAATCTGCCGCACCTGAGATTACAAACAAGTGAAATCCAACACTGCATCTGTCTAATATGCTTCCCCCTCTCTCTTTACCTAGTTAACTCTTAACTCTCCCTGAAGCTCTTTGGTTCCAGGCTCACCTGTGTAGAGATATCATCTGTAGCTTCCTGACAGGTGAGACCCCTCTCATACACTTCTCTTCTTTTCCTGTGCTCCTTCCAATAGCAGTCACAATGTTATATTTGCTCAAATATAAGATTGAATATAATATAATATATATTAATATATAATATAATATAATAACAATATAATATTCTGTTGTTCATTGCTCACTCTGGACTGTCCAATCCAAGAAGATTTTTTTTTCTGATTTTTTTTTTTTTTTTTTTTTGCGGGTCTGGGATGGAACCCAGAGGCATTTGACCTCTGAGCTATACCCCCTGCCATAATTTTTTTTTTATTCTTTATTTTGAAACCGGGTCTCACTGAGTTGCAGGGGGCCTCACTAAGTAGCTGAGGCTGTCCCCGAACTGCGATCCTCAGGTCTCAGTCTCCCGAATGCTGGGATTACAAGCGTGCGCCACCACACCCAGCTATGTCAGATTTTGTTCTGTTTCATCTTTAGACCCAGCAGAATTGACTGGCTCCCAATTTATAGGTAATAAAGGAAGGGATAAATAAAAAGCAACAAATAAAAACGCGTGTTTCGCCGCGCGTGGTGGCACACACTTGTAATCCCCGCGCTTGGGAGGCGGAGACAGGAGGATCGCGCTGGTTCGAAGCCAGCCTCGCTGGCTTAATAGACCCTGTTTCCAAATAAAAATATAAAATAAGTCTGGGAGTGAAGCCTGGAGGTAGAAGGGTTTCCAGGAACCCCAGTACCACCAAAACAAAACAAAACAAAAGAAAGTATGTTTCTTGGAAAGACATGATAATATTACAGATAGCACAGCACACCAATGAATGAGACTGAAAAAGTTCACCATGTTAAGGTTTTAGGTAACCTCTTCTTTAAATGAAAGAACCAATCTAAAATGCACGTTTTAATGTTCCCATATCAAGTATTCAATACACGAATGTTTCAGAATGCAGATACAACCCCATTTCATGTTTTTATTAGTAAGAACCAGAGCAAATCAATGTTGGAGACTTATCAAACAAATGCAGGCCTTCCCATAGGATAAGCTGCTTTTCTCTAGCATTTTCAATTAGAGAGGAGGATGAAAGGCAAGATATACATAACATCAGGACTCTCCGTCAGTCGATGCAAAATCAAAGGCCACACTGAGATGTGCCACAAGTATTCAGTATTTTTTTTTTTTTTTTTTTTTTAGAGTCAACTTAGAATCTCACACATTCCCTTCCATTTACCTTGCTGGAGTTACAGAACATTCTCCTTAGGCCAGGAATCACCCACTACCATTTTGCTTGCTGAGGAATATATTTTGCTCTGGTAAAAGTGTTGGAAATCAACAACATAAAAGGTCCTGGTTTACTTATCCTGTAGGAATGCATGTAAAATGGGAGTTTAACTCTTAACTTCATTGATGGAATTGAGAAATGCTTCAGGAAGGAAACCTTAATGCCTGCCTATCATGCCTACACACAAAACGACCTCCCTCCATAGACTCCGATGTGTCCAGGCTAGAGAAGCTCATTGGTCATTGCCTCCTCTAAAATTCTCAGGATACCAGAGTTGATGACATTAGCTCAAGACCAAACATTCAAGTGGGAAAGACAAGGCTTCTTTGCGGTGGACTCAGAAGCATCTTGGTAAGAATCTAAGACCACAGGTCATAAGTTTAGTCAACACTGAAGCAACAGTCATCTGAAACTTAAGGGTTGCTATGTCACCTATACCCATTCATCTTGCTATGTTGTAGCCCAAGTAACTAACTTATTGACCCTTTGCTTTTTCACTAAGGTAAGTTCACATGTGGCTATGCATAATTCAATCAGGAAAATGATCAAGATGGACTACTTTTCCCCACATGTTAAATATATATGTAATTGTGAAGAAAACTCAGTGGTTAATATCTAGAAAAGTATTAAAATAATAATTCAATGGAACTTGGAAAATGAGGGAAAGGAAAGAAAAAGATAGAGAAAAAGAAAACATGGAGGGGAGGAAGAAAGCCAAGAAGGAAGGTGATATGGAGGAGAAGGGAGAGAAGAGAAAAAGAAAATTATATACATGTCATGTTCATGCAATTTTTACATTGAACGCCATTTGTCTCAGCATAACCTTACTAATATTATATTCTATGTACAAAGTCCACTGAAATATATCTTTTTTAAAATATTATTTTATTTTTTATAAAATATTATATTCTTGTAAAATACATTTTTATTGATGTTTTATAATTATATATCCTAATGAAGTGATAAGAACATATATACATAAGACATTTAGTATGTTTCCCTCCAAATCTTACCTATTCCCTCCCCTTGCCTGTACATGTTGTTGAGATGGGTGCTGATAATTGTGTATATGGGCATATGCCGGGAATCCAGCCCGACAGGTGGCAGGGCTTGGCAAGATGGTGAGTACCGACGACTCTAACACAAACCCACGAGCCGGGAGTCAAGTCAGGCGAGATCTCATTTATTTCTCTCCAAGCAGTTCTTTATATAGCACCAAGCCACGAGGGGAATTTCCATGAGAAATAGCCTAGCCTATCCGGGATAAAGATCACTAGCACGTAGTTTACAGCCAATCCAGGCCAGTACATGAGCCATTCATGTGTGCGGGAAGCTCCTTTAAAGGTAGAAAGGGAAAAACCGCTCAGTTTCCCCACCCATAGTGAATGGGGAAACCACGCCTTCCTAGCTTCCTCCAGGCGCCATCTTGACCGTTTTTTTACTGAATCACTTTACTTAAAGTTTTGCCTTAGGCCGTAGGCCGCTCAGGTCTTAGGCGCTGTATAGACACACCCCATCAGGCATACATTATTTGAAATGTTGTGTTCATCACATCTCCTTCCCTCTCCTCTAAGCCCCCTCCATCAACTCTGCTGGAGTCTCTCCTTTTTTACCCAAGGTCCATTTTGTTACCCACTTTATTTCTATCTTCCACATATAAGCTTGAATATATGAGACTTACTGATCTATTCAGCATAATAATCTCAGGCTCCATTCATTTTCCTGAAGATGCCATGATTTTATTCTTCTTGATGGCTAAGTAAAATGCCTTTATATGGCCAGGCATGGTGGCACACGCTTGTAATCCCCACGCTTGGGAGGCTGAGACAAGAGGATCACATAAGTCCGAAGCCAGCCTCAGCTACTGAGTGAGGCTCTCAGCAACTTAGTGAGACCCTGTTTCCAAATATAGTATAAAATAGGTCTGAGAGTATAGCCCAGAGGTAGCAAAGCCCCTGGCTTCCACCCCCAGTACCACAAAAAAAAATTCTTTTATATGTACATACCACAGATTTGTAAAGCATTCATCTGTTGATAGGTACCTAGATTGTTTCCATAATTTGGCACAATTTACAAAAGGCAAATATTATTATATTCTGATAAAATATTCCCTCTAGCCCTTCTCTACTTCATTCAAGTGCTCTGAATCACACAGGTTTACCATAGGTCACAAAGCTGGAAGTTACTTATTTTTAGTTAATTATCTTAAGAAAGTGAAATTAAAGAAGACGCTTGGGTAAATAAATGGTTATAATAAAAGCAAATGCAGTGGACCAAATATTATATGGGCACAAGAAAAGAAATCATCAAGTTCCTGGGGAAAGAAAATGGGGAGAAAATGGGTGCAAGTTCTTCAAAGAAGAGATGATGCTTGATACGGGTTCTAAAGAATCAGTATAGATTCACTAGGAAGACTTCAGAGAAAGGACATAAGGAAAAAGTCCTGGGTGGGCCAGAGGAATGAGAGTAAAGTAGCATCCCACCAAGTAGAGACTGAATGGAGACCTGCGGTACAGATGTGGTTGAGGAGAGGTACAAGCACAAGGTGAGTTGGCCAAGGTAACAGAGAATAAGTCACAGAAGACTTAGGTGGCATGCCTAGATGATGATGACTGATTCTGAAGCAAGCATATTTGAAACCTGGGAGCAAAATAATGTGATTTCCCATAGCAACAAAAATAATTTAATACTATGTAGATGGTGGACTTGGAGAGGCAAGGAGAATCATCAATGAGCAAATCTTAAAACAGTCCAAAAGAAAGAAATGGCCAAGATCTAAAATTTGGAAGTAGTGCCCGAATCGGAGAAAGACTGAGAGGTGAAGACTTTATGGAAGGAGTGCCTATAATGTTCAGTGGCCAGATGATCTGAGAGATTGGGCATTAGCAAAAGAGAAGTTTGCAATTATCCAGATTTGGGGTAGCTACCCAATATAAGAGATCGATTCTAGGAAGAAATAATAATTTTGCTTTTAAAATGCATTGTATTTTCCTATGTGTGATCCTATTAGTAAATAATAGAAGGTAAAAGCAAAAGTTTAAAACACTAAGGAAACAAGTCCAGAAGAAGGATAGAGATACTGGTTTGCAGTCATCAGCATTCGGGTAGGACAGGATGCACCCAGCATTGAAAAGATGGCCATGGGATGGGAAAGAGGATGGCCAGCAGAGTGAGGAGGCACACGCTATAATCCCAGTACTTGGGAGACTGAGACAGGAAGATCTCAGGTTCAAGGCCAGCCTCAGGAATTTAGTTAGAAGCTCAGCAACTTAGCAAGATTTTGATGAAAATAAAAATAAC
Source organism: Muscardinus avellanarius (assembly GCF_963383645.1). Lineage (NCBI taxonomy): Eukaryota > Metazoa > Chordata > Mammalia > Rodentia > Gliridae > Muscardinus > Muscardinus avellanarius. Next base: position 79,007,317 of record NC_137800.1, on the reverse strand, counting down.
AAAAAGAAAAGGGGCTGGGGGTATCATTTGAAGTAGAATTTCCCTGTGAAGGAGAGAAGTAAAGAAGGAAGGGAGGGAGGTAAAGGAGGAAAGAGGGAGGGGGAGGGAGGGAAGGAAGGAAGTAACAGAGGGAGGGAAAAGAAGATGGTTAAAGGTAAACCCATAAAAATACATCTAGTGGATACATAAAAGAAGAGAAATTATGAACAAACTGAGAAAGTATAGCTAAGATGCAAAAGTGACTCAGGAGAGAATGTTAGAGAATCTAGGACAGGAAATTTTTTTAATGAAAAAGGTAGTATTCACCAACAATACCACAGAACTCAGAGGCTAAAAGGTTCAGAATTTAGAATGTCTGTAGTATAGACATTGCCATGCTTCTAGCTTTAGATCATTATCTGAAAAAAAAAAAAACGAATCTAAAGACTGCCTTAGAACCCAGGATTTTATCGTCAGACTGGCTATTCCCTTATGGCTAAATTGAATTAAACATTCAGAGGCTAGGTCCATTTCTTATTGATGCCTCTACAGCTGGCAGCATGTACTGAACACATACAGCAAAAAGCATAGAGCAAAACCATACACTGTTTTATTACAAAAATTGGGAAAGAAACTAATTAGTGGACTCTTAGGTGTTAGTAAACTTGAATCTTCATTCTGAAAATAACAAGGTTTTGAATTTGACAAAGTCTAGGCATATAAATGACGTAGGGTGTGTGTGTGCAGGTATGGGTATGTGTGTGATAGAGGGAGGAAAGTGCTTCCAGGTTTTAAATCACCAATTCATCTATTCTGTGTGAATCACATTATATCATATCTAGCAGGAAAAAGCACTTCTGACAGGTCTGAGCAAGTTGAATTTGCTCAGCGTTCTCTTCCCTAATAACTTGCTTCAACTGATCTCTATTTTTTCCATTCCAAGTGTACCTCTGTACTTTATGAGTTTTACTTGCATTCCCAGTCCCCAATTTGCTACTTTGGCAGAGTATAACAGGATATAAACTTTGTACCCATGCATTTTTTTTTCCTGTTCATCCAAAATAATAAAGAAGACCATTTCTATTTCCATTCGTGTTATGTGAAAATGAAAAAAAAATTTATATTAAGCCATCCATCTTGTGCAGTTAAACAGAGATGAATCTCAACATTTTTAGTGGGGGTCAAGCTGTGGTTGGTTGGAGTCTGTATTCCTCAACCTGTCACAAGTTTGAATTTACTGAGATTACCAAGGACAGAGGCCAGTTAGTAGCAGAGAAAAATTAAATCACATGGTGATCACTTTTTGGATCTTCCGCTGCTCCACACAGAGATAGGAAAAGCAGTTACAAAGGACGTTACAGGAAACCATCACATGCAAGTTTCAGTGGTCTCAGTGTCCCCTCCATGATTTGGTTGCTGCCATGTGAATATGATTGAGACAGGAAGGTTCATCCATCAGTAAAGACACAGGCTATGATGAAAGCTGTTTCTTGCAGTCTTGGGCTAGCTAGCCTGCTTGCCCTTCTGCCAAGTGAGGTTGTAGCCAGAAGGCCCTCACTGGACCAAACATGGGGGCATTGATCTTGGACATTCAAGTCTCCAGGACTAGGATAAATAAATGTCTGCTCTTCATAAATGATTCAGTCACTGATATTCTGTTAGGTCAGCACAAATAAACTAGGGCATAAGGTCTGAAAATATACCCTTCACCAGAGTTCTTGTGGAAACCAAGAAAGATGAAGCGGGCTAGTGGGTATATAAATGGACATAATAATGTCCTTCAAGACAACTTGTCAAAACCATGTGCTAGAGTTTGGATTCTGCATGCCACAAATGGCTCATGAGTTAAAGGCTTGGCTGACATTGTAGTGCTGTAGAACCTTGAGAAGATGGGACTAAATGGGAGGTCTGTAGGTCACTGGAAATGTACTCTTAAAGGGGAGAGTGGAAAACAAGTCCTTTTATTTATTTATTTATTTATTTATTTATTTATTTATTTATTTTGCTTCTGGGCCATGAGCAAGTAGTACTCTATTCCCATTCTACCCCACCCCCCCTCTCTACCATTGCCACATGGCACCAGTACCAAAGGCCTAAATAGCAAGGGACCTTCCCAATAATGGTTTGGAACCTCCAATACCATGAGCCAAAGTCAACTTTTTCTCTTCATAAGTTAATTGTCTGTTATTTTGCTATAGTGACAGAAAGCTGACTGACACACCACCATACTTCCAAAAACAGCTCAGTGGAGAACAATATCATGGACACTGAGAGAGAATGCTCCAAGAACCAAATCTATAACTGGACAGAGGCAAGCCAAGAGCAGAGCCCAGACACTAAGAGGCCCTAAGGGGTGCAGTAGCCAACACGTGACAATTTAAGCAAGTAGTTGATGATATAAAATCAAGTCAGCTTGGAGAATAAATAAGGAAATCATTATACAACCTAATATTAAGTAACATTTTATTAAAAATTGCCATGCAACTATGATTTTATGCCACAGACAAAAAATATTTGAGTGTTCTTAAAATGGCTTAAAATAAATATTAAAAAATTACTTATTTGTGACAAATTGTAGTACTCTACTGCAAGTCATCAAAAGTGGCTTGGTTTGGGAATTTCAGTTGCTGCCAGGTGCCTGGGAAGAGTCAGGTAGATTTACATACCCAACCCTTATCCATGCCTTGAAGATGTTATTTGATTTAGTCGGGTCTAGACAGACAAAAGTTTCATTAGAGGTTTGTATCTGCCTTGATAGAGTCTTTTTGAATTTCAGTTGTTATATGAGAACTCACATGTGGGCACTAAGTTTAATGTATCATGTTTCTGATTAACTCAGTGATATTTAGCTCACCACAGAAAATATTGCCTCATCCAGTTGTGTGTCTGGTCTGAATTTATCTCAAATCAGCCATCAGATTTGTAGGTTAAAGATGGAAAATCAAGATCACAGAGGACCAGATCCCAGAAAACCACACAAGTAGTCTTTGGCATCGGAGAAAACTGTGAGCAGGTGTTTCTATCACACACTAAGTGACCTTCAGTGAGCCATGGCTTTGTACATTACATTCCCCATGAATTCAGACAGAACCTGTGAATGACTCCTACTCAACACAATATGGCAAAGAAGATCGGAGGCATTCCCCTTATCGTGCTATACTATGTAAGATGCTATCTCAACAGATGAAATAAGAAATACCCCCTTGCTCTCTTTATAGAAGTCAATACCATGTTGAGGGGAAGCTTATGGGAGGATCTCATGGCAAAAGACCGGCAGTGACCTCTAGGATCTGAGAGTCACCCCAGCCATTAGGAAAATGTGATCGCAACCTAAGAGAGTATATGGAAGTAAATTATTCCCTGGTTGGGTCTCTCATGTGGACGGACACAGCCCCAGCTGATACATAGACTGTAGGCTGACAAACTCCAAAAGCAAAGATGTCAGTGCCCAGACTTCTGACTGACAGATATTAGAAGATAGTAAATGTCCTTTAGCTTCTACATTTATAATGTTTTGTTACATAGCATAGAAAACTAATAAATCAGATAGCAACTTGTAGATCCCTGTCAGCACTTTATTTCATGTTAGCGGTATAGAATTATCCAAATCGTTTCCAAAGTCTGGAAAAGAGTGGTTAAGTAGACGGGATGCTGAGACAGTAATCTAGGCAAAAATGTGCTGTGTATTTAGATAGTCTGTACCTGGGCTGCAAATAGACACCCTGTGATAAGAAAGCATTATTCTTGATATTCATTATCAAACCATAGAATAAGTTAATTATTGTATGGCTTTGTTATTAAGAGCCCCAATTATTTGGAGAAGAGGGACCACTTGACAAAATTTGGGCCAAGAAGTAGATATAGCAAAGATAATTTAGTGACTTTCTTTTCAAAATGACAAGCATTATATTTAGAGTTAGAATTTCATTAAAATCTTAGCTCCCATCTTTAATGACTTTACTTTCTCATGTGGGAAAATTGTTGAGCTTCTGTAAGACTCTCTTAACATCTGGAAAAACAAGAATACTAATAAATTATTTTTCTAAAAGTGACTGAACCAAAGAAAGTTATGCCTCTATCATCTTGTGCTCCACTAAGATGTATGACTACAATGCACCAAGAAAAATAAATTAAAAATAAATTAAAAATGAAAAATAAAATATCTTAAGACTTTGTTTAAAAATAAATAAAGAAATCTTCTCTCCCATAGTATAAAGTACAAACTGAAGTCTTGTAAAAGTGTACTCACATAGAGAGTTGAAGAACTTGTGTTTTGGATTCTGCTGTGTGAATTTGAATCCTGGTTCAGTGGTTTGTTTGGCCTGTGACATTTTGCTAGATACTAAATCTTCTTGGTCTGTATTTACTCATTTAAAAAGTATAAAAATACCTACTTGATGGAATTAGGCAGATATTAAATGAGATAATGAACGTAAGGGACTCTCATTTTTCCCTAGGTAGAAGATTGCTGAGTTGCGTGATTGGCGTACCTGGCTTTGGGGCTAGCTAACACAACTGCAGTTGAGCAAGACAAATTCCCACATACCCTCTGAAAATTATCTCATTGTTCTTTATGGTTCTAATTAGAATAAAGAATGAGCTGTAGAATCATTGTATATAGAATTTTGTTTCTACACCTAGAATATCTGGGAAAACACTCTTCAATACATGTCAGCTGGGTTGAATTGCACCTAGAATTGTGGATGAAGAATTTGTGGGGTGAAAGCTGAATGAGGTGGCATGTGCCTTTAATTCTGGTACTTAGGAGACTGAGACAGGAGGATCACAGGTTCGAGGCCAGCCTCAGAAGATTAGCAAGACAGTCTTCAACTTAGTGAGACCTGTTTCAAAATAAAAATAAAGCAGGACTGGATTGTAGCTCAGAGGTAAAATCCCTCTGGGTTCAATCTCCAGCATCACAATTAAAAGGATTTATGAGGTATAGACCATGGGAATCTTCTGTACAATGCTGCTTGGCCTCAGTGGGATCCTTCCAACCTAAAGTATGTTTGAATATACATTTCAGTGTATGAAAGAATATCTCTTAGGCTAATACAAAAACAAAGCAAAACAAAAAAGATACTCTGGCAACATTAGCTCTGGAATCAGCATAGGCCATATCAGCAACGAACACAGCAGACCCCAGGGCATGCCAGGAATTATGGGCCAGGCCTCCCCAGCCCCATCAAGTTCTTCTATAACACCACACACAAAGCACATTAGAACGACAAGATATTTATACTCTAAGTTAGATGTCTATGCCATAAAAGTGATCTATGTAAGATCGATGTAACTGTAATTTCGCAACATAAAATGGGATAGAAAACTTTTCATGGATGTAAATGTATAATACACCAAGATGGTACCTAAGTAAATGACACATAAATATCCTGGAAGACTTGTAGAAACCAAGCCAATATTTGACCTGCTGAAGTCATGCACGCATGCATTGCTAAAAGGCTATTTAAAAGCAATGCACATGTCTCCTGGGCTCTGGTGAACAGTATGTCTCAGATATCCCATGTGTAGGAGTCCTCCATTAGGGCTACCTGGAAGAATGTTCTACAATTTCCCTGATGCTCCTCTACCTTTTCTTAAAGAGCTGTACATAGGCATTATCTAGGAGAAAATTTTTCTGTGTAGTATCATTTTAGAGATCTAGATATGCCCAGTCACTAACAGCCCCTTGTTCAGCAAAATCATTATTAATATGATGATCATTTACCAGATGTCAGATACCATCAACTCATTTAATCCTCACACAACTATCTCACGGGCTAGCTACTATCATGATCTTCATTAAATTGGGGGACACTGGGGCACAGGGATATCAAGTAACTTATCTTACATCACCCAGCTAATTAACACCAAACTCAGTATCAAAACCAAGTTGTATGACTCCAGATTCATGCTCCCGACCATGAGGTAAACTTCTCCCTCAGCATGGAAGTGTTTCTAGACAGAGAATCAAATAGGACTAAGAATAAATTCTATCTTTATCACTATATAGCTACAAAACAGTTCTCTGTTCTTTCTTCACTTATACTTTAGGAATAAAAATACCCACATTACCAGGTTAGTAAGGGTATCTAGTTATACCTAAAGTCTTCTTGCATATAATAGCATACAAGGGTTATAATAGCTGTGAGCTTATAACGGATGTTCAGCAAATATCACTCTGAGATCGAGGGTGGAAGACAAGAGAAGAGGGATCAAAGTAGGCCAGCAGAGGCCTGGACCATTCTGCCACTGGCAGCAGCTTCTCTATGTCTGTGATTTACACCACTGCTTAATGCCACCATTGAACTAGAACTCTGCAAATGTGACCCCGCCAGTGGTGGGAATATCATAAAAGATTTCTCTTGTTCCCTCCTCGAGACATCCACAGTGATGGATATATATTTGAACCATTTTTATGCCCTTCCCAATTATCCACTCTAGTACATTAAGGAAATGGCAATGGATGCTCAGACACTGGCACTTCCATCTGCGCTTTGTGTGAGCTCAGGAGCTCAGCCAAGGAGAAAGGTCCTCATCATCTCTCCTGGCCCTGATCCTAGGGAAGGTGTGACAGACAGAGGCAACAGTAGGCATGGAGCTCAGGTCCAGCCCACTGCTTCCTGATGGTTAGGCATTGCCACACTTGTGAGGAAGGGAGGCGCCTTCAAGGGGCCTCAGAATTCCACACTTTTCTTGTGAGACTCCAATGAGGAGTGGCACCTCACACTGAAGTTCACAGGGAACTGGTCCATCTAATCACCATTGCACAGGAGTAAATCAAAGGCCTTCTCAGACATCCCCTTGTCCTTTCATTCAGGGCCAGGATGGAGATACATGACCTCCAACCCCAGCTGCAAAAAAAGGCTTGGAGACTGAATATTTAGCTTTAGTCTTTGTCACAGTGCAAATGAGTAAGAGAAATGAGATGGAGTCTGGTATGGACGCTGGGCAGCAAAACCCACAAAGAAGCCTAGGTAGATATGATTATCATCCCCATGACATAAGTAAAGACACTGAGGGCCGGAGCCATCAGAGAACTTGCACACGATTTAACAACTAACAAGTGGTGAGCTCAGGTCAGGATTTGAACTCAAGCACCCACTGTCTATAGCTTAGCTTAGCTCTATACTCTGCTTCTCCAAATTACTTTTAGTTACTCCTTCTCAGATGTTGTGCGATCCTTTGCTTAATGTCTTCCTGTCCAATTACATAGTAATCTATTGAAGAACAAAAGCATTATTGTTTGTTTAATACCACATATGCAGCAGGGCATATGCATTCTCAATACTAATTGAATGAGTGAATTTAAGATAAGCTGTGATTTGAAGCTAACTCTGTGTTAAACAAGGATTCCGTTCGTTGAGAGAAGAAAAGTGTCTAGGAACTAAAAAAAAAGATGCTGTTAGGCTATATCTGAAGGGATGGGTTCTGCTTTATTTAAGCAGATGAGAATGAGATGAGAAAGCCCGAAGTGAAATAATTTGAGTGTATGGATAAAATAGAAAATTACTCAGTGTGATGAAAGTTGAGGATTAATGCTGAGAAATGGGTACAAATTAGGGAATTGGACAATTTAGAAAGAACAGTGACAGAAAGGCAGAGAAAATTAGACTCCAATGTTAATAAAGATACAGAAATACTTGTGACTATAAACAAAATGGACAGATGATTACTTTGGCAGGTTTGCATAGATTTGATTAGAGGCTGTCAAGGAGGCTCTTTCAGTAGCTCAGGCCCCAGGGAACAGGGAGGATATAGCAACCAGACCATGGTGATGAGGATGAAGATGAGCAAGAAAGGGATCATGCTAAGAACGTCTGGGGTACAACCTGAGGACGTGTGGAAGAGGGTAAGCTGTCCAGGGCTTAATTTAAAGCAAATCCAGGTTTTCGAGCTGGATGACTTTCAGTACTGGGTAGCAAATAAGAAATTTGGGGAAGAGGCTATTCTAGACAAAAAAAAAAAAAAATATATTAAGAAGCGCACTTGAAACGTGATGAAACCAAAAGCTATGCAGTCAGCTTTCCACATCTGTGGATTCAACCAACTGTGGATTGAATAGTGTTTGGGGAGGAAATTACATCTGTACTGAACATATACAGATGCCTTTGGGGGAAGGATGGATCGGTAGTCTCTAGACAATTTAGTTTAACAACTGTTTATTTAGGGCCAGCCGGTTCTCCCACCGTCCCTGCTAGGGCTCCCAGCAGCAGCCAGTTTTGCAAAGACTCTTGGTGTAATCTCCAGACACATGGTAGGTACACAGTACATGCCCTTCTTCCTACCAATATGGCCAAAATGAAGTCAGGTCCACATAAGAGCCATTGGAAAAGGGCCTGAGAGGAGATCAGCAGGGCTGCCTGTCACTAGCACTGCTCCTGCCAAAGTGGAAACACAGCCAAAATAGTATGGAAGGATGAACCTGCAGACAGAAAAAGAAACAGAAACGAAAAATAGCCCCACATGGCTAACCAACAAACCAAAGAAGATCTACCTGTAGAAAATGGTAACACCATGAATGAGGAGAGTCTAGCCTTGAACGAAGCAAGAGAGAGAGAGAGAAGTGCTGTCTGATCACATCCTCCTCCCTTCCTGTACCGCCCAAAGGGTCATGATAAAGGGTTTAACAAATCTAAGCTTAATTTCTCTATAGACATTTCTAATAAGAATTTAACTTCATCTGATTTTTTTAAAGGTAAATGATTTCTTAAGCAGTGAAATCATTCACTGGTTGTTTACTTTGGGTACAACCGGAAAATTGTAGGATCTTGCAGTGTGGGGAGTTTTGACTGTCTTGGGTGTCACCGCCTATCTTGTAACACAAAACACACTGAGTGACCCGCTGCATCCAAGGTGGAGCATTTAGTATGCATTGAATATTTTCCATTACTTCTTTTGCCACGTCACTTTTTGGTAAGGTTGTTTCCTGAAGAAAACTATTCCTCCACCATCGCCCCATCAGAATTGTGGGAACTCTCTAAACTCTCTGGCCAGGACAGACCAGTTTTCCTAATAATTTCTTTAATGTGCTGGGAGAGGCTGAACTTTTGAGTGTATAGTGTCTGTGGTATAGCATTGCAAGCTGGTGGGATTTGAGTAATGGCTTATCAGCATTTGGAAGTACTAGTACTTGATATTCGCTTAAGGTAAACTTGCCTCCAAATTTGAAGTTGGAAAGTCACTGGAATCACTTTTTTAAAAGAGTTGCAATACTTGTTTTTTTGTTTTTTGTATTTTCAGTACCTGTATTTAAAATGGTACAAATTGAACTATCTGTGTACTGATTCTCAATACAAATATAAAAATTTCAATTATAAAAAAATTAGTGCATACTTCCTTATTTTGTGGTACTAGGGATGGAACCCTGGGGCAGTCTACCTCTGAGCTATATCCCCAGCCCTATTTTTTATTCTTTATTTTGAAACAGGGACTCACTGAGTTGCAAAGGGCCTCACTAAGTAACTACTTGGTGATGCCATCCACAAACCTGCATATTTCATAAGAATAAATTAGATTAAAAAATTAGAAGGATGATGTGTGTTGTCCCAGAGGAATAAAATAAAAGAGGAAGAGATGATGAATTCGTCTGAATATCAGGAAGAACTGATTGACAGCAGGACAACAGAAAATGTCAGAATGAAAAAAGAAATAATCTGCTGAGTTTTAATATTAAACGGGACAAGGAATGAACCATCTGTCACTAAAAACCATCCTTCACCCATGGGCTGCAGACCAGCTAACAATATGGTAAACAGTGATACACACTACCTGGTACTGGCTGAAACCCACCATGGCAAGAACAGATATTTCCAATCACATCACTTGTGTGACACTATAACCCAGGATTGCCTTAAATAGCAAAATTACCATAAACCTAAAAAAGAAAAGTCATGTTCCTGGGCTGGGTTCTGTTTTTACTTCCTACCCACATTTCTTCCTAGTATTTATTTATTTATTTATTTATTTATTTATTTATTTACATTTGGTGGCACTGGGGGTGGAACCCAGGGGCTTTCTACCTCCAGGCTGTACTCCCAGGCCTATTTTATATTTATATTTTACTTGGAAACAGGGTCTCACTAATTTGCTGAGAGCCTCACTAAGTAGCTGAGGCTGGCTTTGAACCTGTGCGATCCTCCTGTCTCAGCCTCCCAAGCACAAGGATGACAAGCGTGCGCCACCATGCCCGGCTTCTTGCTAGCATATAAAACTCAGGCCTCCCACAAGGAAGCAAAGCACTGAGTATATTCACCAGTAAGATGAAATGTGGTATGAGAATCACAGAACAGGACATGTAATGGCATCCTCTGGGAAAGTGTGTGGAAGTTAGCTAACCGTTGGCTCCAAAATTAGCCGTGAGATTAGCTATTCATTCTTGCAAATTGCCTCTCTTGTTTATCTATTCCATTGATTCTACAAATATTTAAGTGTCTCCTGTATATGAGATATTGTCCTGGAAACCAGATGTTCTCTGATCTTTTGGAGCTTATTGTCTAAGAATTGATGAAATAGACATGAAATAATGGGTGGATAATTTATAATCATCTCTTCCCTTGTCCACTTTCTGCATCAAACATATTCTGGGCTGAAAATGCCTGGCTTCTTATCGTTCCATTTCTAGAAACTAGAAGACTACATAACACTTAGTAGATGCACGAGCATATAAAAAATCTTTTGGGGATAAGTAAATAAAGGATAAAGGAGGAAGAATGGTGAAAAGGGAAGGATATGGAGAATTACATTAAATACTTTCAGTTAAAAAACTTGTTTTCAAGTTAACAGGATCCTACCATATCAATTTTTTTAATTGGCGCATTGTAGTCATACATCTTAATAGATTATAAGATGGTAGAGGCATACATCCACACACCACTTTAGCTCTTCCGCAGTTCCCACCCCATTTCATCCCCCTCCCTCCTTCTCATGTTTGGCTGACTGATTGACATTGATATGTTTGTAAATGTACATCATGCACACTAGGGATTATCATTTCATCAATTATAATTAGTTCTTCAGAAATCAAAGCTTTTGAAAAAAAAATCTGTTTCCATCTAGTTAACAGAAAAATGACCTCTCTCCACCAAAAAAGCAAACATATACTTACACTTTAAGCTTAGTTTCAGGAAACCAAAATTTCATCTCCGGCTTTGCTCTGAAATTATTCCACATGAAGGAGTCCCTTAACATTCGGATATTTCATTTTTCCTCTTATAAACAGTAATCATCCTTCCTAGGCATAGGCATACTAAATTAATTGAAACATGCAAAGCACTTTAGGTGAAATGTACTAATTTCTACACAAATCCAATTGGTGTATTTATCTTTCACTGAGGGACATGATGCCAATATTAACCCTGGGTCAACTCAAAGAGTGACAGAGTGACCCTGTGAAGAAAAAAAAAAAAAACTTAACTTCCTCCTCCCAAACCTGGGAATATGGATCTTATATGAACCCGTGACCCCATGACCTAAGGAAGAAAGAGTCTTCAGTCATTTCCCAGACTCAATCTCCTACCCCAGAAAAAGTGGGACCTTGGCCAAGCCACCCACGCCAGCCACAAAGAGACTGTTTTTTCAAATCCACTGAAATATAATTATAAACTCAACCATAAAATTTCCTCAACTTTGCCCTAAAACATGAATTTGGTATTTCTAAAATTACCCTGTGATCTGTATTTATGACATTTCTAATGACATCTTCTTAAGTATCGAAAAGGCAGTGCTAATTTGAGAACCACATCCTCATCCTTACAGGAATCCAAAGCAATGGCTGCCACAGAGAAATAAACAGCCCTCAGGAAATCAATGAGGGAAGCCACAATAGGTTGCTCGGTCTAGTCCACTGACCTAAGCAGGTAAATAACCAATCCATCCAACACAAAATTCTTCCAGCAAATTAAGTTGATCCTGACTATACTGATGTATTGATGAGAATAATAGCAGACATGTATTAATCACCTACTATGACCAAGGTCAACACAAAGCACTTCTCACATTCCCTCATTTACTCCTCAAGACGATCTTAAGAAATGGGTAGCATTCTTCATTCGCCCCTTTTTACAAATAAAGTAAATGAAGTAGGGCAAAATGAACTTAAACTTTGGCTAAGTGTAACCAGTGGGCCCCTCAAAGGGTTTGTAGTAAGAGTTCAATAGTCAGACTTAAGAAAGGAAGAGGATAAAACAGCAGATGCGGGAGTGGAAAGGATGTTGACTTGTCCTTCCACCGGATTATGAATGCCAGCACACTGCTGGAGAACTTCCTAACACTGTACCTTATGTAATTTCTTCAAACATCAGAGTCCTGGGCAGGAGCTGGGTAGGTGTTAAGTATCTCCAGGGTAGTTGGCAAAAGCTAGGGAAAGGATCTATTCTACCTACTCACACCCACTATGGGCTTCTGCCATGGAAAAAGCAGTCCCACCTTGTTCATAGGGTACATCCTCAAACCTAAAACTGACCCTATGTATACCCTAGAGATGCATACCTGGGATAAAGTTTAGTTGATAACAGGCATGGCAAGAGACATTCACTAATAATAGCATTCACTAATAATAAATTAGCATTCACTAATAATAAAACAATTATAAGAACATATGGTAACAGAAGTTATTTAAAACTAATGAACTGATTATTTTTAGAATTTTCAATTTGCTATTGTTAGACCATGGTTGACAGTAATAACAAACTGTGGAAAAGAGAACTGCGCATGAACGGAACTACTCTCTGGTCTCCTTCTAGAAATATATTTATCCCCCTACTTCTGGCAGGAGGAACCGATTTGAGAAGCCAAAATGTTATCAATACCTTCAGACATTAACAGGAAAGAATACCATTGCACTACAGTTTTCGCTCTGAGAATGCATTCTTCTTTCATATCCGTGCCACAACCTTTCTAGTACACGGATTGTTATCCACAGAACAAAATGTCACACTAAAAGACTTTGGGAGTATGGCTAATAATAGAAATGAAGCCTCTACCAGCAAAGATGCATTTGTTTGTAATCAATATGCTTCTTTCAAATGAATTAGCTGATATTAATAACTTTTCTCTCCATCTTTCTGGATTTTTCCTATTCCTCAGCCACATGGTAATTTCCCGGGAATGAATTATAATATTACTTCTCCCAGCTGCTCATTTCCATATTGGTGAATTACTTCTAACCTTAACGAATGATCCTCCAGCAAATCAATTATTCATTTTTTAAATATTTCATGTTCCCCACTGTATAGATTTATTATTAACTGTTGGAACTTATAAATGTTAACATGGGGTGATGCTAACATCCAGCATTATCAATAATGGATTGTTCTATTTTTTAATGATGTTTTGTGCTATTGATTGCAAATGGGTTTGACCTGAAGAGCCTCGGGATTTTTCCATTAAAAATAAAAGTAAAAAAATATTAAATGTAAAAAAACTCTAAATATATATATACATATATACATATGTACATGTGTGTGTATGCACGCGCGCGTGCATGTGTGTGTGTGTGTGTGTGTGTGTATGTGTGTGTGTGTTGCAGTAATAGGGATTCAACCCAGGGAGAATCTACCTTCAAGCCATGTCCCCAGCCCTATTTTTTATTCTTTATTTTGAAACAGGGCCTCACTACATTGAGGCTGGCCTCAAACCTATGATTCTCCTGTCTCAGCCCCCCAAATACTGGGATTACAAGAGTGCGTCACCAGACCTGGGTTCTTTGATGATCTTAATGAAACAAGAGTAGTATTAGCAGTCTTGTATGTAGAAGAAAGTGATCCAAAGAATTTGCAGATAACACCTGGCAAATCCTTCCAAATCAATCCTACACTTGGCAACTAGCAGTAATGTTGTAAATGAAAACTACCAACACACTCGTCCTCACCTCTAACTCACCATGTGACTCAACAAGAATGAATCCACATTTGAGCCCTGCCTGAAGAGAAAGCAGCGTCATTGAATAAAAAAGAGGCCAGAAAACCACATTAAGTCATTCCAGGTTAAGTGCTTTGAAACAAAGGAATAGCATAAAGTGGAATATTTTGGCCCGGGGAAAGAATAAAACATTTCATAGCTCTGAGTAGGAAAATTAGACCCTGCTACAGTGTGGATTTTGATGTTCCTCAAAGGTACATGTGTTAAAGTTTGGTCTCCAGCCTGAGGCACTACTGGAAGGTGGGGGGCCTACATTAGAGGTCAGGGCACTAGGGTTGTGCTCTTGAAGGGGACAGCGGGTGCTCCGTCATTTTTTCTTGCCCCAAAGAAATGAGGCCAGGAGTTCCTGGTCTGAAACCTCCAAAACTGTAAGCCAAAATAAACTTTTTCTAAGTTGATTAATCTCAGGTTTTAGTTACAGCAACAGAAAGTTGGCTAACACAGTGCCATTTAATGTTAGATAATTTCAGACAGAAAAAGTAGGCATTTAACCTACAGTGTCGGACTTGATCTACTTTAATATATATATATATATATATATATATATATATATATATATATATATATTTTTTTTTTTTTTAAAGAGGGAGAGCAAGTATTAAAATGAAATTTGGCAAGCAGAAGTTGCTTTCACTTATTCATTAAGGTAGTAAATATTTATGGAGAGAACATCTATGTGGAAGTATCAGGGTGTACTAAGAGAGAGGTGTCAATATGCCTGTCTCTGTTTTCAGAGGACTGACAGTTGATTAGTGGAAATAGAATCTGTGAATAATTATGTAGGCAGTAAAAATCCAACAGCAGGATTAAGATTCAAGTAAAGTCCTGTGGAAGTTAGAGCAGGGAAGATCTTAATTCTGAGCAGGGTTTTCATTTCAATTTTTAAATTAGAGCCAAATTCTATCCTGTCTTGTGAATTGATATTTGCTTTCCTATGGAAACAATCTGGGTCTGGGTTATGCATTAACTTGCAACTATAAAGCGTCAGAAATGATCAATCTGGGGAGATGGAAAAATCACATAAATTCTAAGAGTCTTAAAAACAATTCTCAAGGGTGACATCTTATCCTACAAACCCTATATTAGAACTTCACGCCACCACTTTATGGCATGTAAATCTTAGGAACTATAAGAGAAAGTTATAAATTGCTTGATCTCCTAAGATACCCAGGTGTCCTTGGGCAGACCTTTCTATGTCTCCGTTTCTCAACTGGAGCAGAAGGAGGGTTAAGCTCAGAATCTCAGCCATCATTTCAAGACCTAATATCCTGAGACTCCAAGACTTTGCACACGGGCCATTTTTCATAGGACCAATTTTCATTCTGTGAATAAATGTCAGGTTTCCTGTTTCACATAAGGGGACTCTACAGAAATAATTGGATCCCTACGGAAAAGCAATGTCCTATGTATGGCCCAGACCTCATGAATAGTCTGCTGTGCGCATTTGTGGATTCTATGCAAAGTAATAAAAGAATTAAAATGTCTTTATTTGCTCAAAACAGTACTTTTTCCTATTAGAGATTATGCTCATTTGCAAAGGGTTGACCCAGAATTCAGAATCTAATCTTAAAAAAGTAACAAATCTTGAGGAAAATGGCATTCATATGCAAGGACTAGATGGGTGTCCAGATATCAGGGTGATCAAATAAATTTTAATAACCATAATTGGTCCTGTTTATGTGTTATCCATCCTCCATCTCCAACAAATCCTCAAACTCACTGCAAAGTCCTTGTAAACATTTTCATTTGGTTGCATATTTGATGTTGAAATCACAGAAAGGACTAACCCTGAATGGAGTCGATGACAGGGAAACACCCAGCAAGATACAGGAATCAGTCTGGTTTTTACAAATAACTATTTCAACTAGCATTCACTGTCTTCTACTTTCTATTTTATGCTTTGTAGCATCTCTGCTCTCTTACACTGTAATATACTAGAGAGAGGAATCCATGCCTTTTTTTTTTCCTTGTCATTACTTTTCTAGCTTTGCTACTTCTTTAGATGGGAGGTGCCCGTCAAATATCTCCTGAAGGATTCATTGGACATGGTTACAGCTAAGCAAAAGAGAAGCTATGAATCTCTCTGGTGAAGTCCAATCGAAATATGCAACTCTCATGAAGCTGACCCTAGAGGAGTCAAACCTTGAATTGTCTATGAGATACTTCGGGAGCATTTAAAGTTGGTATTCTATGTTTTGTTGCATGTTTATCGGCACTGTCTATCAGACACTGAAGCCTCAAAGGCTCAAGTTGTTTCTTCCTACTTAGCTCCAAGCAGGAGATTGACACTCAACAGCAGAGCTGATACTAACATCATACAAGTGATCTCCATACTAACGAGGCCACTTTCCTGAATGAGAAATATAACGAATGAAAGTCCCAGTTTGCTCTATTCTTTCAACAATACAGAAAACATCCCTCCACTTGAAGTAAATGAGTATGAAACAAATTTAGCTTTAATTTGCTGCCTAACGAAGAAAATTTAAAACCGTATTAAATGTGCAGCGAAAACAGCATTTGATGATTTAGCATGATGGCGGTGAAATTTTGAATTGTGTTTTGAACTTTTTGTTCTCTGTGTTCATAGGAAGGAAGGAAGGAAGGAAGGAAGGAAGGAAGGAAGGAAGGAAGGAAGGAAGGAATAAGGAAGGGAGGGCACATCATGACAGCAAACGTTCCTCATAATTTAGTTTATATCAGTGAGAACACATCTGGAAATCTTATTATTTCTCCAGAGACAGAAAACAAGCACCATATATTCACTCTAGGATTCCTGAACATCATAATGAAGTTGCCCTCCTTCCTCTGAATTACTCAGTTCATTCATTGTCCCTAGGGTTTCCAGCCAGTGGTTTCACGCATAATGGCTGTGTTATTTCTCTCAGGTCTAGATATGATTAGATCGCTGGTTGAAAACATTATTGGCAGTGAAGTTAGAGAGAGGCAGTCTTTGTAATCAACCTAGTAAGAAATTTTTCTGGCTTGTATCTTTACAGTGAGAAATGAGAAGGGGAGAGATGTCCCAGAGAGTATTTGAAGAGCATCAGTACAATAAGATAATAAGTTTTTCTCATTTTCTCAAGTACAGGACAAACAAATAAAAATAAAACAAACAGAAAAACTAACTAGACAGAGATCTACCTACAAACTTAATCTGAAGAAACTGTCAGGCTCCTGGCGATTCCACGTGGCTAAGGGTAGAGATTTAGGTTGATGGCTCTTTTCTTTTTGGAAAAAATATGGAGAACAATGTTTCCATAGACAGGAATAAAAGGGAGGTTAACTATCTTTGCCATGTAAAATGGATATCTTCCAGTTTTAAGACTTGAACACCTCTGCTTCCTTGTCTAGCCTTTTTGGAAACTCACCACGGTGTTGAAACTGAAAATATTTGACAAAAGGACTCTTGGGTTTCATTTAAATTGGGGCAGGGATAAAAATGACACCAACAAAAGTTATCCAGAAATACAGTCCTAGAAAGAGTGTGTATGGCACATACTGCTTTAGCTGGCTGACAAACAGTGAGGGACCAAAGCAACGTTCTTTGATTAAAAGGGCTCATAGAATGTCACCGAATCAGCAAAGACAACAATATAAACCCACAACTATGTAAGAAAGTGATGAGGAAAACAGAATTTTAAAACCTTCCAGAGACTGAGACGAGATGCTCTAATTTTAACTGACAAAAGACAAAATTAGATTGAAGCCAGGTTTTAAAACCAACCCAGAATATAAGCCCAGGAGAGATTAAATTAATATATTCATGGTTTAGAGGGTTATAAAAGCTAAATGCCCAGAATCACATAGAAAGCTAAATATCATTTAAATGATAGGTTATAATAAGTACACAAGGTCTCAGAAGACTCCTCATGTTTCTAAAAACAAAGAGAACATTATGACTCATGAAAAACAATATTAACTAAATACCTTCCTGGATATTTGTGCATCTTTTTGGGAAGAGGTCTGTTAAGTTCTTTGTCCATATTTGTTTCTATTTAGTTTATGGGATTTTTTTTGAGGGGGGATTGGTTGCTAGTAAGTCATATAAATTTCTTATGTTTCGGGTGTTAACCTCTCATCATATTGTGAAATTTTTGTTCTATTTTCCTGGCATAGAACTCCTAAAATCCATGGAATCTTCAAAATGGTAAGTGCCTCTGAGCATGCGTATCAGTTGACTGATGGCTGTTGGCTCCAAGGTATTCTCTGGATGGGAGCTGGTCACCCAAGCCTCCAAAGCAGGACAGCACTTTCACTCCCATCCACAAACTCCAGGAGGGAAAGAAGGTTAAATTCACCACCAATGGCCAAGGATTTAATCATCACACGTATGTCATGAGGCTTCCATAAAATCCCAAAAGGACAGTGTTTGAGAGAACTTCAAATAGAAGAACATGTGGGACAGTCCTGCAGGGCAGGACACCTGAGGACGTCATCAAAGTCCCTTTAAAACCTGCCCTATGCTGCTCTTCATCTGTACCCCTTGGAACATTCTTTATTAAAAAAAAAAAAAAAAAAAACAACTAATGAACGCATGTATGTTCATTGTCTGCAAGCTGCTCAAGCAAACTAATTAGCCCTAAGGGAAGGTCATGGGAACTCCGAACTACAACTGGCAGGTCAGAAGCACAGGTAAGGTAACCTGAGGCTTGTGACTGGTGTCTGAAATGGGAAGGTGGGGCAGCTTTGGGAGTTGAGTGTTCAAGCTTTGAGATCTGATGCTTTCTCCAGGTAGACTGTCAGAACTGAAAGGGATTCAAGGACATCCCAGTCAAATCCCACGCAGGTCTGATTGCTTCCTTGCTGGTGGAGAGAAATCCCCACACCTTCAGGGAGACACTGAAGTCCTCTGTACTCGTGGTTGTGGGGAGAAAACAGAGAAAGACAGGCAGTTTGCTTTTCCCTAGACACACAGCCCTCATCAGATATATAGTTGGCAAATATTTCTCCCATTCCATTGGTTGTCTTTGCATTTTATTATTTCTTTCACCGGGCAGAAAGTTTTTAGTGTGATGTGGTCCTCCTTGCTTACTATATTGATGTTATTGTCTTTATTTTTCTAAAGAGGACATGGAAATGGCCAATAGTTTTATGAAAAGGTGTTTAACTTCTCGTATCATTAGAGAAGTGCAAACCCAAATCATAATGAGATATTATCTAACTCTTGTGAGGATGGCTTTTACTAAAATGCCAGAAGGTAACAAGTGTTGTTGAGAATATGGAGAAAATGGAGCTCTAATTGATAGGAATATAAATTAGTACACTATTACAAAAATTAGTATGGAAGTTTCTTTAAAATTAAAAATGGAACTACCATAAGATTCAGCAATTCTAGCTATATATCAAAAAAATAATAAAGTCACTATCTTGAACGGATATCTGGACTCCATATTTATTGAAGCAACATTTACAATGGCCAAGATGTGGAAACACCCTAAATAATGTCCATCCATGAATCAAGACAATGTGGTAAATATATACAATGGATTATTATTTGGTCTTTAAAATGAAGGAATTCTTTCTTTAACAGCAATGTAGATAAACCTGGAAGACCTTATACTAAGTGAAATAAGCCAGGCACAGACAGACAATTACTACATGATCTCATTTCCATGTGGAATCTGAAGAAGTTGAACTCACAGGTACAGGAGTATGGTGGTTGCCAGAGATGGAGGGGTGGGAGAAATGAAGGTAAGTTGGTCAAAGGGCACAAACTTTCCACTGTAAGGTGAATACATTCAGCTAGGAGGTTAAAAAATCTTGTGTACAGCATAATGACTATTATATATACTAATATGTAATAATGTATTTTATACTTGAAAGTTGCTAAATAATCTCACTACGACAAAAATAGTCAAGTCTGGTAATGGGAATGCTCACTGCCTTCATTACTAAGACGATTTCACATGTTGAAATACCAAGGTGTACACCTTAAATGTACTCAAGTTTTATGTCTAATTATACTTTAATAAAGCTGTAGTGGAGAAAGAAGGGCTGCGAAAAACATTTTATTCATTATCAATTCATTTATTTTTTAATTCTTTTTTTCTTTACCATGCTAAGGATTGAACCCAGAGCCCTGCATACACTAGGCAACTGCTCTAACCTCAACTCCAAAAAACTATTTTAAAAGATTTAAAAACTTAATATGGTTGCCAAAATAAGCAAAAGAAGGCGATAATAAAAATATATTGAAAATTCATAATTAAATTTTAGAGATATGGGAAAAAGTATAATGAGATGAAGTATGCTAAGGTATTTATTTTATTTGGGGAAAGAAAGATAGATTACTATGCTTAGGAAATTGAGAGTGAGTTTTTTTTTTTTATGGTGGTGGTAATGGGGTTCCTGGAAACTCTTTTACCTCCAGGCTACACTCCCAGACAGTAATTTTTTATATTTTTATTTGGAAACAGGGTCTCTTAAACCAGTGATGCTGGCTTCGAACCTGCGCGATCCTCCTGTCTCTGCCTCCCAAGCACAGAGATTACAAGCGTGCGCCACCACGCCCGGCGAGAGTGAGTTTTAATAAGTTACATGTAAACATTAGGAGATGAAAAGAGTATGAAAATTTCAAACCAATGAAATAATATTTTATCTATCCAATGGAATGAAAGAAATGAGGGCTAAATAAGTAATATAGACGTAGGCTCAAAAGAAAACACTAAAACTGATTTGAGAAATAAACAACATAAGAATAACTTAGGAAATAATAATGGTATGCAAAATAGACTTTGAAATCTCACTAAAACAAGACAATAAAAAGGGAAAATATGTATTTCTGAAAAATTGAAAATATCAATTGCTAGATTTGTTATCTTGATTTAATAATTCCATAATGCATACAAATATCAAAAACATCATGGAAAATTTTTATTAATTTAAAGATAAGTACCTAATATTGCATAAAAATAAAAATATCAAGGTCAATGATCATCGAAGAAATGCAGTAGCACTTCTTCAAGTAGAGAAAGCATCAATACTTTCTCTACTTGAATATGAATAAACAATAGCTAAGAAGATGCACAAGAACTGGACAGATGTGGCATTTCTGGGAAGGGGAGCAAGCATCTGAGAGAGCTAGAGGAAACATTTTCTCTTAGGCATGTTTTGGTATTGTGTCTACATATATTGTTAAAAGTAGATGTTAAGGCCGGGCGTGGTGGTGCACGCTTGTGATCCCTGTGCTTGGGAGGCTGAGACAGGAGGATCGCACAGGTTCAAAGCCAGCCTCAGCTACTTAGTGAGGCTCTCAGCAACTTAGTGAGACCCTGTTCCCAAAATAAAAGTATAAAATAGGGCTGGGAGTATATCCCAGAGGTCGAAAAGCCCCTGGGTTCCATTCCACTCCCAGTAACACACACACACACACACACACACACACACACACACACACACACACACAAAAATAGATGTCAAATTTTCTCACTAAAAATATAGTCAGGTCTGATGATGGGAAGGTTTTTTTTTGAGCAGTCACAAGTACGTAGTGAGTAGATCAACTAAAATTTCTAAAATGTGAAAACACATCCATTTCTAAAATGTGAAAACACATCTATTATTTTATTTTAATATTAATTTAACTTTATTTTAACATATTATTTATATTTATTATTATATATTTATTATATTATTTTATTTTAATATGATATTAATTTATTTTGAAGTTCATAAGCCTTTGAAAAGTAAGTTGATAAAGTAAGTAATTTTGTAAGGGCGAATTGAGTGATGTGTGCATGTATGCCTCTATCATCTTGTACCCCATTATATGACTATAATACACCCATAAAACATTTTTAAAGAAGAAAACATAAAATATATCCAGAAGATCAATAAAACAAAGAAGTAAGTCGGTAATAAGAAGTCTAGGTTCCTCGAATACACTGTTCCATGAAGTAGACAAGATGATCAAATAACATAATCATCTAGATCAAGACCCTGTGCCCAACACCCAGCCTATGTTTGTTGAGTACTTTTTATGGGAACATGGTATCACTTATGCACTTAGGTACTGTCCATGGCTCCTTTATTTACAGAATTGAGTCAATGTTAATACAGACATTTCTACTTTCCGGCTTCATAGAGAAAAAGTTGCTAACCTCTGATTTACATGTTGGGGATGAGACAGAAAGCATATCACCCTATCTAAAAAATTATTATAATGTTATTTGAAAAATTCCACCAATATTCTATGATAATACATATGAGGGAGGACTGGTGGGAAACATCCCAAGCAGTTAATAGCAGCTGTATGCAGATGATAACAATATGGCTACTCTTTCTTCTTCCTCTGTATTTTAAAATTTGGGGAGCAACATGGCTGCCATACATTTGTCTTACTTTTTATTTTATGACATTAATTTTCTCAATTGTGAAAACATGACTACCACAAAATCACGAGCAGGCAATATGAAAACTTCAAAATGTGGAAATTAAAATTCAATTTCGAGATATGGAACAATCTATCCAAAGCATGATAAACTTACCTGCACAACACTGGTCCTTTAAATTCCACAAAAAAGAATGGAAGATTCAACATAATCCATGAGAGACTGTTGATGGTCACTAAGCTACAGAATAATAATGCTAATTCCCATTTGCATCAAATACTTTGTAGACCTTGTCCCCTTTGAACACCTATCTAAGAAAATGGGTAAACTTTTATGTCCATCACATCAAGAGAGAGAGAGATGAGGCTGAGAAATGAAGCAATTTTGCCAGGATCAAGGAGATTTTAATTGTCTGAAGTAGGAACAGAAAGTATATTTTTTGTTAACATCACTATTGCGCCCACTGACTGACCACACTGTTTCTCTTCAGAAATTAAACAAAGGCTTTTTGGCTCCTCTTATGGTGACTGGAACTTTAAACACCTGATTTTTTTTTTTAAGATGACAATGTTTCTCCTGAGTGGTTTGCTAAAATAACACTGAGTTAAATGATTTTCTGTTCCCCTTTGTGTTATCAGTATTTTCAATTAAGCTAAGTAATTATGAACTCAGTTTGTTCTGAATGTGACATTTGTTACTGAATTCCTTTGAAGAAATCATTTTTTAAATAAAAAGATTATCAATTACTCCCTTAAAAATTAAATAATATCCATGTGGGTCACGAATAAGGGGGAACTCGAGGGAAAATAATCATTGTTGTTACATATCTCCTTTGGTTTCATGTTGAGATAATGTTTTATTTAACTCTTGCCATTTTATAATCGTGCTGAAATATGATATAAAATGTCACTTCTTTGCATGACAAAACTGCTTAGATACTAGTAGTCACAGACTCCTCCAGCTGACTGAATGGTCTGCGCAGGGCAGGTGGCTGCCTGTCCCAATGCTACAATCCCTGCTCTCTAAAGAGTCATGTGAAACTCTGCTGGGCTTTCTCTTGCAACAAAGGAGCCTTTTATTTTATTCTTTGAGCTTGATAAGCCCAGGAAGTCCTATAATGGACGAGGCTTTCAATACCAATAAGAAACTTTAATTATTTTCTGGCAAATACTTCTGATTATCACCAAAAAAAGAGCTAAACTCTATTTCATATGGAGAATAGGCCTATCCATCTTCTTTTTCATCATTTAGTTTTGAAAGCCTAGGAACACTGTCACTGTCCACTAACCATCCTGAGCCCTTTGTGCTGAAGCAGCTGGAATGGCCAGAGAGCTGGTCCACACCTTCTGGGGCTCTGGACCTGAAGCTCCAACCTTGCCCTCCTTTAGAGAGATTTCATTCAAATTTTGTAATTAACCTCTAAATTTTACAATAAACTTGTTTTCTGTTTCTTACTATATATTTGTATCCAAAAGTGTGTGTGTGTGTGTGTGTGTGTGTGTGTGTGTGTGCTCGCGCGCGCGCACGCGTGTGTGTTACTGGGGATTAAACCCAGGGGCATTCAACCTCCTACCTCCATGCTACACTCCCAGCCACATTTTGTTTTTATTTTGAAAAAGGGTCTCACTAGATTGAAGAAAGTCTCACTACTTGCTGAGGTTGTTCTCCAATCTACAATCCTCGTGTACTTGGGTGACAGGGGTGTACCACATGCCCTGCTAACAAACTTTTTTTTTTTTCAGAACTGAAGATGGAACACAGAAGCATTCTACCTCTGAGCTATACCCCCAGCCCTATTTTTAACTCTTTATTTTGAAACAGGGTCTCACTGGGTTACAGAGGGCCTCAAGTATTTGAGGCTATTTGCAAACCATGATCCTCCAGTATCAGCCTCCCAAATGCTGGGAATGCAAGCCTGAGCCACCATGTCCAGCTAACAAACATTTTTTTAAGTTAAATAAGACTAAGTTTGCAGCTCAAGGAAGATATGCTCTATGTTAAGAAACCTTGAACATCGGAGGACAAGTTCATGTTTAACCTTGGGATAAATGAGCTCCATGTTAGGAATCAGGGCCCAACACAAAAATATCTAGTCTAGTTCTAGAGCCTGTTCCATATCAACCTCTCTATTTGTAACCAAGCTCCAGCTCCCTGCATCTTGCCGGTGCCTCACTACACCAAGCTCCTTAGTGCCCCATCCACCCTGCCTCTACCAAAGGTACTCTTCTTCTCAACACTCCATGAGGCTCAAACTCCCCTACCCCCCTACTCTCACATCTCTTCTGGATCTGGATCTCTCTCTCTCTCTCTATCTCTATCTCTATCTCTCTCCCTCCCTCCCTCCCTCTCTCCTCTGTAAAATACCTCCTATTCACTCAGACAATAGGATCGAGAACTATTTCTAATGGAAAGCAGATATTTTTAACGGGTTGTCTGCTTTCTATTCTATGACTATACCTTTTCCCATCCTAATAATTGTAGTGGATTGCAATTATTTGTTTGAATATGTACTTTCTCTGTATATTCTGCAACCATTGAGGGTGGTCCAGGTCATTCATATATATATATATATATATATATATATATATATATATATATATATATATATATATATATTTTTTAACCCTCTAACACAGAAGCTGGCATAAAATTGAACTTCCAGAGAAATAGGGAATTAATTATTACTTTTTTTTCCATTGGTACTAAGGATTGAACTCATGGGCATGCTATTTTCAAGCTTCACTCTCAGCCCTTTTTATTTTTTGTTTACAAGAAGAGTCTCACTAAATTGCTGAGGTAAGTCTCGAATCGGGAGTCCTTCTGTTTCAAGAGGATTAATACCAAGTACTGATATTACCACCATTCCTGGCTCATTTTTTTTAAAACTTTATATACCATGGGTCAAAGAGTTAAAAAGTCTTTCATTCTCAAAACTCATGAACTCTATCAAGAAGAATTCAAGCTAAGACAATGAGCACAAATGCACCATTGGCAAGTACTAAATTTTCTTAGCCTTTCTTAAGAACTATAAATCCACTCTACGAGGAGACAGAAAAGATAAGAGTTTACATAACACCTCTCTTGTCTTCCATTTTTAATTACATCATCCTCAAAACACAATTGAAAGGCAGGGCAGCTAACACCTCACGGGCTCCTAGAGTGAATTGGCGGCTGGTGGTATCATGTCTAGACTCCATGTGATTGACAGCACTGTGTCTCACAATCCCACACACCAAAAAGAGCTGAGCAAATCCACCCTAATCCATATGATCTCATTGGAACTTTCATAAGAAATTTGAATCCCATATGAAAATGATGTCATTGCTACCTTCCCCAGAATTTCACAGTTATCATTATGCAAATTAGCCTTTCCTGACTATAGCTGCTGACATAGTAATATAAAAACAAGACCCAGTTAACATTTTTCTGTGATCAAATTCCATTCTTTGAACATTGTAATACATGATTCTGGAGATATTTATTCAGTGGATTTTTTTTTTTTTTTGCTGGTTGCTAGTTTTTAACTGATTAACAGGATATTAAGGATGATTCAATGTTAATCCTACCTGATAACGTGGAAATGTTCATCTTATAAATGAGAAAAACAAAGTCTAGTGAGGCTATGATTAAGTTCAAATCCCAAGCCACTAGGCATAAGACAAATGTCTCCTATGGCACTTATATCCTTTTATTTTTTTAAAGATAACATGTAACCTTAACCTTTTACTTAATCTCCCCATTAAAATTGTTCAGAAGTAAGTTAAACTCATTTATATTTGTGATTCTTATACTAAAATTATTATACTTGTTCAAGAATAAGCCAATTTCCTTTTCATAGGTAATATTTAGAAAGTGACTTCTTAAATTATTCTAGCAGATTTTCTAGAGGGATTTACATTGAAGACTTCTAAAGAACTCCCAACAATCCTCCTTACATCTGTGTGATACTTTGTGGGTGACAAAGGAAATCCGTAAGAGAGGTCAATGGGTTGCTCTTCATCAGTACAACAAGATACAAGGATGAGAGGCATCCAGATACAAAGGACAGTTAATTCTCAGTCAGAAGGACTGGCAATGATGCACTCTGAGTCATCGAATATTCACCAGCTTATATAACACTGTTATTCAAAGCTAACTCCCTCACAAATTAGGTCAGTATAACCCCACAAGAGCAAAGTTTCTGATACACAGTGGTAGTGTGACTTCAAAACTTATGTGAAAAGGACAGGGTTTCTGGTCCTCAGAATGCCTGGAGGGACCCAACTGCAGGTAGTAGGTTAAACATTCCGAATGCATATACTAGACATTGTGCAAAGGAAGTCTCTTTGCATGCAAATGTCAATAGAACTTTTTTTGAGAACCACAGAGCCAGAAGAAAGCACATCTGATTCCCTGGACTGCCCAACCTACTATTGATAATCAAAGGTGTTGTTCCAAGCTACCAAATTAAGTAAGCCAGTTAAGTCTGAGGAAATACAACTTCCCATATCGCTTTAATTATCAATTCATATTCCTGACTTACTACTAATTAATTTTTCTTACTGCATCAATAATAAATGTTGTCTTTAAAGCTTTTATCATGGTCTTATTATCATCATGAATAAGGTAGTAAGATTCAAATTTGGAGCTGTTGTATATAGTTTAGTACTTTCCCTGTATGTGTGAGCCCCTACATTTGATCCCCAGCACTCAAAATAAATAAATAAAATGGTTGATTGCTGAAAGTACTGTTTAAGGGTAGGCATGGTGGCACACACCTGTAATCCCAGCACTGATGGCTGAGAAAGGAGGATTACAGTTCATGGCTAGCCTCAGCTACTTAGTGAGGCCCTTTGCAACTCAGTGAGACCCTATTTCAAAATAAAGATTAAAAAAAATAAAGCTGGGAGTGTAGCTCAGAAGTAAAATGCCCTTGGGTTCCACCCCTAGTACTGCAAAAAAAAAAAAAATAAAGTACTCCTTTTAAAAATATATACTCTTGCATTTGCCAGCTACTGTTAACAAGATAAACAAATAGGCTGCCTTGGGAATTGTATTAAACTTTGCTTAACCAAGAGTGATAAATATGTAAGCTCAAGTGATAAGTGATATGTTCACCAGGTACTAGTGTCACAATTTTTTTTTTTTTTTTTTTGGTACTGGAGGTTGAAACAATGACATTTTAGGGAGAAATGAGTCCATGGAAAGTCTGTCATTGAAGACAAATGCGCCAAAAAGCAATGCTCTCGGAAGAGGGTCACTGCAGCATGCTGGTTGCTTTTTGCATCACACTCGGTAAAATGAAGTCTGGTCAGGACAGGCAGTGAGGTGAGGGACCAGCAGCACTGGGCAGAAATCAGAGGTGGTTATCACCACACTAATCCCTAGCCAACATCATCTTGGGAAAGGATCCTCCAATCTTAAAGGTACTCTTCCTTCCAGGGAGGGAGGATAATTGATCAGGGTTCTACTTTTCCTTTTGGCCACTGTGATTTATTCACCATCCAGGTGTTAAGAAGACTTAAGTTGGCATGGCAGACTTGTGTGGCCAAGTTAGTAAGGTTTGGAATTATGTGGTTTTGTGCTTTATCCTTTAGTAATTTCCTTGAGTTCAGGACCAGTGCTAAGACTTAAAGAATAGAAATAATATATCCCTAGGAAATTAAATGCCTTATATCTTTAAAATAACTAAAAACAGATGGCCACACATTCCGAAAATGCCAACAGGTGTATGTGAGACTTGGAATCCAGAATGCATAGTGGAAAGTGGAAAGCACAATTCTTTTCTTGATTGCAATGGACTCTGTCCAAAGTCTTCTTTAAATTATCTTACATTATAAACTCCTTATCATATCCTACAAGTTACCACTTCTACCACTAATTCAAGAGCCATATGAAAAATATTCACTCTTAAAAGCTGCAAATTCATTGTTTTAATTTCAAGAAATGTCCAAATTGGACCTGGATAATATCCTAGGAGGGGCTTCTCTTTCTTTCTTTCTTTTTGGGGGCTGTACTGGGGATTGAACCTTGGAGCTACACCCCCAACCCTATTTTCTTTTTGAAACCGAGTCTCACTAGGTTGCTGAGAGTTTGACTACTACAGGATTTTTTTTTGCATGTTTGCTCTTCTCTGAAATTAAATCTGACTTTATTGTCAGTTGGTAATAACTATATGAAAAATCTAAAGAAGTTCTCATCACTTAGGTCCTGCTGTGATTGATTGTCCCTCCATGTACAGAAATTCTTATGGATCTATTTTCATGTGAAATGTACTGTAAGTCCATTAAAACCCCACCTGCACTGTCCTTTCATCTTTATTTACATTTCTTCCTCCATTAGAAGAGAAAGACAAAAGAGGGTCTTAGTATTTTTAAATATTTGTGATTTCACTTTCTTAAAAAAATGCTGGAATTTATATGTAGAGCAATCGTAGATTTATAGCAAAATTGAGGGGATATTATGGAGATTTCCCTATGCTTCCTGCCCTGGCACATGGAAGCTGCTTCTACTAGCCACATTCCCTATCAGAGAGGTATGTTTGTTACAGCTGATGAGCTTACTGACACATCATGATCATTCAGAGTCCAATGCTTATATTAGGGTTCACTCTTGGTATATATTTTATGAGATTTGACAAGCATATTAACAACATGTATCCACTAGCATAGTATTATATGGAGTATTTGTACCGCCTTAACATTTTTATGTCTTCAGAATTTTTTATGCTGAGTTTTGGTAACACCTTTTCTCTTGCTAGTAAATAAAGATATAAGCTACTCACTTTGAGCGGGATATGTTAATCAAGTACAGGCTTAAGAACCATATTAGATGATATGCTATTTTGCTTTGTTTATCAACTGCTGTTTTTATATGCACTGGACTCCTCATTCAAATAGGCTTTAAATTAAGCACACATATTAAGATTGTACACTAACAGGAACATGTAACATGTTTGTTATATAAGAAGTATTTAAGAAGTATTTCCTCACTTGGGGATGTTAGTACCACTTGAAGGTATATTGAAAGCATTTTTTTTTTTTTTTTTTTTTTTTTGGTGGTGGTACTAGGGGTGGAACCCAGAGGCTTTCTACCTCCGGGCTATACTCTCAGACCTATCTTATATTTTATTTGAAAACTGGTCTCACTAAGTTGTTGAGAGCCTAAGTAGCCGAGGCTGGCTTTGAACCTGTGCGATCCTCCTGCCTCAGCCTCCCAAGCACAGGGATTACAAGTGTATGCTACCACACCCAGATGAAGGTATATTCTTAAGTCCAAAAATAAAGCTACTGTCATTATTTCCACTCTAGCCGTGAAGGTTCAGAAAACAATATCACATTTCACAGCCCACAAGCCCTATGTTTTGTTCCCCTTAAACAGGATTCTGTAGTCAAAAAAGATTTGAGAAATGATGCCTACTACAATTCCCCTTTGGAGATTTACAAAACATACCAGCATTTAAAAATTTTGTGAGTTCTACTCAAATAACTTATCTAATTTCACTTAATCTAGTACATTCTATTTCAAACTTATTTAATCATGTAACAGTTTAGAAATGTTGGAAAATCATAACAGACAGGCTGTATAAATATTTCCAGGTTTGGGGGAATGCAAACTTTAGTAAAATAATCATAAGTTGTGTTATTATCAATGTTTAAAATAAATGTAATATATAGGCAATTTATTGTTAGTCTACATTCTTCTATGTTGTATTATAATTGCTGTTTTAAATAATGATTCTGAGCCATTTTCCGTATTTAATGACAATAATCAGACATATTATTAATTTTGTTATTAATAGTTGCAAATTTTTTTTTTGGTACTGGGGATCAAACCCAGGAACATTCTACCTCTGAGCTATACCTCCAGCCATTCTTTCGATTTTTTTTTTTTTTTTTTTTTGAAACAGGGTCTCACTAAGTTCCTGAGGACCTCATTAAGCTGTTGAGGCTGGCGTTGAACCTGTGATCCTCCGATCTCAGCCTCCTAAGTCCTGGGACTACAGGCATGTGCCACCATTCCTGGTTGTCTGTAATATACATTCCAAAATTGAAGAGAAAGCTAAAGAGAAATAATCTCAAAAGCTACTTACACTAAAATATGTTAACACATATACAGGAAATTTATGATCACTTAAGATGAGTTTCCTGAAAGGAAGAATCTATCAAACCAAATAAGTGTAAAAGAACAGTCACAAGACTTAGATTCCAGATTCCAGTTATGTATTTTTTTTAAATAAAGATATTGAGTTTAGGTATGCTGTAACTGAATGGAGAAAATTTTAAAATAATTTAATTTTAGTTTAACAGTTAACTCTAATTGATTCGTGAGATAATGTGAATAAAAAGAAAAATTCTAAACTGTGGAGAAGAAAGGAAAAGTAATAAATGGTTTATCCATCAGTAATCTTCCTCCTAACTGAGCATAATTTAGGATCTAAGTTTCCTTGCAACAAAGACAAAATAAAAGAAAATAATGTGTTACAATGGCTTAATATTGGATTTTTAAGTGAAAAGCACATTGATTCATCCCGGGTAGCAATTTTTCTTAGAACTTAATTCTAAATGATCATGGATTTTAGTGCAGGGACCGTAGAATGCACTCATTCCTTAATTCATCGATTAATTATTTATTCAATTTGCGGTGCTTGAGTACTTCATACTTGTCTTGCTGAGGCTTTGGCTGTAGCCTTCAGATGGCTGTCCTCTGGGCTCTGAACACAAGTCTCTCCTTTCTGTCTCCTCCTTCAATCTATTTATCCATCTACCTTACGTAGTGTAAAAGAATCTAGAACAAACCAGACCGTTTGTAGAATACTTATGGTTCTTGGAATTCCCCCCAAAATAAAAAAGAAATAGCTCAAGGTAGATGTATTTTATTGACTTACTAGAAAGAGACTGGAGCACTTCATGGGACCCAAGTAAGTGTTGAACAAGCAAGTATCTAAAAAGGGCAGAAATCAAAGCAGTTCCAGAAATTTCCACTTATACACTTGTAGTTTCCTTCTATAGCAGCAGATTGGGACATAGCTGTATCTATCTTAAAATTACCAGGTAAAGTTTCTTTTATCTTTTCTTTCTTTTATTACTTTTTTACAATACTATGGATTGTATTGGACCAAAGAGTACTATACCACTGAACTACACCTCTAGCCCTTTTTATTTATGTATTTATTATTTATTTTTTATTTATTTAATTTTGAAACAGGGTCTCACGAAGTTGCCGATGCTTTCCTCAAATTTGGAATTCTCCTGCCTTAGCTTCCTAAGTACCTGAGATTATAGGCATGCATGCCTGGACAGGTAAGATGTTCTTTTCTTCCATACTAAATACTTAGTTCTACTCCAATCAAGCTGAAGTCCCTGGGGTGGAGCCCTACTCAGCATTAAGATTTCGGGGTTCCCAGGTGATTAACCTCCAGTCATAGTTACACTTCCCACCTCAGTGTGCTTCTCTCTCTTTGCATTAAGAACCCCAAGGACCAAGAAGGTGACTGGCCCCCCTTGGCTAAGCTGTGCACTACTGCACAGATGAGTCGTGGCCTTAGAGGAGATGCCTGAACAAGAGCAATGCTGCAGGGTAGAAAGACTAATGGGCTGTTGGGGGTTGAAGGGTTTCGTGGATCATGTACCCTTGAGTACTGACCTGGGAGAGTCCCAGGCCAATCAGGACAGATGATCACCCCCATGGGATGGGTACTGTAGCAGCTCAGCAGCTCAGAAATATGAGAATGGTGAATTATTATGCAGAGAACTATAAAGTTAAAGCTCAATGCAACCTCACCATTTTTAGTGTGGTATATTCCAAAGAACAGATTAAACTGAGGTCAGTTCAGTGATTCAGACCTTATAAATTCTTTTATGAATTTAATACACCTAACAGCAGAAAGCTTAAATATATATAGTGAAAGAAATAACCTTTAACTTAGGAATCCTATACCAATGCTCTGAGACACTTTAAATTGACTTCATAAGCCAAAAGAAAAATCACAAAGGTAGAAATGCAGAATGTGCCTGACATGTTATCTCTGACAGCCAAATGTCATCCTTTTCCACATTTTAAAATGAAAACATTGCAAAAAGTAAGACATTTTAGCTTAAAAAATGACATGTGATTTCCAGTGTCTCTTGCTGTTCTCTGCTAGTTGGTTGGAGGTAGCCACATGAAGGTTTTTTTTTTTTTTAATTTTATTTTATTGGTGCACTGTATTCATACATCATAGTGGGATACAAACTTTTGTAGACATACATGCACACATCGCCCAGTCAGCCCCCACCCGATCCCCACCCCATTCTCTCCCCATCCCTCCTTCCCATGCTTGGCTTAGTGGTTGACATCTAGTATTATAGCAATTTATCCAAAATTAAAAATGATAATCTCACATAACAGTTTCATTTGTCTGATACCAAGCGTTTGATGATTTAAAGATAGCATTTCAATATTTCTTTTTGCTTTCTTTCTTACTAGAGCATATTTTTTTCTGTTTTTTTAGGTGAAACTATCATATATTTATATATTTATTTTTCAGAAAAAAATCTATCCTAATATGGAATATGAATTCTAGATACCCAAAACGATCTTGAAAAAGAACAAAGCTAGCAGATATATATTTTCTGATTTCAAACTATATAAAGCTACAATAATTGAAACAGTGTAGTACTGTTCTAAAGGCAGATATATAGATCATTGGAGTTAAATACAAGCCTAGAGCTAAATTCTTCCCTATATTGTCAAGTTATTTTTGACAAGGTTTCCACGAACATTTGGTGGTGGAAATAATAATCTTTTAACTAAATATTGTTGAAAAATAATAATTACATGGAAAAGAATAAAATTGGACCCTTACCTAATCCCATATACAAGTATTAACTCAAAATAGATAAAAGACCTAAATATAAATCTTAAGACTATAAACTTTTAGGAGAAAATCTGGGTCATAAAACCTCACAACATTGAAATTGGCAGTGATTTCTTGGATATGATTTCAATGGCACAGGCAACAGAAGAGTATACAAACTCCCTAAAAAATTAAAGAAAATATTGTATATCCAAAGACAATGTAAACAGAGTTAACAGTTACTAATAGAATTGGATAAAATATTTCCAAATGCTATATCTGAAGGTATATTAATATTCCAACTAGAAATCCTAAAAATTAACAACAATATAGGCAAACAATACAACTTAGAGATAGGTAAAAGACTAACATAAATAATGAATCTCCACAGATAACCAATCTTAGTTGTCTGTTGGATGGAAACTCTTGTTTCTCTGGTTCTGGTGAGTGTTACCTATTTCTTCTTTGTAGTTAATCTCTTTGAGTATTTTCTCTAGCGCTGGTTTTGAAGACATAAATTCCTTCAGTTTCTGTTTGTCATGGAAGCTTCTTATTTCTCCATCTAATTTGATAGAAAGTTTTGCTGGATAGGAAATTTTTGGCTGGAAGTTGTTTTCTTTCAGAGTTTGGAATATGTTATTCCAAGCCCTTCTGGCTCTCATGACTTGGTTTGGGAAGTCTGGAGTGATTCTAATTGGTTTGCCTCTGAATGTCACTTGGCCCTTTGTTTTTGTTGCCTTTAAGATTCTCTGCTTGGCTTCCACATTGGTCATTTTGACAATTATATGGCGTGGGGATCCTCTTCTCCGATCCTGTCTAAAGGGAGTTCTATAAGTTTCCTGGATCTGTGTATCGACCTCTTGCTCTATATTTGGAAAATTTTCTGCTATTACTTCCTTGAAGAGATTGTTGATCCCTTTGGTATCACTTTCTTTTCCCTCCTCTATTCCAATTATTCTTAGGTTAGCTCTCTTAAGATGGGCCCATATTTCTTCAATATCAGATTCCTGCTGTTGGATATTTTTTTCTATATTAGAAACTATGCATTCATTTTTGGATTGCTCATCTTCTAAGAGCGAGATTCTGTTCCCCATGTGGTCTAATCGGTTGTTTGTGCTTTGAATTGAGGCCTTTACTTCATTAATTGCATCCTTTATCTCTTTTTGGCTCTCTCTGAGTTCTTTTCGAAGCACCTCTATTATTTCTACAGTTATTTTCCTGATTTGATCTTCTAGAAATCTTTGATTTTCTGTTTTATCAGGTTCTGATGTTGTGGGGTTGTGCACATTCATTACTCCAGTGTTATTCCTCTTTCCCATGATTTCGGAGGTTTGTGCCTTCTCTGGGTTCTTCCCTTGGGTCACTATGGCTTCACTTAAGGTGCTCTGGATCTTGAGTCTGTATTATCTCAGACCCCACTACTCCTTTACTGGGTTGTATCACAGAGTCTCCGACCCAGGGAGTCGATAGATGCTGCTTTAAACTATGGGGGGTGCCAGGTTGCACGTTCTCCTATGGTGTGATATCTCTGCCACCACCACTCCCTCACTGGGTCAAGTCCCAGGAGGCCCAATACTGTGATTTCTCCTCTGTGGCCCGCAATTTGACTCACTGTTCTTGAGTACGCAGATGTAGCTGTACTGGACTCGGTGAATTTACTGCTGCTGCCGCCGCCGGTGGCAGTATGGCGCCTCTGCCACGCCCTCGGCCATGAGGCTGGCGTATTTTTTCTTCTCTGGTTTTGATTTCCACTCTGAATCCCTGCAGCGTGTGCTGAGCTCAGCCACTGGGAGCTTTAAATGCTGTCTGCGCCGAAAGATCCCGCCTGGCTGTTCCGCAGCGGCTCACCTGGCTTGCTGTAGCTGTCCGTTGAGTTCGCCGCTGCCGCCGGCAGTATGGCACTGCTGCCGCGTCCTCGGGCGCGTGTGTCTCCTCTGTGGCCCTGAGCTCTGTTCTCAGTCCGCTTTCTCTCTGGAGCCTGGTGGGTTTTTTTGTTTTTCTGGTGATGGTGTTTTCTGGCTATGAAAGGCGCTCTTTTTGTGGTAATGGAGATTGGTTGTTAGCGGGACTCTTAAGCCCCGCTTTTCTCGGTCGCCATCTTCCCGGAAGTCGCCACATGAAGTTTTGATTTTTTTTTATTTTAATCATTTTTAATTCTGTTGACCCATGGACTGTTTGGTCATGAGGAGAGGGCAGGAGTACAGAGGCCAACATTCATATAAAAGATCTGTCTGACCGTAACTGCACATCAGAAAAAGGAACATCACAAGAACCTCTTAAACACTCCGTGTAGCACATGGCTCTTCATTCAGTACAGTGGGCTTTCTGGAAATCTCCTGCACAGCCTCTAGAAGCAGGAGTAAGATCTAGAGGTCCCCAGGATTCTCAAATCAAAATAAACAATGTCAGTTACACCAAGCATTTGGAAACACACAATGTAATTTGTTCCATGCAAGGGTGCAGGTAAGTTGAAAATTCCCCGCAGCAAAATAAAGCAGAGAACGGTAATAGATGTAACACTGAACACTTAATAACTAAATCAAGATACATCCTTCCATCACACACACACAAAAAAAATCCAGTGTCCTTAGAATGTTGAAGGAAGAGCTAATCAATAGCTTTCTGAACCCACCTAGCAACTAATGCCATTTCTCTGACAGGAACCAACAGCTACAAAACTTTCAGCTGAAACAAGTACAAATGACTGCCTCAGATGTATGTTTTGAGAAATGTTTTCATAGAAATAATCTTGCCAGGTGAGTTTGAAAGCCGGACAGGTCTCACAGTGTGGGCACCCCAAAAAAGAAATTATAATCATGTGAACAATAAATGTTAAAATCTCAAAGTCTTAACTACAAATGAAGAAACTCAAAGAGATAAAAGACAATATCCATCCCAAGGGACATGGTGACAATTTTGACCTATAGTTTTTTACTTGTCTGCATTCTAAATCTGTAGTATCTCAATTAGGCAATGGGAAGTGGTATATAGTCTTTAAAATATTCAAATGAGTGACTAATAAGGTAGGTCAAAACCAAAAATGAGAAACTATGATAAAACGAATTGTTCTCTAGACTGAAATGAATTCCGCTATTATGGGAAAGAGTGGCAGAATGTAATTCCAAATAAATACATTTTTTTTTTATTTGGGATGGAACCCAGGGGCATTCTACCTCTAAGCTACACCCCCAGCATTATTTTTTATTCTTTATTTTGAAACAGGGTCTCACTGAGTTGCAAAGAACCTAAGTAGCTGAGACTGACTGAGAATTGCAATTCTCCTGTCTTAGCCTTTCAAATACTGGAATTACAAGCGTGCACCACCACATCCAGCTTAAATACATATTTTAATGACCTAATAATAATATTTCTGATTAAATTTTACCTAAAGGGTAGTATTTGCCACCTGAGAATTTACACTAAGTGTATGTGTCCTTCACCGGGAGCCCTCCACAGGAAACCAGACACTCACATTACTAGGGAAATTTTTAGGCGATTTTTTCATGTATTTGATTGTCTCCATTCGCCTGAGCCCTTTTCTGTTAAGAGAGTCCTCTGGTGTTCACTGAATCCTTTCAGTTTCGCTAGGACTTTCTCACCTCTAGACAAGAAGCATTTGGTCAAGACAGTCATTAGAAGTCCTGCATGGAAATTCTCCTTTCCACTGGCTCTCCTTTCTAACTATACTCTAAGCCTCCTTCCCAGGAGAGCTTGCCATAGACATCTGAGCTATACAGCACCCCAAACAACCTCAGCTGGGGGACATTCAGATTTCCCTGTCTACAAACACCTATCCTTCCAGTAGCACATGGTCATAGCTAATGTCAAAACAAAAGTAAAGATGAAACAGTCTCCAGGGAGAGACCACATTACTGAATAGCTATGTTTTCCAGGTACTTGTCCTGGATATATAAGGACAAGGGCTTGGCTCAGTCAATAATTGCCAAAGTAACTATGTCCACAGTCTTACTCCCTTCATCTTCTGGTCTCTAGTAGCTCATATTCAAGTCCTCCTTATGTTCTGAGTCCTATTGCCGTCACCAAAGGACTAGGGACCCACAGGTCCCAATTTTGGAATTGAAAAAGTAAGCAAAATATTTTCTAACTGGGCATGGTGGCGCACGCTTGTGATCCCTGCGCTTGGGAGGCGGAGACAGGAGGATCACGCAGGTTCAAAGCCAGCCATGCTGGTTTAAGACCCTGTTTCTAAATTTTAAAAAAGTATAAAAATAGGTCTGGGAGTGTAGCCCGGAGGTAGAAGGGCTTCCAGGAACCCCAGTACCACCAAAATATATACATACATACATACATACATACATACATATATATATATATATATATATATATATATATATATATATATATATTATATTTATTGTTAGATTAAAAAAGAAAAGAGCTGTGTGAAATCTTTGATTTAGAAAAGACCTGTAACAATGGTTACATGGGATTTAGTTATATGGGGTAACCTAAAGGCCTGAGGGTTCCTGTAATTATCCAGCCCAAAGCCAAGTACCCTGGGCTAAGATCTGAGGGCTTAGATGAGAAAGACATGCTCACAATGTGTCCTCCATTCATCACAAACTTGACTGAGTACTGTATCTTCCAACTAATCAGTATTTAGTTTTTTTTAAAAAAGGGGGGTGGCATCTAAGACTATGTATGCAAACTCAATGGTAAACCCTGGAGGCACAGGCCACAGAGGGGCTTCAAGGTGCCTCCACAAACACCTGGCCAGTTCTCAGTAGAAACTTAAACCAAAGACTTGAACTCAAAGATCTAAGCTTCAAATGCAAGCTTAAATAAATCCAGAAGATACAAGAAAAGAGGGGAAGATAGCTTTGGGAGAGGAGAGAAGCAAAGAGTACCTAAGGCTGTGAATTTGCCATCATTCACTGGGAATAAATCATGGGTAAACGCTAGGTTTTGGGAGAAAGAGGGCCCAGCTTAATCCCACACCCTGTCTTCGGGGTATCAGTGATCACCAAACTACATTTTTTTCAAAGGTAACTTACATCCTCAAAAATGAAATCAAAGCTCAATTGTCAAATCCATGTGGTCATTAATACACACCATGCTTGCCTGAACTGACAACATTTTTCATGGTCTTTCAAAATATTTAGAACTACCAAAAAAACCCACAACCTGGCAAACTGGTAGCAAGTTATCCTCTTAGAAGGCTCGACAAAATGTCCTATATATGGGGTAAAATCTTACTTGAACTTTAAACTACAAAATCAGAGTCAAAATATCTGAAAACTCTTTCAAGGAGTGCCACACAATCCCTAAAGCAGAGGGGCACTGAGGGGCTTCTACGTACCTCAAGAAAGGGGATCAAGAAAACAGCTGTTTCCAAATAAATGAAAGGAACAGGGAGAAATTAAAGAATAAAACATGTATGAGGAAGAGATTAGAAGGGAAATCATAATTATTATTTTTCAAGTCCAATGTCTGTCTCTTAAGATCACAGGTCAGCGTGACCTGGTCCTTTTGCCTGGGGACCAGACCTTTACAGCAGCAGGAACATCAGGTTCTGGTATCTGCCCAGCCAAGAGGTGAGTCACTCTGAGCGTGAGCGGAGGTGAGGCTTAGTTACCATGGATCTCTGACCTAAGCAGGATGACTCTGAGAGAGGCTGAGCAGGTGGGCAGCTCGCATCTGTTCTTATGGCTCCTTCCCTGGAGATGAAGGGCCCTTTGGGTATCTGAGTGGAAAAACACAAATCCCCGATCCAATGGGTGACCTTCACTTTTCCTACATATTCTTTGGCACAGCTCACCAACAATTAAAGGACTTCAGGGTCTTCCTGGTGGGAACTTAAAACTATAAAATCAGAGTCAATTTTCCTAAGTCTCTCCACTATGAGCTTTCACTAGAGCACTAACAGAATTCCACCCTTCTTATAAGAGAACAACAACCTTTTAACACCTGCCTCACATCCAAGGTCAATTAATAGTCTATATTTACAAAGGAATCTGTAATTATTAAAGAATTTGAATGGAATCAAATCCATTTCCAGCACTGGTTTTACCTTTGTATAGAGAGTTACCATAAACCGGGCGTGGTGGCGCACGCTTGTAATCCCAGCATTTGGGAGGCTGAGACCGGAGGACCGCATTTCGCGGACAGCCTCAGCTACTTAGTGAGGCCTTCTGCAACTCAGTGAGACCCGGTTTCAAATTAAAGAATAAAAAAATAGGGCAGGAGGTGTAGCTCGGAGGTCGAATCCCCCGCTCCACCCCCAGATCTGCAAAAAAAAAAAAAAAAAGAGTTACCATAAAGGAGAATGGTAGCTCTTTCTTTCCATCCTCAGCCTAATAAATCGCCACTTTCTTATGTATCCTAAGTTGTGCTTAGGTGATGTTTTTCAGAAAGTTTTAACTTCATGAATGTATAATTATCAAAGCTACTGAATGGTCTTGTCATTGAGAAGAAGAGGCAGCCTCTGCCTTTAAGAACACTTTCAGAATGACAGGTTCCACGGGGCTGTAACACTGTCTATGTCCTCCTGATGAAAACTCTCCAGCTCCCACACACCAAAGCTGTGATCCCCTGTACAAATCATATTGAAACAGAGCCCTCTGTCAACACCTGATATTACCAGACAGATTTTCGACGCGTGTCTCTCTATGGGGATTCCACTGCGCCAAACTCTATAAGAAAATCCAAATATTCACCACCTCACTTTCAAGGTGTGAATGTATCTTATCATTATCCGTTAGTTACCAAGCACTAGCAGGGCACCTGGTGTTCACTATGATGGAGGGTATTTCTGTCATAGCAATTCTGGATACAGTCAGCCTACTGCCACCTTGCCCACAGGGGAAAGAAAAAAACTGCAGGTGTCAACATGTGTTGAAAAAGTTATTAGAACGCTAGCTTCAACCCATCACTTTTCTGTGGGTAGCAAACAACCTCTCTAGTGTTACAAATGGGCTTGGTAGAAAAGCAGACCTCCCTGTTTTACACGAGAAAGACCAAAGTTGAAGTCGTTTTTTTTCTCTAGATTTGTATCATTCCCTCCAATTAACAGCATCAAATCTATTTAAATGAAATAAGTAAAATGTTATTACTAATATTAAGTGTTATAATTAAAACACTTAATATGCTACTCTTTAGCCTACTTTTCAGACCAGCCAACAAAATAAGGACTGATAAGAATCAAATTTATGATTCAGAGAGGATTAAGTGAGAAGCAATGATGGTCTGACACAAGCCTGTGTTAACACAACCTACTTCCTTATCTTTTTCATTCTGCCATGTACTTGATCTCAGCCCTAGGTTAGTTATTTTGGACAATTTTACTAATCTTTAATCATTCTTATCCTTTGAAAGCTTAACCCAATTAAATGTACACACACACACACACACACACACACACACACACACATATATATATGCATATATATGGCTTTCCTGTGTGTATATACATCTATAGAGAAAAAATAGATATTTGAAATGCAATCAATATTTACACATCAATGTCAAACATTAACACTAGTAAATAATCAAAACACACTATCCTACTTGACATTGGTAAAACAGAATTATTTTATCTATATTTTCATATAAATATGGTATAAATGCATTAGAACACTATGAGACTCAGTGTCAAGGACACTACACAATTAATTAAAATGGAAAATAACATATTTCATTTATATCTGTGTGAGTATTCATAGGTACCGTTTTCATTGCGCGCACACGCTTGTGTGTGTGTGTGTGTGTGTGTGTGTGTGTGTGTATGTGCGTGTGTTAATAATGGAGGTTGCCCTATTTTATTTTATTTTTAATTCAAAACAGGGTCTTACTCAAGTTTCTGAGGCTCTCCTCAAGCCTGTTATTCTCCGGTCTCGGCCTCCCAAGTACTGGGTTATAAGTAGGCACCATTGTGCTTGGCTACATTTCCCATCTTCTGAAGAAACAAATTTTAAGTTTTTTTTTTAATTTTAAAAAACGATTATGTTCAATATACTTTTATGGGTGCATTTCAATCACATATCATAATGAAGTTCAGAGTGATAGGGATGTACATGCACACAGCACTTGTGAGGCTCCCCCCTATGGTTACACATTTCAAAGCAGAACTATTTTTATGGGGAAGGAGGAGGAAGGGAGGGATCCAGGGGAGATGCTCACCATCACTAAAAACTACATTATGATGTGAGACTATAATGCACTAATAAAAACATTAATAAATTATTAAACCTGAAAATAAAAATTATATATCCAAAAAAGGCTATTTTTGCCTTCTCAAAGTATTTTCAAATAATAAATCAACTTGATTGAAAGAAATAATAGAGCTCAGTATTTTCTCCATTAATTGCCACATAATTATTAAAGTACAAGAAAAAAAATGTAAAAACTTGATATTTTACTTTAAAACCAGTTAGATGCGATCACAATAAAATTGTATTGCTATTTACAGAAAAAGATAATTATTTTTAAATAGCTCATCACTTTTTTCATCACTCACCTATGAGCTAGTTGAAGGGGGGATAAGAAAACAAAATAATACATAAAATAAAGAGGAGGGATACTCACCAGTTGTGAAAGAATTCAAAGATGCATATGAGACTAGTTTATTTAACTCTATATAAACCAAAAAATGTTTGAAAACAGACAAAAGGTTTAATTTCCCACAAGTGTAAAGTTTACTGTATAAGTGATTTTTAAAAAGCAGAATTCCAATGCCAATTTTAAAAAAAATAGGACTTCTGGGAAGATGGTGACCAAGAAAAGCAGTGTTTATGAGTCCTGCTAAAACTCAATCTCTGTTGCCACAAAATCAGCACTTTTCATAGCGAGAAAAACCATCAGCAGAGAAATAAAAAATGTAAACACAAGGGACAGAGAAAAAGAAAGACTAGATGAACAACCAGAGACTAGAAATCAAGCCCGCAATGCGGCAGTGGAGCCGCGCCAGCGCCATCTTCCCTCACAGCACCAGGCTCCAGAAAGGAAAGGTAAACAAGGAGCTGAAGTGAGCAGCTGCGGATCATTCAGGTGTAATTCAGCAGTTCTTTCAGCGCAATGAACGTCTAAAACTTTCAGTGGACATGCTCATCATGCCTTCCAGGGACTCAGAACGGAGCTCAAAACAAGAAAAGAAATACGCCAGCCTCATGGCCGAGGGTGTGGCAGTGGCACCATATTGCCAGCAGCTCCAGCCTCACAGCTGAGGGAGTGGCAGCGGCACCATATTTCCAGGAGTGACAGTGAGCTCACCGCACCCACAACAGCTCTTGATCTGCGCGCACAATAACCGTGAGTGAAATTGCGGCCCCTAAAGGGCCGCATACTCTTGTATTTCCATACTATTGAAATCTCTGTACTGCACTCCCAGAGACTTGCGCAGCTTTGATAATCTTGGGTATGATATTTTGCAGTCCAACCTAGTGAAGGAGTAGCAGTGGCAGAAATACCACACCCTAGTCACAGCTCCCTGTGGGGAAATGGACCAGCCCAGCACCCCCACAGTCTCGCGCAGCCTCGATTAATTTCCTGGGTAAAGGAGTAGTGGCAGCTGAGATTACAACAGACTCGAGATACAGAGCACCCTAAGTGAAGTCGTAGTGACCCAGGGAAGGCACAAAATTCTGAAATCATGGGAAAGAGGAACAACAATAGAGCAATGAATGTTCACAATCCCATATTATCAGGACCTGATAACACAGAAATTCAGAGATCTCCAGAAGATAAAATCAGGAATATAACTGTAGAAATAATAGAGGTGTTTCGAAAAGAATTCAGAGAGAGTCAAAAAGAGATAAAGGATGCAATGAATGAAGTAAAGGCCTCAATTAAAAGTACAAACAACTGATTAGACCACATGGAGAATGGAATCTAGTTCCTAGAAGATGATCACTCCAAAAATAAATGCATAATTTCTAACATAGAAAAAAATCCGACAGCAGGAATCTGACATTGAAGAAATATGGGCCCATTTTAAGAGAGCTAACCTAAGAATAAACAGAATAGAGGAGGGAAAAGAAGGTGAAACCAAAGGGATCAATAATCTCTTCAAAGAAATAATAGAGGAAATTTTCCAAACATAGAGCAAGAGGTTGATATACAGATACAGGAAACTTATAGAACTCCTTTAGACAGGATCAGAGAAGAGGATCCCCACACCACATAATTGTCAAAATGACCAATGTGGAAGCCAAGCAGAGAATCTTAAAGGCAACAAAAACAAAAGGCCAAGTGACATTCAGAGGTAAACCAAGTAGAATCACTCCACACTTCCCAAACCAGGTCATGAAAGCCAGAAGGGCTTGGAATAACATATTCCAAACTCTGAAAAAAAACAACTTACAGCCAAAAATTTTCTACCCAGCAAAATTATCTTTCAAATTAGATGGTGAAATAAGAAGCTTCCATGACAAACAGAAACTGAAGGAATTTATGTCTTCAAAACCAGCGCTAAAGAAAATATTCAAAGAGATTAACTACAAAGAAGAAATAGGTAATACAC
Source organism: Muscardinus avellanarius (assembly GCF_963383645.1). NCBI lineage: Eukaryota > Metazoa > Chordata > Mammalia > Rodentia > Gliridae > Muscardinus > Muscardinus avellanarius. Next base: position 78,963,798 of record NC_137800.1, on the reverse strand, counting down.
ACCAGAACCAGAGATACAATATTTTCCATCCAGTAGACAACTGAGCAAAGAAGAGTATATTCATGTGTTTATAGGTTAATATCTTTGGGAATTCATTAGTTATTTCAGTCTTTTAGCTATTTCTAAATTGTATTGTTTGCTTTTATTATTGCTAAATTTTAGGATCTCTATTTGGGAATATTAATATACCTTCAGATATAGCATTTGGAAATATTTTATCCCATTCTATCAGTAACTTTTAACTCTGTTTACATTGTCTTTGGATGTACAATTTTTTTTTATTTTTTAGGAAGTTTGTTTATTCTTTTGTTGCCTGTGCCTTTGAAATCATATCAAAGAAATCACTGCCAATTTCGATGTTGTGAAGTGTTATGACCCAGGTTTTCTTCTAAAAGTTTATAGTCTTAAGATTTACATTTAGGTCTTTTATCTATTTTGAGTTAATATTTGTATATGGTGTTAGGTAAGGGTCCAATTTTATTCTTTTTCATGTAATTATTATTTTTCAACAATAGTTAGTGAAAAGATTATTATTTCCTTCACCAAATGTTCTTGGATACTTTGTCAAAAATAACTTGACCATATATGGAAGAATCTATTTCTAGGCTTTTTATTTTACTCCACTGGTTTATGTATCTGCCTTTATAGCAGTACTATACTGTTTCAATTATTGTATCTCCATAAGGTTTGAAATCAGAAAATGTACACCTTCTAGCTTTGTTCTTTTTAGAGATTGTTTTGGGTATTTAGAGTTCATATTTCATATTAGGATATATTTTTTCTGAAAAAAAAATAAATGTATGATAGTTTTACCTTAAAAAAAAGAAAAAATATCCTCTGGTAAGAAAGAAAGCAAAAAGAAATACTGAAATGTTATCTCTAAGTGATCAAAAGTTTGATATCAGACAAATGAATCTGTTATGTGAGATTATCCTTGTTAATTTTGGAGAAATTGCTATAATATTAGATGTCAATCACTAAGTCAAACATGGGAAGGAGGGGTGGGAAGGGAATGCGGTGGGGGCTGGGTAGGGGCTAACTCGGCAATGTGTACATGTATGTCTACACAAGTTTTTATCCCATTATGATGTATGAATACAGTGCACCAATAAAAAATTTTAAAAAATAGAGGCCGGGCATGGTGGTGCACGCTTGTAATCTCTGCACTTGGGAGGTGGAGACAGGAGGATCGTGCAGGTTCGAAGCCAGCCATGCTGGCATAAGAGACCCTGGTTCCAAATAAAAAGTATAAAATAGGTCTGGGAGTGTAGCCCCGAGGTAGAAGGGCTTCCAGGAACCCCAGTACCACCAATATATATATATATATATATATATATATATATATATATATATATATATATATAGGGAGAGAGAGAGAGAGAGAGAGAGAGAGAGAGAGGAGAAAGAGAAAGAGAAAGAGAAAGAGAAAGAGAAAGAGAAAGAGAAAGAGAAAGAGAAAGAGACTGAAAGATCTACTCTCCCCTCTTACAAAAAACACCCACATGGTTTCTCAGGGGAATTTTACTCTCTTAGTCGGCCTGGGCTTCTCTAACAGAACTACATAGATGGGTGTTTTATAAACAGGTATGGGGCTGGAAGTTCACAGTCAAGACAACACAGACTGGTTGTCTGGTGAGAGCTGCTTTCTGTCTTAGACATAGTCATCATCTCCCTGTGCCCTCAACCTGTTGGAAATGGACAGAGAGGTCTGGGGTCTTTGTTTTTCTTATAAGGTCACTAGTCCTATTAACTTACCATATATCCCACCTCCTACTACCACCACATTGGGCATTAAGATTGAAGCATACATATTCTGAATGGAAATAGATATTTAGTCTGTACCACATACTGGATTTTTACATGCAGTTGATTCTAATGCTACTTAATCTATTTCATAACCTAGCAAAGGAAAGAAAGTCATGCATGTTGTGCTTATTAAAATCTAAAAAGATGACCCAAGAGAAGAAATTTCAGACGGGCTTCCCTAGGAACTAAGTTCAGCGTGAGCCAAGCTAATTATTTCAAAGAGGTTAAGTAGGCTGTTGGGTTATTTGAACATTTAGAAGGAAAACTCTAGCAGAGTACCCTGAAGCTACAATAAAAATGCCCCCCATAGCAGTACCTCAGGCCTATTAATTACTAACACATTGAATCTTACAAGTTGGGCGCTGCTTTGCACAATACAGACTGGGGGTCACTGGCACGGTAATCACCTGAGATGCAGGTAACACATGCGAATTCAGGAGTCTTACCCCCAGACTTGCTGAATCAGAATTGGGCAGGGTTCAGGCCCAGGAGCCTGACTTTAACAAGTTCCTCAACTGTTTCTTCTGACCAATAACATTTAAAATAACTGCAGTGCCTACATAATGGCTCCACTAGAGGCTGATACCATACAGAGGAATATTGTTCCTTGCAATATTAACTATTTGACAAGTGAGGCCTTAGAATTATCAATTAACCAAAAAAGGTTACCTTCATTTGGCTAAAATCTGCTGGTCTATTTATCGTCATAATCTATTCTAATGTATTTTACAATTTTTAATAAAATAACAAAATATTTTAATGCGCTTATTCTTCTGTGAACCACTTTCAATTATCTTTTCCTGTTATATCATCTCTATGATGATACAAATTGACCATTCATTCAATAACAAGTATTCATATAGTGCCTGTTATTTCATTTAAAAATGCTAGCTGTTATTTTAAATAACCATCTGCATCCTCCATATTCTATTTTTCTCCTTTATGTAATTTAGAAATTTCAATAACAATCATATGCTCTTAAATTGTAAAAAAAAATAATAATCCTTTAGTTGTTTTTAATAAAGATGCTAAGTCAGTTCTAGCAACATTAGGCCTGCTAATGAGCTAGACACATGCAGACAAGAACCTTGAGGTCATTTTGCTTATACAAAGATTTCCTCGATTTGCTCTTGGGTAGAATATACTTGACCAAGCTGTGTTATATAAAAATGGCACTTTACCGGCCAGATTTTATAGGTAAAATTTGTATTTGCTATAGAAGTAACTCATTATTTTTGCTCATGTCACTTATTTTTCATAGGTGCAATTTTTAATATGGAGACTTTCATTCAATTCAACATTTATACATGCTAGCTAACTCGCTATGCTAGTTACTTTGGGTGGCAAGGAGAGAATAGAGAACAAAATTATTTCTGCCTTCGCTTTACACTCTTTAATTATTTTATTAGTATATTATTATTGCTCATTCATACCATAAGTAATAGTAGTAGGTATTTTAATATGGCTTAGGATATAATATTTATTGATAAGATAGTGATGACCATCTCATCTTTATCATGATAACTATAAATTGAAAACAATAGAGAAACAGAGAAGTGGCTCTTTCTCATTACTTTAGGTCTAGGTAAGAAATAGAAATTCTGGGTTTGATCTTACCATGAATTATGGATGTTCTTTACAGTGTGTCTTTCATTATTTTCTCACTCATCAACCTCTGAATTCCCCACCTCTGTCCTCGCAGCACCAACACATAGGAGCTGTCATCACGGCCATCTGTTGGTTTACTTAGAACACTATTCAGATCTTAATGACATCATTAAAAGAGTATTTAAAAAAAATACCTGGTCCTAATTTCCTTATATTAGTACTATTTTCTAGCATACTATAGCAGTACTATTTTCAAGTTCAAATGGTTTGTATTGCAAATCTAGTTTTTTAAGATCAGCAAAAAATATACAAAGTTAGAGAAAAGTAACACAGGAACACAGGTACAAACTAGACTGTCTTCCGATTTTATTATGTTCCTTCTGATCAATGAGTTCTTAATTAGGACCTTGTCAATCCTAATTCTACCCATTTTTAAAAGTCTCAATTAAATCTTAATTACCACACGAGACCTTTACAGAGAGTTCTAGCCAACATTCCTAGACAGACATTTTACCCATTAGTTATGTAAACACTTCATTTAATTATCTGGTTTTCTTAATGTTAATAATTACCAGAGACATACTTCAAAATGTGCTATGAAGAGTATGATGTAGAATTCAAGATACTATATATTATCTATTATATAAATTCCTTTCATATAAATATACATAATAATTGTGATGACATTAAAAATATCAACAGTGGTCACATCTGAATTGTGTGATTCAAGGTGTGTGTTTTTTTTTCTTCAGCAATATTTTTAATGTTCCATAGTATCTTTTTCTTATTAAAAATTTGTGAATTATCTTTATCAATGCCTGAATATGTCTCCAATAACATTATAATCTGCTTGTGAATAGGTTACATCATATATGTCCTACAATAGTTTGCACTATTGCCCTACAATAGCCCAGAAGATATAGGTATTTGGGAGAAACCTTTGTGTTACAATGGAATAAAACAAAATGAAGTCATCCTATTACTATCTATGTCAATACAGACTGAACAGTAACCCGATTAGCAACTCACTTCGAAATCTACCATTTGAAGCCAATGACTTTCATCTGGTAGAAGGACTGTCCACTCCACTAGTAGAAGTTATAAATGTTTTAGATCATGTTTTATTGGCCAATAAATGGGTAAAGCACAAATGGCATATAGTGGGTTTTGACCAGGAATACTAAATACCTTACAAATTTAAAGGCACACACACACATCCACACAAAAATTATCCAAATTGAAATCCCAGTAGTCTACTTTAGAAAAAAATGGCTTTTTGTTTGCTTACCCAGAAAAATAAATCAGGCAAATGAATAATCAAAGCACTGTAATTTCATGTGATAGGATATAACTAAAACACTATGTAGAAAGGCTAAGATGGTCTTGGTTTTTTTACTCCCTTGCCATCAAAAAGAGTACTCCTGCTCCCAGCTTTAGCCAATGCAATATGACAGGTGTGATGTTAAGTTCAGTCTTTGAAAGGATGGGTATTTCTGTCTTGACCTCTTAGAATCCAGACACCAGATAAAAAGGCTCCTCTGAGATCACCTTGCTACAAGTTTTGCACGCCACATACAGAAACCTTGCAAAAGGCACACTATGTGGAGAAGACAGAACAGGAGACAGGTACAAACTGGATACAGGAGTGAAGAAGTCAGCAGGCCAATGGGGATCCATGTCCAGATGACCCAGATGGACTGGAGATCACAGCTGGGTCCTCCCTCAACTCCTGACTTGCACAAAACTGGGAGCAAAATTAAAGAGCTGCTTGAAGCCATTAAACTGTGTCCCTTTATCTTCAGTTAATCACATTTGCTCCTTGGAAACAAAGGATGGAGGATGTGTTGTGTGGTAACGTATTCTAGAGAACGTGTGAACCGTTGCTCTCTAACTGAAATGCTGGCGACTATTTCAGGACTTGGTTTCACTGTTGAAAGTGATCCTAGCCAAGCCTAGTGGTGCATGCCTGTCATCTGAGTACTTGGGAGGCAGAAACAGGAGGACACAGGTTCATGGCCAGCCTTAGCAACTTAGCAAGGCCCTTTACAACTTAGTGAGACCATTTGAAAATAAAAAATAAAATAGGGCCAGGAGTATAGCTCAGAGATAGGGTGCCCCTGGGTTTAATCTCTAATACTAAAAAAAAAAAAAGAAAATTATCCCATTTTTTGTGCAGTTAGCAGCTCTAGTTATCTACCAAACTCTAGCTAAACTAAAATGGACATAAATCAGCCATTATCCTGATTGCACCTTGATTATAACAATAGTTAATTTAATTAAATTGTATGAGGCAAAACTCATCATATACATAGGTCTGCTACTGAATCAAAACTGCTTAAGGACAGCAGTATATGGTGTGTGTGTGTGTGTGTGTGTGTGTGTGTGTGTGTGTGTTCTTCCATAATGTACAGTGCTGCACATCTGCTAAGACTTCAGTAAGTATTTATGTTTACAGTATAACCTACCATTGGAAATTAATTATTTTGGCTAAACTCAGTATTACCTCCTTCTGGCCTTCTATTCTAAAGCCCTACTGCTCTGGACATAATGTCTGATCCTTGAAGGATGGATAATATGTCATCTAGTCCAACGCCATCCATTTGTAGAGAAGGAAAGAGACACAGGACTTGTTCTAATTCAGGCTGTTATTTAGTCATTGGGAACTTAAAGTCCTTGGGAACATAAAATGATTTCCTTCAACAGATTGCTGGCAGGTGGACCTAGTCTGCTGGATGGTGTTGGAGCTGCTGAGAGTGGAGTGCCTAAAAGAAAGCAGGCACAAAAGTAGTTGAGGGATGTAAGAGAAGCTTAACGTGGCCAAAACACGAACCAATGTGGACCAGCATGACTCGCGAAATTTGAAGGAAAAACGAAAAAACCTGTTATAAAAGACATTAAAGTGAAGAGGCTGGGTGGTTCTCAAAGGCAATAAAGATTCCTTTATTTAATTAGTTGTATAGAGTAAATCATAAAACCAGCTATCTGTGTTTTGAGACTCTTCATTAACAGCTGTTTATTGTACTGTGAATTATTACAACATAATGTATGCAAGATGTTAGCTTGATATTTGTGCTTCCACTTCTCAAATGAACTCAACTGTCAAAAATCAGGAACAAATCAGGATGGGAACAGCTGTCAGCAGATGCAGGAGAGCAGGCTCGCTCTCGCACACTCGCGCTCTCGCTCTCTCTCTCTCTCTCTCTCTCTCTCTCCACTTTACATTTCTACTGTGTGTGTGTTCTTAATAAAAATAGATTGGGATGGCTCTAAAAACAAAATCCAGTGAAAGCATGGGGGTAGATGGTACACATGCTTTCTTGAAAATTCCAGGAAAACCCAAACTAGATTTTAACCACAAATTATACCCAGAAAAATCTGCGACATAATAATTGCTGGAAGGGGTGACAGGATGCATCAGTCCTTGCAGAAGTCAAAATGGGCTTGAAGAGCTGCCTTCACTAGGGTGGATGATGGGGTTCAGCACATGTGAAGGATACTGTCACTTTTTACCTGCCACCACCACACACACTAAACAGCAAAAGAAGCTGAGTCAAGATGGGAAAGGATACCTCTTCATGACCTTAATTAAGGTATAAGACCCAGCCTTTGGAGATGCCACTATAGAGAATGAATCCCAACCAGTCTGCTCATAGATTCAGGGTAGGAATTGTCATTTATTAATATCAGACATACTAAATCTTTTATCCTTACCTCAATCCCACAAGCCAACATTGCTCTTACTTTCGAACATAAACAAAGAAACCCATGCTTATAAAGGTCCAATGTCTTTCTCAAGGTCACATAGCCTGTTAAAGTAGTGGTAAAACCAAACCCCATCGTTTTTTTAATGAATCAAGAATATGCAAATATATCCTCCTGCCAAATCTACAAAATAGGTGTTACTATTCTCATTTTTATTATGAGATAACTGAGACTCAGAAAGCAGAGTACAAAATTCAGGTGCATAGAGTTAATAAGAGGCACACTGGGAATCTTATCTAGTGTTACTTCAGTGCACTGTTTGTTTTTTTTTCCACTATAGCCTTTTGTCAGTATCTTTATTGTGCTAGTTTATCTTTGGATACAGATAACACACTAATAAAAATGAAGGTACCTACCAACCAAAATATCCAGGGGCCTCAGCTCAAGACTGTAGTTACAGCCACATCATCTTCAGTGACAAAACACAAGGAGCTCACAGGGAGTAGACGAGGTGCAGCCTCTGCATCCCCTCAGTATCAACTAGGAAAGCCATGTAAACCACCACCTATAACCTCAGTCATCTAACAGACAAAACCAAGAAGTGGATCCAGACCATTCTCCATGGCCAATGTTCTCTGCCCAGTGGCACATTGATCAAAGTGGCTTTGATCTTTGGGCCTTCACACCCAAATGGGAGAGATGTACCTCTTCCCTAGTAAGGAAAGAAACTGACCAAACAATCCTTTGGGGACAATTATGATATCTGCCTAGAAATACCTTTGTGTGTTTTTCCCTCTTAGTCTGTTTTCTGTTACTATAACAAAATACTCCAGACAGGGTAACTTATAAGAATAGAGGTTTATTTGGCTCACGGCTCAGGAGGCTAGAAGTCTGAAAACATAGCGGTGGGCATATGGCAAGGGCTACCCTGCTACATCAGAGAATGGTGGAAGGCATCCCAGAACAAGACAGAGGGAGCTGTGAGCTTGAGTCTGTTTCTGCTATAAAGCCATTGAAGCCATCACAAAGGCCCCTGCCCCATGACCTGATCTAATCCTAATGACTTCCCAGAAGCCCCACTTCCAAACTCCATTAGCATATGAATTGGGAGGGGCTGGGGATGTAGCCCTGGGGTAAAGCATAGGCTTAGCATATGCTAGGCCCTGAGTTTCTCAATTCTTTGTACCATATAATTATCCTTTGGATGGTTTTATGACCATATTTTAGCTAGCCAGCTAGCTAGATGGTAGACAGACAGACAGACAGACAGATGTGAACTTGGGAATTAAAATTCTAACACAAGAACTTTTAGAAAACATTCATACCACAGCACTTCCTCTGACACTTCATTAGCTGAAAGTCATAATACAACCCCATGTAATTCTGAGCCTCTGGGAAGTGTGATTTGCTGAGCATCCAAGGAAGGGGAAAGTCAACTGAAATTTAAGGAACACATAGCATTCATTAGCTCTGCTACATTGTTCTTAAGAAGTAGATCCAGCTTACACAAGAAAATGGCCAGATTTTAGGGATTAGCAAGTGTGGCCACAGAAGTTTTTCTTGATCAAGAGACACATCTGTTTATTGACTCAGCTAAGAAAAGGATAAAGGAGAAACTACAGGAGTCAGAAAGCCAAAATAATTATAGGGTCACTTAATAAAGAAGGACTTACAGATTAAACACAGTGACCTTACATTGTTTGTTAGACTGTAAAACATGGTAGATAAATTCAGGTACCTCCTGCTCTAAAAGGAGATTTTCTGCATCTTGTCAGCTGTTGCCGTCACAACTCAATCTCTCATTTTCTACCATATTCTTTCTTCCCAGCACTGGACAAGGATCTACAGAAAGGCTGAAGAAATCCAAATAGAGACAACCCTAATGCCCTAAACGATCACATTGTGATGGATGAGAAAGCCGGGTGTGCCTGGGGCAGAAGGACAAGGCTGTTTGTGAAAGAATTTCAGAGTGAGCCAGAGAAATACCAAGCCTGGAGAGCACTACCACCAGGGTCTCCCAGAGGGGTGCAGAGTCCACCAGTGCCATGGGCAACACCCAGAAGCTGGCACACCTTCCGGGCTGCTCCCTGTGAGAACTGTCTCCTGGTGTAATCACTCAGTCTCCCATTGGCTCAGAAGCCTGGTGTGAATTGTGCAGGAACAGAATTATCCAGAATGAAGAGAGTGGATAACACAGAGCCTGTCTAGCCCCACTCATAATATTCATCAGCTATGACAACACACAAAACCGCCACACCTTTAAAACATATGGCTCTTGGTCCGCTGGCACCCACCTGCCAAGACTGTCACTTCCCTGTGCTTGGAAAACAACCTCATCCTCGCTTCGAACCAGTGAACACACTTGGATGGGGGACATAAAAGCAGTGTAAGACAGCAATGTGCTGATTAATTTCAATAAGCCTTTCAGAAGTCACAGTCTATGCTGAGTAAAGTGATTTGCAGCTGACTTTATCTTATTAGGGAGGACTCTGGGGAAATTGTGCAGGGTAAATCCTTTTTTGCATTAGCGTGCAAAGAAAACAGTTTCCATCTTTAAAGCCCTGTGAGCCTAACACTCCCCCCCCCCAACCCCACCTAAAACTGGCCTTAGAGAAAGTTCTACTTGGAGAGATCTCATTAATTCCAGCAGTCTGATTTGTCCTCAGATAATTTTGCGGTTTATTTATTTCTATCAGTTTCTTTACTGCTGTGAAAAAAAGAAAAAGAAAAAGAAAAAAAAATGGAAAAGAGGGAATTATTTCCTACTTTTCTCCCAAAATGAACATCTTTGGACAAAAATAAATTGTATGCTCTTGTAAGGAATTCTGGATCATGATGATTTATTACTGTCTTCTAGAAAGCATGGGAAGTTTTCTCCTGAAAGTTTAAAGCTATTAGTCACAGGTTTGATAAATTCATTATATCATTTTGGGAAATTTTTTTTTCAGATGCCCTATTTTCTAAACAAAAACTAATTAGGAGATGGACCTTTTTTAATTTTTTCATCTTTTTTCTGGGGGGTGGAAGGAAGAAGAGAAGAAAAAGCAGTTTATTTTTGTGCTTTTTGTACTCTTTTATTCTTTATACTAATAATCTAAATGTACCTGTCAGTCTGACATAAATTATCCTCAGATAATTTCTTACATTCCTTATGAAATTCAAGACACCCTCTATTGAAAGTCTCCAACTTTCCCTCTATATCTCTCTCCCTTCAACTTTACTAATGAGTATCGCACGGTATACCTATGTATCACATTTCATTATCAACATTTATATTTATTTTTCTATCTTGCCTATTGATAATGATGCCTAATTACATAATTGATGCATCACACAATAAAATGCTTATATCCAAATAATAACTTCATTAGTATCTGCTCTTGAGATGACTGCCACTAGGCCACACTTCAGATTTTCTAAATAAATAGAATAATATGATCACTTATCTTTTAATGAGTTACCTTTATCCTTTTCTGATTTGTAATTTCCTACCTATCTAGACTTTAGAATGAGAAGGATGAGAGATGTTGGCGTATCTAATGTAGTTCTGTGTGCTTTGTCTTCAGGGTAGACAAAGCCAAGACAGAAAGCCCTTGTAACATCTACTAAATATTTTACACTTATTCCCTAGTAAATGGACAACCATTGAAGAATTTTGAGCAAAGGAATACAATCAAGAAGAACTAAATGGGCTTGTTGATGAGTAGACTAATTCCATAACTATCTATCCATTCATCCTTCCTTCCTCTCTCCCTTCTTTTATACTGGAGATTGAACCCAGGGGTGTAATACCTCTGAGCTATACCCTCGACCCTATTTTAATTTTTATTTTTAAACAGGGCCTCGCTAAGTTGTTAATGCTGCCATAGAACCACAATCTTCCTTTCCCAGCCTCCCAAGTTACAACAGGCATGTGCCACTATGCCTATCTCAGCCCAATCTTTAAATGCTAACTCTGTGTTAGGTACTCTACCCAGAGTTAGAAGCATACATATAAGCCAGTTCCCTACATGCCTTTAAATTGCTTTCATTACAGTAGCTGTCTGATGAAAGGATAGTAAGATGAAGGGTAGAAAGCACAAGGAAAAAGTGCATATTTTGACTTGGGTAACAGGGAGAGTGGTGGTGTTACAGAAATAGGACACAGAAGGATGATGGTAGTAATGAGTTAAATTTGGAACATCTTTTCTTTGAAGCACCTGCCAGGTAACTAAGAGAGAATGTACAACAAATAGTTGGAGCTCAGACTAAAGACTTAAATTTGGGAGTCATCAGCATCAAAGAATGGTGACTGTTTGGTTGCTGAAACATAGGTCACCAAGCAGGGTGAGCAATCTACCACCATCAAGCTAAATCCGGAACAATACCTATTTGGGGATGGTCCGCAGGCACCGTACCAATGTGCTAATACTGGAGACAAAGATCAAGCAAGATTTTCTCACATCCTTGTTCCCCTCTCTGCTTACAGTGCCCAACTCTTGGCCCCTGACTGGCGGTCTAACCACTACCCAGGAAGCCCCACCAGACAAACAGCAGAGTGCTGGGCAGAACCTTTCTCTCTTATCCTTTTGCAAGCCTTTTTTTTTTCTTGGTCTGCAAAGTCTATATCATCTACACTCTGGCCCTTTGCCAAAAATAAATAACAGTTAAGCTATAATAATGAAATGAACTAGTCTGTGTACATTATGCCACTGGAATTCAATTCAGATGAACAAGCATAGCTACAGCCTACTCAGAGGGTTGAAGCTGGAAATATTTATTGAAAACTGAAAATCTATATTACGTTCCACAGAAGTTCTTCATCCTGTCTTTTTCTCCCTTTTTACTTATCTGAAGAAAAAAAATAATATGTGAAAGTATAAATATCAATCTCAATGTCCTGTACTGGAAAGGAGAGGGAGGGGAGTAGGATTCCGATGGAAGCACACCAGGTGCTGTGTGTCCGTATGTCCCTATCACTCTTAACTTCTTTATGATGTATGATTACAATATAGCAATAAAAGTATGCTTTTTTTTAAAAAAAAAAGATAGTTGTGTGCATGTATGCCTCTATTATCTTGTACTCCATTAAGCTGTATGACTACAATGTACCAATAAAAATTTTAAATAAAGACAAAGAAAAGCTAATTGATCAGAAAAACAAATTTTTTTTTATCATGAAAACACTAGTATATTTATAAAAGAAATTGAAGCAATATGTTTCAGCAACCAAACAGTAAGTTAAACAGCCAAAAATCCAACTAGCTATGTCTGGTTATGTGATGTCTACAGCTCCAGACAACCAGTAGAGCTGATTTGCTTACCTAAGAGCCTGGTTACATCAGTCTCAGAAACACACCAAAGACAACAGTCCTGCAAGTTCACACACCTGTTTTGTGTGTTTTGGTTTCTTTTTAACTTTTTGGATATCATACTAGCCAAGTTGTGCAAACCAAGAAGTGAAAGAGTCTGACAAGAACGTGGGTGGTAATTAAGTGCTGCTAGAAACAAATGAAACCTCCTTTGACCGAGTGGCCGAGTTCAGTGTGGTCTCTTGAAAGCATTTCCGAGGACAGGAACAAATTTGATCCTTTAAGTCCTCCTTCTCTTTTGGATGCCTGTTTATTCAAAGACCAGATGGGGAGAGAAATCAGAAAAAGACTTTGGTCGACCCACATAAAACAGCATGTTTGAGCGTGGGCATGAAGGAAGATGAGCTTTGGACTGAATTCCATTTGTTTGATGTGTGGAGATAGACTTGGGAAGTGGGAAATCACAGGCTTTATTTAATCTCTCCCAGGGAGGAGTTTCAGAAAGCTCTCAAAGAAAGCAAGCTCCTTTAGTAAGCACATATTTCTATGTTCTCATATCTTTGGTATTTTACAGTACAATCATAAAGGGGGCGATTTCCACAATGAGTTATTGGGTACCATGGACAGGAAGAAATTTAGTAATGGGTATTCTTCACCATCACCCACAAATTAAGCTTTTCTTTATGGTTTGGAAATTCTAAATAAATGTTCTTTGGCTGAGGTCGTGTGTGTGTGTGTGTGTGTGTGTGTGTGTGTGTGTGTGTATGTGAATAATTATTCCATATTGGTAAAATCCCAAAATGGAAGTCAGCAGAGAGTGATACTTTGAAAAGGAGCTCAATACGGGCAGCACTTATGACCTACCTGTGTAGCCCTAGAGGTCATCCATGCTCACCAAGTAACTCACCATCTCTTGAGATGCTCACGTTGCCATGGTACATCAGGGAAAACCGGGAATAAACAGGTACTTATTAAGTGTAAGCTCTGATGACGAAGAATTAAAGCAAATTGAGCTTTTGAACCTGATGAGGTGTGACCTTTTGAAATGCTGGCATCAATCTGGAACCCAGTGCAAAGAGGAAACAACAGGGAGCCCGACTGGGTGAGGAATCATAATGGAAAGGAATTGCAGGCTGGTTGTTAATATTTCCATGTGGACACAGCAGCCAAACAACAAAAGATCAAAGAGCAACCCAAAGAAGAAGGGAGTGCTCCGTCCCATAATTGTGCATGTGTGTGAACACACAGCCTTCTGTAAGGATAATAGCAGAAACATGTTTTTGCAAGCGAAGTTCAACAGATGCCAGCTAATGAGGGTACTCGGCTGAGCCTCAATAGGCAAAAATTTTCTCTTCATTTGTAAAGGATGCTACTGACTAGTACTATCTTGAAATCATAACAACTGCTACCAGCAGTTAGTACTATCTTGAATTTATAACAACTGCGACCAGATGCACAAGGGGAAGATGTTCTTTTGCAAAGAATAGAAATGCTGTGCGCTTACAAACTTCATCCTAATTACAACATTTGCAGTCATGTACAATCAACCCATTTCCCAGCCAAAGCTTAAAGCAAAAGAACTTTGTGCACTGAGAGAAGACGATGCTGAGGTGAGACTGAATACCTCCTCTAATACTATGGGTATCTACCCAAAAATTGTATTCTTTTTTTGTACACCATTGTCTTCCATGAGAAACAATCTCAATCTTTATTCTTAGAGGTTACCTTCTCCATGCATTTTTTTTTCAGGTCTTGGGATGGAACCCAGGGGCATTTGACCTCCAAGTTATACCCCCTGCCCTATTTTTTATTCTTTATTTTGAAACAGGGTCTAAGTTGCAGAGGGCCTCACTAAGTAGCTGAGGCTGTCTGCAAACCACGATCTTTCAGTCTCAGCCTCCCGAATGCTGGGATTATAAACGTGCACCACCAAGCCAGGCTCTCTATGCATTTTTAATGTAATAAAAATCCCTGTGGGTTTTTTTTTTTTTTTTTTTTTTTTGTGTGTGTGTGTGTGTGTGTGTGTGTGTGGTACTGGGGATGGAACCCCGGGGCACTCTATCTCTGAGCTATACCCCCAGCCCTATTTTATTCTTTATTTTGAAACAGGGTCTCACTGAGATGCAAAAGGGCTTCACTAAGTAGCTGAGGCTGTCAGCAAACCATGATCCTCCTGTCTCAGCCTCCCAAATGCTCAGATTACAAGCATGCGCCACCACGCCTGGCTTTTTTTTTTTTTTTTTTTTTTTTTTAAAGATTAGTGAACTCCTTTCAAAAACAGACTGTTGAGCTGGGCATGGTGGTGCACGCTTGTAATCCCCGTTCTTGGGAGGCAGAGACAGGAGGATCGCGCAGGTTTGAAGCCAGCCGTGCTGGCTTAAGAGACCCTGTTTCCAAAAATTAAAAAAAGTATAAAATAGGTCTGGGAGTGTAGCCTGGAGGTAGAAGGACTTCCAGGAATCCCAGTACCACACACACACACACACACACACACACACACACACCACAGACTGTTTGTTAAACCCTACACCAACTTAAAAATTTTAAACAAATTTTGATATTTAGCAAGTAAAGCAGTTAGCCACTATTAACCCTAAAAGGAGTATAGCATAATGAACAAGAGAAATTACACTAGAAAATGCAGAAAAAAAAGCTTGGCACATGTCAATATATAAAACTTTTCAAGAGAGTATTAGTCCAAACCACATTTTTCAGGTCATTCAAGAACTTCCTTTGAGGAAGTTCACAGAAGGAAATTTGAAGCCATTCTTCCCTTCATCCAGAAAACAAAATGGCCAAGACACGACCTTCAACACCTCCTTAAAAGATACAATGCTTGCAGTTTCACAAGGCCTTGTAGATGTGAAAGGCTTTATCACTTTCAATTAGTCTAACTTCTCAAGTCCATTTTTAGATGAGAACACTGAGGTACAGAGGTTTCAATTTCCCCTTGAGATAGAAGCCAAGACCCTGAGAAGACCAAGTAAGTTCCTAAAGCAGGAATCATGCAGAGACAGCAGGTTTAGGGCTGGCTTTTTATTTTGCAGCTTGGCTCATTGGTCTGGATCATTATGTTTTTAAATATAAGAGCATGCAAATAACAGTTTATCACTACATAGAATGAGTTTTTGTTAATCAACTTTTTATTGTATTTTCCCTTCTGATATAGCTGCAAGGCAAATATAATATTTTTCTCTTGGTATAGTCCTTAAACTCTCAGTTTTTCTGCTCACTTGCTCTTATTTGGGGATGCAATATTTCTGTTTTGAATTATATTTCCTTAGGGTTTAGATAATTTTATTGAAAGAGAGAGAGAAAGAAAGAGAGAAAATGAATGTGTGAGTGTGAATATGTGTGTGTGAATGTGTTTGAGTGTGTGTGTTAAGGCAAGTGCCAATAAGAACAGTATCAAAATTTAAGAATCTCAGTGTAAGCAAGCCTTAAGAATACAACTTAAATCACCAACTCAATTGGAAATTGAGAGAGAGAGAGAGAGAGAGAGAGAGAGAGAGAGAGAGAGAGAGAGAGATGGTAAGCTTTTTCCATGTGCCCGTCTCTGGCTCACCTTGCAGCTGCTTTGAGGCAGCTGTTTTGAGGCAGAGTGAAGGGGCTAAGCAGCCTTCTCTGAGCCCTGAGGTACTGCACCCAGCTGCCAGTATCCTCATGGGGTCACTGAGCAGACATCTAGCTCCTTCCATTTGTAACCAGGAAAAAGAGAGTCCCTCAGGGAAAATCTGCATTCCCCATATGTCCAGCCCTGTGCACTGGTCTAGGCGAATCACCATCTGGAAAGGAGCGAGAAGGAGAAAGGGATGTGTCCTGACACTTCATTTCCTTGGAGATAGCTGAGCGTCATTTCAGGAGTAGTACATGGCCTTAAACAAACCACTAATCCGATCCAGCCAGGAAGACGGGATGCTTTTAGGAGCATTTCCATTAAGTCCATCTGAATTCTATTGCTGAGGCCCCCTCGAAAATATCAAAAAGAAATGCTTTGATGTGTATTCCCTCTGAGCGCTGTGCACAATTACGAGCCCTCTTCTCTCCAGCCCCCTGCCCCCTTCTGCTGGCCTGGTCCTGCCTCCCCTCCTCCCACCTCCATGAAGCTGGCCCACGCGGCATGCCTTCCTGCTCCTACGAACGGCAGTTGCTGAAAAAAAATGAAGCCAAAAGCAACAGCCAATAAAAAGAGAAACAGCTGTAATAATTTTGCACAGCATGGTCTTGATTTCCTTGAGTTCCATACTTTTGCACCCTTTTCTTCCCTCCCTCCCTCCCCCATCTCTCTCCCTCCCTCTCCCTCCCTCCCTCCCTTCCCCATCTCTCTCCCTCCCTCTCCCTCCCTCCCTCCCTCCCCACCCTCTCTCTCCAGGACCCTTTTCACTATAGGACACCTCCATCATCTGGGGCCTAGAGCAGAGCAAGACGTACTTCCCCCTGGCTTGCCAAAGCGTCTCATGTTGGAGTCCATTTTAAATAAGCAGTTCCAAAACAAGCAGAGCCACGAGTCAGAAGAAGGGGGAGGAGTTGAGGTTCTTGCCACCAAAGACAGGTGCAAAAATTAAAAAAAAAAAAAAAAGAAAAAAAGAAAGCAAAAAAGAAATACTAGGAAAAGAGACCCAGCTTTCAAGTTTGCTCTTTTTTCATTGCTGATGCCAGCAGAGCCCACACAACAATTCTTTGCAGTTCAGCTGTGTGGTTGCCAACATCTTTCCATAAGAGATCCATCCTAGGGTCTTTACCGGAGTGTTATTTACAGTAGCCTCGCTCTACTCCCCAAAATCCATCTCTCCCCAAAGCCAGGCATGTAAAGATGGCTTCTAAGTTCAAACGTGGCTGGAAGAGGGAGATCAGCGGTTGCAAAGGAAAAGAGAAAGAATGACTCAAAGCCTGGAGCAGATATAAAAAGGAAGTCTCAGATCAGATGGTGATCAGCACCCCTTTCCTGTCTGCGCTGCCTCCCGAGCCCTGGGAATGTTCATCCTCTTCAAAATCGTTTCCCTTAGGTCCCGTGTTCAGTAGGTGCTGTGTCCTAAACCCCAGTGTAGATGAAATGCTGGCAGCCAGGGGCAGCAGGCTCTCAGGGTTACAATGGCCACCTCCTGCTTCTATTTTTTTTTTTTTTTTAACCATATTGGTTGTCATACATTTTGTTCCCTTCTAGTGGCTCCCTTTCTTCTCCCATGTTCTGGGACTGGCCCTGGAGTGAAGCTGAGCTGGGTCTGGGCTCAGCATTATGGAGAACTGGTTGAAATCAAAGTTCTTTCATGGTGGCACAGCCCTGCTTTTCAGATGGTGTGAAGCAGATCTGTAGTGTATTATTAAGAATAGCACATGCGTGACACCGCATCTTCAAAGGGCTGCACAAACATTAATTCTTTTGTGATGTGAATAAAAGCAGCATCTTTTGTGAGTGAATCTCCGGGTCTTCTGGAAAGGGGCTAGAAAGCAGAGACCCAACCAGAGATGAATGCATCGAACCCTGGAGGTCTGGGATCTGGGTCCAATTGAGGAACACTTTGAAAAAAGAAAAAAAAAATCCAGTTTTATCTGAGCTATAGCATGTTCCAAATTCTACACTCTGTCAAACTCACATGGAAATCTTTCGAAGACAAGCTGTGGTACCTTTGTTCCAAGAATAAAACAAACAGAATAAAAGACAGGAAAACAGCAGAATGAACATGGGTTGTGTACATGGTGGATATGTCATCTGAAGTCTCTAGAAGAGAGAACATCTGTCTCACCACTATGGCAAAGCATGCCCTTCAATTTCTTGCAGTAATTGAGCTCTTTGTTCAAACCATAATCTTCTATTTTAAAAAAAGTGACAGCTAATACCCCATTTTGCAGAAGCTAGAAAAGAACCCAGGGGCCATATCTCTCACTAGACTTCCCAAATTGGCCCTTTGGTTTTTCTTACATTTGAATGATCTTTTTCTAGTTTTTTTTTTAAAGCATAGCACTTGATGCTGATACAAGAATATATTGTTGATGTGTGTGTGTGTGTGTGTGCTGTAAAGCATAATTACAAAGTGAAAATTATACAACTGCCACCCTACTTAAGAGCCAGAATTTCTCCAATAACCTGGATATATCTGTGTATTTTTTTCTATTGTATCCCTGTATTCTGACAAAGATAATAATGATCCTAAATTCTGTGATTATTATTCCTGTGGTACATTGGTTGCATTCATAACTACTAATGATTAATAACTTCCCTTACATCCTTTGTCTGGTTACATAGTTGTCCCCTCACCCATGTGACCCTAAATTTGCTTTTGCCACCAGGATTTAAGCAAATGAGATGCAACAGAGCCTTGAGGAATAAGTGTATGTTCCAGGGTGTGTGTTTGCCCTTAGAGTGTGGCCATAAGAGCCATGTGTGGTGACAGACAACGAAGCAGAGCTGGCCCGCACTAGATCATGGCCATCCTAGATCAGCCAGTAGCCAAGCCATGAATGCGTAACAGCCAAGAGCAGCAGAACTCCCTGTCCAAGCCCTCATGGAAGCATCAGTGAGCCGGGCCAAGATCAGCAGAGCACAGGCAAGATCTGATGAAGGCAGCCAACTTTTGTGAGCGAGATGGATAACACAAGTTTCTCTCCTTAAGCCACTGAGTTTTGGGGAGGTTGTTGGCAGCATTATTTTGACAACAGATTATACAATTACTGTCTTCATTTTAAAAATACTCACAAATGCATATGGCTCTGGAAACCATTACTTGGTCTTTTACTTCTCTATCTTTTTTTAGGCTAGTTTGTAAAAGTTTGAGAGTTTTCTGCAACTTTTTCATTTAACCTTTTTGTTCTTTCTTTAATTTCTGTAGTTATGGTGACTTTTTCACTGATCTTTAGTCTTTTTGTAAATATACATTATGTTCCCCATCTCTTATAGATAGGCACCTGGATTTCCCATTGATAGATATTTGTTCTGTTTTCAATTTGGGATTCTTATAAATAAAAAAAACACAATCAGATATGTTTCCTAATGTTCTCTTTCCAGATTCTCTAGAGTAAATATACAGCAGTCTTCCTTCATCTATGATCTTCCCTTCTACGATTTCAGTAACCAAAGGTCAACAGTAGTCTGAAAATACTAAATGAAAAATTCAAGAAATAAGAAGTATTTTCCAAATAACAATTTGAAATTCATCTGCAGATACTTTCCAAGCCCCCGCACACACCATATCTGCATCAAGTCATCAGGAGCAGGGGTGTGTAGAAGCCCTTGAGTGAGCCTTCAATTGTCAGAGCCAGAAAATGGTACCTATTACCCTGAGGTCACATGTCATTGGCCCTAACTCAACCACATGGCTACTTCACTCCAAACATGATGGGAAGTGGGTTTAAGGATAGGACATCAGGCCAGCCACAGAGCTCAGCCATAGCTTCTGATCCTTCTAATATTAAAGCATTAGCTTCGCTTAGATATGCATTCCAAAGTCTATAGGGCACATTCACAAAAAAACTTCTCTTTCCACCAACTCTCTTAGGAAATTAGATCAATTATCCTTATCCTCATTTTACAAATGAGGAAACTAGGGCTCTGAGTGGTTAAATGACTTGCCCAAGGTCACGAAGCTAGTAATTTACTGGAGTCAGAGTATAATCTCAGCCCTTTTCCCCACAGTCTTGTCCTATTTCTAATATAATTAACCTTTCCTTTTTCAAGTGTTCATACATTCAAGAAAAATTTTGCATAAGCACTGCCTGACTTCTGTGGTGTACTTCCTTCCAAAAACAAAACATGAACACCCAGGGATCTTGCCCTTGGGATCCTACAGTTTTGAGTGGGACCTGGTGCCCTCTACCTGGTCTATCTATCTACTCACCTCCTGTGCACAGCCCAACCTACCCATGAAAATCCATTACTTATTTCCATTCTAATAGACACCATGGATATAGATCAGTCCTCATTTTATGGGAATGCTGCCAAATAACTCAAGATTTTGAGTCTTATTTCCTGGCAATATTTCTTTTTAATTCCTCTAATCCCACACATTCCTGACTTTCCTCCTACTCGCAGGGAAATTCCTTAACAATCATCTTTTGGAGTTTCATCTCTAACCAATCTATACATTGAGAATACTCTAACCTGTCAAAACTAGATCTTTTGTGTGTGTGGTACTAGAGATTGAACCCAGAGATGTTTTATGTCTGAGCTACACCCCCAAGACCTATGCTATTTTGAAACAGAGTCTAAGTTACTGCACACTGGCCTAGAACCTATGATCCTCCCATCTCAGATTCCCAAGTACTGGGATTACAAGCATGCACCACCATACTCAGCTTAGATTTTTCTTTATAGACCCAAATGAAATGGCATCTTTGTGAATCTTAGTTCCCTAGACTGATGGAAACACCATGTATACACTATAAAACTTTATCTCTTTTGTAGTATTGTCTACAGTCTATCTTTCTTGTCTGGCTATCACAGCCTTACCAATTAAAGTTAAAGCTTTTGGGCTCAATTCTTGTGTCTTCTCTTTATTACTCTATATTGTCATCTTGAAGTAAAAGCCCGTGTGTGTGGTGTGTGTGTGTGTGTGTGTGTGTGTGTGTGTGTGTTGATTTCCTTTCCCAAAAGTCCTTCTCTGTCTTTTACAGGTCAATTCTTAGTCATCATTCTGAACTCAGTGAAAATCTTTTACAAAGGCATCCTTCCTCATCTTTGAGAAGAATTCAGGAACAAAACTGACTCGGGGTTTTTCTCCCTATCCCTGGTAATGTGAACCTAATTATAAAACTATAAATGCATTCTTTCACACATCATCATATTAGATTGAATCCACCATTAGGTTTGTATTTTTTGTTCAACATACTTTTTCCTCCTACATGTCATCTGGCATGACAAGGGAGTTGTTGACAGGGGTGCTGAGCCAGATACAGCCTGAGTTGGGGCTCTGAAGTCTGCCACTTGCCACTACTTCTGACTACAGGACCACAATACTTGACCATGGAAGTTCAAGTTCTTAGTAACTTCATCCTGATTACAGCTGCCATTTTTCATAGAGGGTAGAAATCATCTATCCTTACAATAAATACCAAAAACCAACCTCTCAAGGTCCAGAAGAAATATCACAACCTTCATTAACTCGTACCCAATTTCTCAAGACAAAAATACTATCTTCCCAATTTTGTACGCACCATAAATCTAGCTCACATTATGACTCTTTGTTTAGATGCCACCAACACCCACTACTTACATCCAGTTCTTGCAGGGCAATTAGAACCACATTTTCTGCATTGAAATGACATTAATTATCTCTCCCATGCCTGAAACTGCCCAGATATTGCATGTATAACATTATGGTTCTGATCATTCAGAGTCGAAGGAACTGAATCACAAAGGTGCTTTACTTTTTCCATCTCACCTAGAATTGGTCCTTTCTCATGGCAAATAATAAACAAGCAACTGGACTGCCAAACTGAAACAGAAATTCATGTTGATCGCAATTTACATGGGAATTTCGCCCTCACAGGAACTCTACTCCCCAAATGATATTAGTATCTTGGATTAGATGACTGGACTAAATCTGAACTATTTCAGAAATGAAAATTCTTTAATGCACTATTAGGTTTTGCTGTCAAAGAGAGCATGCATTCTATATTTCTTCAGGTAAGTAGGGACATGAAGGATGTGTTATTTTGGGGAAAAAAGCATGTTGCAGGAAATAAATCTCTGCAAATTATGCCAGTCTGTATACTTCAAGACCTTTTTTAAGCCAGTAAGCTTTTTCAAGATGATGTGTTGATATTCTGAAATATAATTTCTTTCACTAGACTATGTTCTCCACAGCTTTTAAGGAAAAAAAGCAAGGGCAGAGAAAGAAAACAGTAGAATTATTATTTATACCCAAGATTACTTTCCTAAAACTAATCTAGACAAATGCATTATGAAATAGAGCAGATAATGAGGAGTATTAATGACTCCAACAGAGAGAGGACACAATAAATATTTTTCAGTATGGGAAAGCCACAGACAATGCTCTGCTGCGGGTCATATTTTATATGGAGGTCTGCAAAAGTAAAGTCATTTTTAATCCAATTTTCTTTCATCAGCCTGGGAAGTGAAGCTGACCATCCCAAATCTAAGAGCAGATATATCAGGAGGCACAGCAGAGCCCAGTGGCCAGCCCCCACAGTGGTCCCTGTTGCTTGGTGTCTGTTGTCCTGACTTTCATTCATGCTTAAAACCAGTATCCACAGCTCATGACTTACACCGAAGCTCCCTGGACATGACCACATAACCCAGGTCTCAGGTAGCAGCTTATGTCTTCTTTGTCCTGCACTTGTATAAAGAGAAGACTTAACTTTAGAAATAAGTATAAGAAGGTTTTGTTTCTGCAAATTCCTCGAACAAAGCATGTGTTTCTTTTTAATACTGGATAAACCCCAATTGATGTCTAGATTCTTGTAAAAATGTTTGCTTTACTGTGGGATTTTTCTTTTCTTTTCTTTTTTCCTGGTAGGGCATTATGAAGCCTTGCTCCAAAGTGGGACTTCGGTGTTGCTGCCGGGTTCCCTGAGAAGTCAGTCTTTTAAACCTTTTCCCAGCTCCCTTCCAATGAAATTTTAGTTTTTTTAAAAATAATTTTACTGTAGTGATCTTCAAAACCTGAAGAAATATCTGATAAAGAGTTGAAAGAAATTTAGCACAGCAACTATTAAGATGACAAACAGTAGAAAATGGTTTCTCTCCACACACATGCTGGGATACTTTGCACAATATCCTGGCCACATAAAACAGTGAAAACAATAACTAACTTCTTTTATTTTTAAGCACTTTTGAACTACCGATTCAATTGTACAAAATCACAGTAGAGGAAGTCTGAAAATACACAATGTTAGTTTATACTACTTTGGTTATTTTATTCAACTTTATAGGCCTGGATGAGGTAGAATACATATGTCATGCATTACAAATATGTCAAGATAATAAATGAATAGACCTGAACAGTTTTATCTTACATCTTTACTAGAAAATGTAACCGTATAATAAAAGCCACATACTATGACGCAAGCCACTACAGAACAAATATAAAAGTAGAAAAATATGTCTGTTGATAACAGCTATTTAGTTGAAAAGAATTTTGTAAAAAATAAACTAAAACTAAAGCTTTTGATCATGGCTATAAAAAAGGATTTGATTTCTCCTTTTTTCAATTATTGTAATTCTTTAGGTCATTTTTGTCCAACTTCTGGGTAAAGCTCCCATTTCTACCTTTCCCAGTGGAGTGCTCAAACCAGGTCCTGAGATCTGGGCTCTGGTTCTTCCTCTACCATGTTCCACCTCTAGGTTAATAAGTTAGTGTTTTCTGCTCAACAAATCAACCCAACACATGGTGGTTTAATTGAGCAATGGGTCATTAGCTTGTGATTCTGTGGGCTTTTCTGGCTGGTTCTAGCACCTTGGTGGACCTGTAAGGCTAGATGGTCTTGGACGACCCCATCCATAAATGGAGGCCTCAGCTCACTTCTAGAGGACCAACTCAGGCTCATTCCCTGGACACCAGAGTGATTCCCACAGCAAGAAAAGGCTAGCAAAGTGCACAGACATTTATGGGCCTCTTTTCATGACACATTTGCTCTTGTTTCATTGGCCATAAGAAATTATATAGGCTCAATCAGGGTAAGAGGCGACTGACCTCCCAAGGTGGTGGACAATGGAGAGGTGAACAGTCGGAGGGTATTATTTCCAAAAGTTTGCATTATTCTAATATTACAGTTTGCTAATCTCAGCTGATACCTAGTCATCGTCTTCATCTCTAAATTGGAAATTGGCATACTCTTCTGCATTTCCAAAATCAAATTGTTTGGAGAGTTAAGTGACAAAATACGGATAGAAATTATTTTTCATATTAAGAGCTCTGTAGCTGGGCATGGTGTCACAGGCCTATAATGCTAGTACTTGAGAGGTTGAGACAGGAGAATCACAGGTTTGAGGACAACCTCAGTAAGTAGTGAGACTCTCATCAACCTAGTGAGACCCTGTTTCAAAACAAAAATAAAATAGGCCTGGGGATGTAGCTCAGAGGTAGAATGTCCCTGGGTCTCATTCCCAGTAACACACACACACACACACACACACACACACACACACACACGGCTCTATAATTGTAAAATATTTTTATTTGGATGGAGAAATCATGTTCTGAATGGTATTCTTTCCTCTAGTATGTTTTATGTTATACATAGAGCTACCAAACAATTGAGAACATATTTACCTCAACAGAAAAATAACAGTTGTATGTATTTTAAAGGCCAAATTATGCGAGGATTAAATGATGTGTGCATGTATTCCTCTACCATTTTGTACTCCATTAAAATGTATGACTACAACGTACCAATAAAAATAAAAAATAAAATAAAAAATAAAAACATAAAATTAAAAATATAAAATAAAAAAATGTCAAATAACTACTTCAGGGAAGTTTTAATATTTCACAGTCCCTTGAGCTGTGGTTATCAAATTAGCAGGAAAACCTAGTGTTTTCCAACTTAACCTTGATAGAACTAAAACTACATCTGACTACCAAATGGTCTGGCCAATTTAATCAAGTTAGTTTCTCCAGTGCATTTTGATGCTTCATCTGACACTAAAGATTCTGAATTTCTACTGATCAACCAGACTGTTTAATTTCACTTTGTTTTTATTGGATGCTGCAACTGCCTGCTTTTTTTTTAATAGCTTTGATTATTCTAGAATATGCCCTGAGATTAAAGTGTCTTTTACTGAGAAAAGTTGATGTTTTTTTCTGCCACACCCAGTGTAGTTCATCTACATGAACTCTCTTCCAGCAAAATAAATGAGCTCCACTTGTAAAAAATCAAAGAGAATAAAGATACAAAAAAATTTGAGTTCTAGTTGCCATGGAAACATTCTTTTTTCTTTCATCTCTACGGCATGTCAAATAAGAGCTTACTTGTATAGTATAATGGTATTTCTATATAATAGTTAACAGATTAACAAGAGAAAATCCTGAGAAATCAATGTTTGGTTAGAACTTATGTTCATAATTTTATTCTAAAATATAAGCAATAAGAATTTTGACTTGTTTTCAAAATATTATAGTTTAATTTTACTTAACAAAAAGTTACTAAATTTTTATTTCTTTTTTTTTTTTGCAGTGCTAGGGAAACTTTAATTTCTTAATGCCTACCATCTCCCCAAATAGAATCTTTATCAGCAAAATATGTACCCTGGCCTTTAGTATTCTACATACCTATAAAATAGAGTCCCATATTAGAGCGCCATCTACACCTCTGGTGACCATTCAGTAAGGGAACTAGAATCGTGGGCTCCTTGATCACATAATACTTCCTTCAATGCATGCCACTCTTATGTCTCCTTCTCCTTAGATTTCTACTTTCATTTCTTCTTATATTTTCTTTCTCAATTTTATTTTCCTATTGTAACATTAGCAGTCACAGGCTTTGTTAGCAGAGTAAATTTATCGTAAATCGAGTCATGTTCTATGATGGAAACGATTCTGAAATATATATCAGAATGACAAGAAGAAACATTCAGTTGATGGAAAAAAGTAAAACATGTGGCATGTGATTTTCTTAGGGCTGCATAGCTCTTTTTGATGAAGGTTTCAGCTGAGCATTTGTTATGCCTCACTCATGGGTAGGGAAATTAACATTTCAGAGAGAAAAATTCTCTGTGTCTCAAAAATGAACTTTAGCACATTTGAGTTATTAAAAAGGATAATCATAGCACAATTAAAAGACCCCATATAGTCATAATTCCGTAATGTTTCAATATTACCAACATCCCCATCACTCTGAACTATGAAATGATATAAGATTAAAATGCACTAATAAAAGTATTTAAAAATAATAAAAAGTTATGCTATTTAAAAGGAAGAATATATACTGGTCCAACATAACTTTCAGTGTGAGTATATTTTTTTTGAATTCTAAATTTTTAAAAAGAAATAATGCTATTTTCCAATAGTTTATTAACAACCATGCCATCAACCAGGGAGAGTATTTTTTCTGGCTTAACTTTTTGGTCTTAATGGATTACACCAACTGTATAATCCAAAGTAACAGTTATTACTCTTTTTTTTTTAATTGCACCAATCACAGTGTTTTTAATTCTAACATTTGGCATCATCTTGCATATGAACCACTTCCAATCCACCTATAAATGGGCCACAAGGCCCCGCCCTAACACCTGGGCATAGGTATAAAAAGCTTTGCTCTGGATGCCTTACCTAGGACTAAAAAGAGATACCCCTCAGAGCCCACTCCTTCAGCCTTCTGGTCACAAGACCCTGGAGCCCTGGAATTCTGTGTCTCGAGGGTCCTAAGACATATTCCAAGGTGAGTGTAAGCCTTGTCCCTGGAGCAGATACACAGCGGCGTGTTCATACCCCGGCTAAGTGTGTCTCCACTGAGACACAGAGACCTCCCCAAGGCCACTGCAACAAGAAAACATTGGAAGTGAGAGGAGATAGGATACTGGCCACTGGCTAAGTCTCTATAGGTGCTTCTGCCTGCCCCCCACCAAGGTGACAGTCAGCTCTTCCAAGGTGAGCCTCAGAAATGGCTATGGGTTCCCAAAGCCACAGTGTTGTTTAGGGTTTCAATGTCTTTGCACATGCTCCTTTCCAAGCCTGAAATTTCTTTCCTCTTACATTTTTAATGATGGCTACCACATCCATTTTAACTTTTTTTCTGAATATTTCTATCACTTCTCCAATAAACTACTATTCTCTTCTTTTGGAATACTATAGCATGTATTACTTATGTTGACTATAAGACTTAACATATCATTATTAATTATTTACATATTATGTCCTCTCAAAAAATTTGAGGGCAGCAAGACTTAATATCATTTAGTGGTCCTGGTTGTTGAAACAGGTTGTTGAAACATTTGAATGTTGAAAATATATACTGAGTTAAATGCACCAAAAAATCGTTTATTTATAAGTTGGTTATCTAGCTCATTTTTATGCAAACAATTCTTTAGGCTAGGTCTTATAATAAATTGCATCCTTATTTTAAAATAGGGTAAGGTCAAGTAAGCTTAAAATTTTTTTCAAATGAATTTACAAAATTTCAATCTATAAAAATAAATATTTTATGCCTCACATAGTCATTGATAAAAAAAAAAACTAAAAGGTATATTAGCATGACTTTAAATGGAGAGAGGTGTTCACAGAGAAAGTAAACATAAAAAAAGTGGAAGAAATAAGAGAAAAACCTATGTTCCGGGTACCAAAGCAGGAAAGAATTTCAGGAGGGTAGCATGGTATCATCAGACCTTATATACAAAATACACAAGTTCATTACACTTAGATCTGGTTTGCATTGAGAAAGTTTTTCTCAGAGAGTTTAGGTTCATATCAAAGAGAGTTTGGGTGAGCCAGTGAGGGAGGGAGGTAAAGAGTGGAAGGAAAATGGATCCTAAAGAAGGTTCCAGAAGAAAAGAGAGATGTGGGAGAAACTGGAGGAATAAAGACAGGCCAAACCTAAACGGGTACTAATGAGTCAATGTTTTCCACATTCTTGGAAATGGAAAATGGTCAGATAAAACTGTAGTGTGTGTGTGTTACTAGGAGTAGAACCCAGAGGCTTTCTATTTCCGGGCTATACTCCCAGACCTATTTTATACTTTATTTGGAAACAGGGTCTCACTAAGTTGCTGAGAGCCTCACTAAGTAGCTGAGACTGGCTTTGAACCTGTGTGATCCTCCTGCCTCAGCCTCCCAAGTGCTGGGATTACAAGCATGCACCACCATGTCTGGCTTAAAACTATGTTTTTAAGTAAAATTTTATTTGCTCAAGCCATTGGCTTCCTACTTCATTAGCAGAAGCAGAGTTGGTCCGGATCCATTATATCCTGTGTTTAGTCAGGAGCATTAGCATCGTCTGGGGACTTATTAAAACGATAGATTCCCAGATCTTCCCCCAGCCCAGAATCTGCATTTTCACAAAAACTCCCAGTGATTCAAATACATTTTAAAGTCCAAAAAGCCGTGATCTAGATTCCATTACAGGTAACCCAAGGGGAAAGCTCATCTACTAACATGTAGTTGAAAACTGCTTTAGTTTGCTTTGTAGGCACAGGTGCGTCGCATCTAATTTATTTGTAAATATTAACACTGCTCTTTTCCCAACCCAGTAATTAACTAGTTTAGCTTATCTTTCTCTCTTAAGTAATGAACATTTGACCCTAAGTGAGAATGCTATCAGATCAATACAATGGATTAGACAGGGTCACTTGGGTGTGGCCCTCCCCACAGTTTGCACTGTTCTATAACCTTCTGTAACTCAATGCAATAAGCAATTTCTAAAGGTAAAGTGTTTATAAATATCAAACGAGGATCATAGTTATTTTCTTCAGACCTGCCCTAGAATATGCCATAGACACTGATGGAGAGTTTTATATGAAATGTAGTAGCAGCAATGATAGAAGAGGATAGGAAACAATCGGAGGACCAGAGGGAGTACAAGGGTTTGCATTTAGAATGTCCCTCTAACCCTCATGGAAAGAAGGTAGCAATGTTGGAAATGGGGCTTGATGGGTAAGGAAGGGTTCCTAGGAATGGGGCCTTGGGGATGACCTAAGGTCTTTTTCTTCTCCTCCTCCTCTGTTCTGTCTCTTGCTCTCTTGACTTCCTGCCACCATGATGTAACTTGGTCTTATTTGCACTGAAACTCTATCCTCAAAAACCATGAGCAAATAAATCTCCCTTCCCCTAAGTTGTATAGTCCATCATTTTGGATTATGACAATGAGAATATTGATGGAGAGAGATTCTGTTAAGAGAATACACATACACATGCACACACTCACAGAGGCAATCCTTATTTGCATAGTTTCAGTATGCACAAATTTCAATGGCCATGTTTTAGTTAAGTTCCACTGTAGAGTCTCCAACAACCTAATTCAAGTTTCAGTGATGAGGTTAATCATGACTGTTCCTTGAAGGTCAAATTTTGCCATTAACTCCAGTCCACAAATCCCCTTGTAAAGAACATGGCGTGTGCCTTACATTTCATGATTAATCACATTACTTTCAAAGTCTGTCGCTGACTGGTTCCTGTGCCTGTGTTACTCAGTTCACGCATAGTCGGGAAAGCACATTGTTGTGTTGCCTTCTTGTTTCTAAGTAAGGGCCCCCGTAGCATTTCACAAAAACCCCATAGCTGAAATAGGAAATTGGGCAACTGAAATAAAAGCAGAGCAAAGCGGTGAAAAGCAATGTCACTGGACATAAAATGAGATTGTTAAATATCTAGCATGGGAGTATCCATCCTGCCACGATTCCCGAGACTCTAGACATGTAGCTATACGAACTTAGCCAAAGAGAATTTACCAGCATAGATGAGAAAATGACTGTGCTGAAGGGAGGTAGATGTTCCAAAGCAAGTGATACCAACACCAAAAAATTCATATTAAAATAACTCTCATATCCCACAGTTTTGTAATCCATTCATCTATTGATGGACATCTTGGCTGGTTCCATAGTTTGGCTATGGTGAATTGTGCAGCTATGAACATAGATACACATGCATTAGTTTGGTAGTTTGGTTTCTTTTCTTTTGGGTAGATACCCAGAAGTGGTATTGCTGGATCAAATAGTAGATTTGTTCCCATTCTTCTGAGGATTCTCCATACTGTTTTCCAAAGTGGTTGCACTAATTTGCAGTCCCACCAACAATGTCTTAGAGTTCCCACTTCTCCACATCCTTGCCAGCATCTGTTGTTGTTTGTATTTTGAATGATTGCCATTCTAGTTGGAGTTAGGTGAAATGAATGGAACTGGAGGGCATTATGCTAAGTGAGATTAGTCAGTCACAAAAAATAAGAAATCAGATGCTTTCCCTAATATGTGAGAGTTAGGGAGAATTGGGTCATAGGAGGAACTCTAGATGAAAAAGAAAATCCTATGGAGGAGCAAACAAGACAACCTAAAGGAAGAGAAAGGAGGGGGGAAGAGGAAAATCTCTAAAACACACAATGTACTTAAACATATCGAAGTCAACCACTAAGCCGAGCAAGAGAGGGAGGGAAGGAGAGGGAATGGGGTGGGAATTGGGTAGGGGTTAAATCAGTGATGTGTGCATGTCTGTACACACAAGTTTTTTACCCAATATGATGTATGAATATAATGCACCAATAAAAATTTAAAAAATAACTGTCAGAGATGAGCCATGACTTTGAAGCACAAGGAGTAAAATGCTAGAAGCTGGTCCAAGCTTAGAAAAGAATATGGCAAGCTGCCGTAGCATAAAAGAGATGATTGCTCTCCATCATACGTTACAGGAAAAGGACAAAGCAAGCTACTCTCGATCTGTTTTTATAAATAAATAAAACACTTTCACCCTCAATCTTTATATATTAAGTGATAACCAAATAAATAGTACTTGTGTTGCTTCTTATTTCTTTCTACAATCGACTGAAAAAAGAATGTTTGATGTTTGGTAGAAAAAAATTAAAGGTCACATAAGAACCATTATTTCCATCAATGATATTAAGATTGTTTCGGTACTTTGTGCAATTTACTTTGAAAGTTCATTTTTATAATTTCATACTACCACAAAGGATGACTGCTAGTAGATTAGATAGGTAGGTAGGTAGGTAGGTAGAAGATAGACAAGATACATAGATAGATGATAGAAAGATACATAGATAGATGTAATTACAGTAGAGAAAAAACAGGGGGGAAAAAGAGACTGAGGGGGAAGGAGGAAGGGATGAAGAGCAGAGAAAGGGAGGAATATTAAAAATGAACCTAGACACACTGTTAACCTTGTACTACCTAACTTTGTGCTCCCAAGTTCCGAGGTCCATAAGGGACCCCCTAATCCACTATTGATGGTGATTATATCTTATGTATATATACAAATAAATATACATACATAAAATATTCATATATATATACACAAAAACATATATATACACATATATGCATATATATATGTATATATGCATATATGCACTGGATATCCAATTATCATATTCACAACCATATAACATGCTGTTTTTGGTTATGGGTTATCTGAAGGTTGTGTGTGTGTGTGTGTGTGTGTGTGTGTGTGTCACTAAGGATTAAAGCCAGAGGCATTCTAACCTCTGAGCCAAATTTCCAGTCCAATTTTATTTTTTATTTAGAAACAGTCTCACTAGTTTCAGAGGCCCTTGCTAAGTTGTCTACACTGGCTTTGAACCTGTAATCCTCATGTCTCAATGTTCCAAGTACTGGGATTATAAGCATGTGCCACCATGCCCAGCTAATCTGAGGATTTCTTACACCTAAGTAGCTGGCTTAAACAGACAATTTTAAAGGGTCCTGAAAACAGTATACAACAATAGAGAAGACTACTTTGCAAATACACTTCACTCCAAATAATGGATACAATCCTAATTGTATATAAATTATTTTACTTACCAATTTAATTACATTTAAATATACAGAAAAGTCCTAGGAAATAAAAGCATCATTGTTTCTTCTATAGAGTAAAAAACTACATAAAAATATCTAATTTTACTTAAATTTCTTGTGCATCCTTAATTTTCATGAGGGCAATTAAAATGAGTTTTTCTCATTGGGTTAAGCTTAGAAGTTTCAATGAGTATATAATATAAAAACAATATTTTTTTTTAAGATTATCAAGTTATAATGTAGGAGCCAATTGCTAAAAAAAAAAAAAGGCAGATAACGCATGCACACTACAGGTGAAAGAATTCATTTAACAATTTTCAAAACTACCTCTTGACCACTCGTTACTCTGCCGTGTGAAATTCATGTTTATTGTACAGGTTTTCTCAACTCCTGAGAATTGGTGTGTGGCAGCTCTCAGTGGCTTCTTCTTTAAGACGCACTTGCTATTGGAAAGCCTTGAATCAGGATGGGCCATATGACCAAATCTCCAAATCTCAGGCCAAAGGGTACTGAGAAGATGATTTTCTCACATTTGAACCAAGATGGCTAAACAGCCAGTGCAGCTTCTCTGCCTTTCATTCACCTTCCAACAGTTGGAAGCAGGACTCCAAAGATCCAGAATCGTAAGAATGAAAAGAGCCCAGGCCTTTGCTACATAGGAAAGCTGCCCGACAGACAGGAGCGTGCGCAGTAGAGGATTAATGGGTGGGCGCCACTCGTCAGAACTAGTTAGGCTTGTTCCATAGCTAGCAGTAGCCAACGGAACAATATTATTTCTTCAACAACATAATCACATACTTCCTCATCCAGTGTGGACCAGAACTTTCTTCAATGATGAAAATGTCTCTTCTCTGTCCAATATGGCAGCTATGAACTCCAGGCAGCTACTGAACAGACTGGACTGAATTTTTTTTCCCCACAACTATGAAGATTCTTTTGTATATGTGTGTATATATACTTGTACATACATGTGTGCTCCCAGGCACATGTGTAGAGTACTAGGGATTGAATCCAGGAATACTCTATCACTAAATTACACCCCAGACACTTTTTTTTTTTTTTTTAGCTAAATTGTTAAGGCTGGCCTCAAACCTGCAAACCTCCTGTCTTAGCCTTCCAAGTACTAGGATCGCTGGCATGCTCCACCAGGTAGGCAGGCCCAGCTAGTATGTATTTATTTAATTTTTGGTTGAGCTAAACATAGCCAATATAGTGAATGATTGCCAAAAAGGGAAGCTTTGCTGTCAATTTCAGTATTCACAATCCAACTTTCAATAGCAAAGAGAAGACACAAGATGTTTCTACCTATAGCCTATGGTAAAAAAAAAAAAAAAAGCTTGCACACTTTGATAGATAGGAGGAGGTATGAATTTTGGTCAATTAAATTTGTTTTTCTAAAATTAAGAGACAATAAGTACTATGTTATTATCACTAAGACAAGTATTTTTTTTCCTTTGGAAGCATATTTGAAGGTAACTTTACTGTTGCTTATAGCTGGTCAGAACTCTAATTTCTGCTAGCCAGAGTCAAGTGCTCCCTCTAGAATGAATATCATAGCACTCTTCTTATATCATCTTGTCCAAAAAAAATTCTCAAGCCATCACATTATATAGAACTATGTGGGAACGGATTATTTCAATGAACATAGAACAGAAATATAAATCTCCAAGAGTAACTCCTATGACCAAAGTCTCTCTTTTTTCTATATTTCCTTAACCAATACACCAAGAGTTGCTATAAAATCCCGAGATGTAAACCCCACATCCCTCCAAATTCCACAGAGCCCTCACAGTGAACACACTGCTGATAGTGGTGTCCTTTAATTCACTAATTCCTTCTTCATCCTTCCTCAAGATGGACCCATCTCCTCATTGCCTTAACCAAGATCTAGTGCAGCACAGAGCTGCAGAACAGAGCATCTTCTCAAGCTGGCCTGAGTGTCGCATCATGGAGCAGATTTTGCACCCTGGCAAAAACTATCACTACAGAGAGAAAAATGGAGTAAAGCAAATCAAATGTTCTCTAAAGATGTCGTATTTAAGTGTCAGTTCTTTTTTGTTTGGTCTGGTTTGGTTTGGTTTGGTTTGGTTTGGTAGTAGGGGTGGAACCCAGGGGCATTCTACCTCCGAGCTACACCTCCAGCCCTATTTTATTGTTTTATTTTGAAACAGGGTATCACCATGTTGCAGAGGGCCTAACTAAGCAGCCAAGGCTGGGCACAAACTTGTGATCCTCCTGTCTCAGCCTCGCAAGTAGTGGGATGACAAGTGTGCACCAGTAAGCCCAGTTTAAGTGTCAGTTCTTGAAAACAGTAATGCAACTAAATCTTACTAATTTTAATGCTTCACAATTCCTTACTATTTTTTCTTAGTAATTACAGCAAATGCAGAAAATTTTATTTTAAGAAATATTTATCACTGTAAAAATAAAAATACCACAAACAAATCTAGCCAAATACTGCCCAAAAAGAGGGAAAAAGCCCAGATGAGACCCTTGTCAATTTTTAATTGGCAAAGCAAAGAGCATCACACTAATAAAACTTAATTAAATCATTAAATATTTAAAACGAAGTTCTAACTCTAGCTTATTGAGCGAATTTCTTTTATGTATTTACAACTCTATTTTAAAGTCTATACAGAAAGCAAAATTCAAATGTAAAACCAAACAATTTAATGTATTCGACTCGATCAAAAATTCCATTTCATTTATCCTGCTGAAATTTAAACCATCTCAGAATACTATATCACAATTTATATTTCCCTCACATTAGGAAACACATAATAGAACACTGTTACAAACACATTGCCCATAAAGTGGCCCTACCTTATAAAATATAACTCATTCATTTCACATGTTTCATTTCATTCCAATAATAATGTATAATAATATTGTCCAATTTACGATGAATATCAAATTTCTGGTAGAAGACATAATGGATATTTATTAACTTTGTTTTTATATCACTCATTACCAAGTACATCCACATATATATGTCTTTAACCTTACTGGAAAAAAAAAACAGGTATTTGCCTGCATAAGAAAGAACTAGATACACAAATTACTTCCTTTGGTAAAATGCAATATATCAGCTTGCTGTTATATGGATCAGATGCATACCACAGTACCACATCTTCTATTATATAGCGATATATAGAGGGAGGGGAGGGGTTGACTTAATGATGTTGGGTTATCAAAGCATTAATTACCAATAAATAATCAAAGGTATTACAAAACACACATATGGCCCTAGGTTGTTCTAGCTGGCTAAATCTGATTGGAGAAGTGACAGCTCACTGATTTGCACATCCACTGAATGTCCCAAAAGGCCATTTTCTCACGAAACAGAAATCATAACCTCTGATGAACCCATAACTTTGATTAGGATGGAGAGCTTTTTTCCCTTTGTAATGCTCAGATTCTTTAGCATGGAAACAGAAACCCAAGCATCCTACTTCCAAGATACTACTGCACTTCAATGTCCCTTTCTCTCCATTTAGCTGGTTGCCCAAATCACAAACTAGACTCACCTTTTTCTTTCTTCTTCTTCTTCACGACCATCCAAATTACTCTTCATCTTATACCCTGGCCACCTCTGAACACACTTAGGCTACTAAAAGAGCCTCCTGGCCCCTCTCCAAATTATGTAATGATTTTCATTACATAATTTCATTCAGAACTTTTAGACATACCCTTTCTCCATCTTCTTAGGAGTCTCTTAAGCTGTCATGAAGCAGAAGCAATGGAGATCTTTGTGAGGTGGAGGTTTATCTAAGGAGACAAAAATCTGCATCAGTGAAATAATCCTACCCAGCACTACTTAAAGTCCCTGTCTCGCCTTTAATATGCACAATTAAAGTGCAAGAAAAACTATACATAGTTTTCTTCTTTCTTATTCTTAGGTGTCAGAGTAGTTACACCGATAGCAACTGTAGTTTAAATGTCTGGTTCACGACCCCCCAAAATTCATAGTCTTGTAACTAATGTGACAGACCGTGTTTATCCATCAAGTATTCTTCTAGAATTTTATCTAACTTCTGACTTCAAAGTTCACCAATCTTTAAGGATACAACCCAAAGTCTATCAACTTATCACCTAAGTTCCTTCACAATATGACCCTATATTATTTTATACACCTCAACAACATACTCCAGGTTACAGGGAAAGTAAACAAGTGGAATGTTAACTTCCAGCTGCTCCCTGGACAGGCCTCACCCCTGTGTCTCCAGGGTCAGGCATGCCCTTCCTATTTCTTTGGCTGCCCAGTCATTCAGACATTTTTCAGACCTCTATTACAGGAAATAAGGAGAGAAGCTTAAGCCCTTCGGGTTGTATTTTAAGTGATATGTAAGATAAGGAAGGATTGGTAAAAGAATAGCCAAAGGCCTAAAAATAAAATAAAACTCAAGTGCATCATTTCAGAACTTTAAGGGCCTTTGTTGTCTCCAATATTATAAATCGAAAATACTGATGTTAAATATACATTATCATCCGTCCGACCTTTAAACATCTATATTGAGTTTTAAAAAGAAATGGTGACATTAACATCCACTGAAAATAACATTTTAAGGTTTTTTTTTTTCCCTCATGTTCTGTCTCTAGCAAGAAACTTTTTTAACCTGGTTAAAAAAAAATTTAAATGATATTCTAACATTAAGTCTATTGTCCTAGAATAATCTTTTCAACAAATAACCATTTTAAGTTCATTGTCCAAAAATTAAATTTCAATAAACACTAATGTCTAAATGTATATAGATAGGAGCCGGGCAGGGTGGCACACACTCGTAATCCCTGCGCTTGGGAGGCTGAGACAGGAGGATCGCACGGGTTCGAAGCCAGCCTCAGCTACTTAGTGAGGCTCTCAGCAACTTTGTGAGACCCTGTTTCCAAATAAAATATAAAAAAGGTCTGGGAGTATAGCCTGGAGGTAGAAAGCCTCTGGGTTTCACCCCCAGTACCACCAAAAAAATAAAAGTAAAAAATAAAAAATAAATAAATGTATATAGATAGGAGATTTTTTTTAAAAGAAACTTTTTTCTGGTCTTTTAATCTAGTAAGTTGTAACTACTGAAAGACTGTCCAACTTGGGCATGCTCACACTAATGTCAGTACTTGGGATGCTGAGACAGGAGGAGCTCAGGTTTGAGAACTTAGCAACTTAGCAAGACCATCAGCAACTTAGCAAGACTAGGTTTTAAAATAAAAACTAAAATAGGGTTAGGGTTACAGCTCAGAGGCAGGATGCCCCTGGGTCCCACCTTCAGTACCAAGAAAAAAAGACTTTCCAAAATCACATACATTTTAAAATAAAAACCACTTTTGCTACTCTTGATATTATCACGTGGAAGATAAGGACTTAGTTTTCTTAGATATAAATGGCTTTCTATACATGAGACCCCAATCAGATTAGCTATCATTCCAGGAAAATAAATCCCACTGAAATATAACAGGGGAAGAATCAGAATGTCTCAATGAAGAATGCTAAAAAAAAAAAAGTACCTAAAACAAACTATACTTAAATGCAATACACACTGCTTCAAGTATGCATTATTCTGTACTCCAGAAAACAAATTGGAAACTTGATTCCATTGAATTATATTTATAATTCACTCTAATATAGCCAATTCGACTAAAATCTAAGTGTGGGCTTTTTTGCCCAGATGTTATCTTTTTGTACCATGGTGTGTGTGTGTGTGTGTGTGTGTGTGTGTGTGTGTGTGTATGTGTACACCACAGTATTTTAGAGTAAACCGAATATGATATTAGACTAGGAGTCAGAAACATTAGGCTTCTAGTTCATGCAACACCACTCAACTTTAAGGTATTTAAACTTTTCTGTCTCTCAGTTCCTTTACATAAAGAATTAAAATTTGCCAGGCATGGTAGCGCACACTTGTAATCCCTGCTGTTGGGAGGCGGAGACAGGAGGATCGCGCAGGTTTGAAGCCAGCCTTGCTGGCTTAAGAGACTATTTCCAAATAAAAATATAAAATAGGTCTGGGAGTGTAGCCCGGAGGTAGAAGGGTTCTAGGAACCCCAATACCACCCAAAAAAAAAAAAGAATTAAAATTTGCACATCTATCTTACCCTCTTGTATCTGCCTCAGTATATCATATTTAATCATGCATGTGTAGTTCTTTTGCTCTTTGCAAGTTAAGTCTGAATTACCTTTGTCTTCCCAGAGCAAATCGTATAGTTTTTTAACATTGTAGATACTTCACTAGATACAGAATAGCAAAGAATCATAGATTTTTTACCTTGGAAGTACAGTAGCCCAGAATGTGAAACAGAAAAGAGTTGTAAAGTCCAAAAAGTTTGTCAAATACCAAGTCAAATAGATTCGACTGTTTTTTGTTGTTGTTGTTGTTGTTGTTGTTGTTGATGTTTACTACAGAATTATCAAAACCTTAACGATGCAACACCCATTTTGACCACCCCAGAGGAAGCTCCACTCAAAGGTAGCATCTCTCTAAACCCAGCATGGTCAGCACTGGTGAGAAGATATTAATTCTAACCATCAAATATCCAAAGGGGAAAAAAATTTCCTATTCATGTGATCATGGTTTCTACTTTAAATAAGTTCAAGATGTGGGGTCTCTAACACTACCCCCCTACTTCCGCCTTCCAAAATTTACAAATATCCCTCCCCTATGATGTCTAGATTTGCTATTTCCTTTTATTTTTGTGTGTACTAGTGATTGAATTCATTTTACCTCTGAGCCTCAACACTAGCCCTTTTTATATTTATTTCCTTATTTATTTGCTTATTTATTTATTTATCTGTTTATTTATTTATTTTTGAAACAGGATCTCACTAAGTTGCTGAGGCTGACTTTGAACCTGGGATCCTCCTGTCTCAGCCTCCCAAGAACTGAGATTACAAGGTGCACACCACCATCCAGCTTCTGTATATTATTTTAATTAAATAAACTGAATCTGCCAGGCTTGGCGGCCCACACCTGTAATCTCAAGACTTGGCAGGCTGAGCTAAGAAGATCCCAGGTTTGAAGTCAGCTTCAGAAACTTAGCAAGATTCCCAGCAACCTACCATGACCTTCTTTCAAAAAAAATAAAATAAAAATGAAAAAATAAAAAGGGCTGGAGTTATAGTTCAGAGGTAGATGCACCTGGGTTCACAAATATTGACAATAACAAAAATATAATATAGACAATAGAAAATAAATCTGAGTACTGACTCCTAGGTTTTGATTTTTTTTAAATACAGTTGGTAGATATTCCTAATTCAGAAGAAATTAGGGTTCAAGGGTCTTTAGGTTCAAGAGTCTTACAAAAGCATTCAGTTTAGTTTATATTTAAACAGTTCCATTATCACACACATATGCCATTGATTTACACAGAATTTCACCACATCATACAGTTTTTTTTGTTGTTGTTGTTGGGGTTTTTTTGGCAGTACTGGGGTTCCTGGAAGCCCTCCTACCTCTGGGCTACACTCCCAGACCTATTTTTTATACTTTTTTATTTGGAAACAGGGTCTCCTAAGCCAGCACGCGCGGCTGGCTTCGAACCTGCGCGATCCTCCTGTCTCTGCCTCCCAAGCGCGGGGATTACAAGCGTGCGCCACCACGCCCGGCCTTATACAGTTTTAAAAGCAAGCACAAAGGCATTAATCATAGTAAAGAGAAGACTATCTCCTGGCCAGCATCAGGTCCCCTGAAGGGAGCTATGGTGGACAGACCACACAGTGGTCAGAAGTGATGACTGCTCTTCAAGGTCTGAGCACTGCACACAGACTTCAGAGGGGAACAGGGAGCATCAGGATGGCTGGAGAGGCGATTTGGTGAGAGTCGCTTGCATGAACACCTTGAGGGCATGCTACTATTCTGCAAAACACATTGCAAGTTTGCAAGCTGGGCATGGTGGCGCAGGCTTGTAATACCAGTACTTGGGAAGCTGAAACGGGAGGATCACAGGTTTGAGGCTAGCCTTAGCAACTTAATGAAAGCCTGCTTCAAAATAAAAAATACAATAGCTCAGAGGTAGAACGTTTCTGGGTTCAATCCCCAGCACATAAATAAAATAAAATAAAATCCCAGAGGGCCTTGATGTGAAATTTCAAAGAGTCTCACTCAAATCTAAAATCATCCATGACTATGAAAAAGGCATTCTATGAAGTCTTTCCCATCACATGCCCTGTTTGTATCAAAAAACCGAGCCTGTTGGGGCAGAAATATGTTTCTTCTTATTTGTATTCCATGAAACAAATGCTTCAGTACTGTACAAGAAAAGAGCTTCCAAACATATGTATAAACATTTAAGTTTAAATAAATTAATGCATTGCCATATTGCCAAAAATGTCTTGAATATAAGAGGATTCTGGCCTCAGTCTGTTGTTTGGTTACTGAATGAGTCATACAAAGGTCAAAAATTCGTTTTGCCCTTTATTTACCAAGATATAGTGGTAGAATTCAGGAAAGTTCAAAGCACCGTCCCATTTAAAATTAAATATAATCTGAGCACTAGGATTTGCTAAGAGCACTATGGGGTCAAAAATCACTTTGTAACCCCAGAGGAATTTATAGAACAATAGAAGAAAGTATGCTGTCTAACTGGAGTCTCAAGAAATGAGGATTCAGGAGCCAGGCACAGTGGCATGTGCTTTATTCCCAGCATTTGGGAGGCTGAGGCAGAATCACAGGTTCATAGCCAGCCTCAGCTACTTACTGAGGCCTTCTGCAATTTAGTAAGAGCTTATTTCAAAATAAAGAACAAAAAAATAGAGTCTGGGGGTGTATCTCAGAGATATAATGCCCCAGAGTTCTATCCGTAGTACTGCAGGGGGAAAAAAAATAAGGGTTCAGCATGGTATGTCTGTGGACTTCCGTCACAACTGCCATGATTGTCCTTAAGTATCTCTGATTGGTTTTTCTCAGCATAGTTTCCCAGCATACTATAAACAAAGTCATCAGGGTGGTATGGGGAGCTCTGTAACTCAAACACCAGCACCCGCATCACTAGGAACATTCCTGATGTCTTATATTAGCTTAAGTTAAACCAGGTACACTCTATCAAGCTCCTCCTTCTGATCCAAATCACAAGAATCCACTCCTCTGGGAGCTGCACAGGACCACACTTCTGGCACTAACTCCCCACAATAAATCACACCTAGGACCAACCTACCCCTCTCTCCAGCCCCTCACCTCGGGGCCAGTTCTCACAATTGGGATCAGACTGTTCCAGGACACCAGGAACACCGGAGTGATCTGTCTTACCACTCCTGCCCCAAATTTTAGGTCTTCCATTTCCTAAAGGGTGACAGCAAACAATGAGAAGTTGCCTAAGACCTAGCAGCCTGCTGACCCCTCATCTCTAAACCCACAGGAGTTTACATGGGCACATTTCAGAGCTATTTTGTTTTCGAGCACCTTGTAGACAAAAGTTCAGTATTCCACTGCTGATGCTCAAAGCCAAGTGCATCTTTCATGTGAACGCTCACAGAGAATTTTCTTCTACGTTCATGAGTCATTCGAATCTGTTTCAGTTTCCCAAATGTGGGGTTCTGCAGTCAGTACTTAAATCATAGGACTCAGAGAGAGACTGAAGACAGCTCTGAGTGCATGCATGTTTACGAACTTAATTAGACCATAACTAGCCAGTTATATAAGCAAGTAAAGGGGTGTGGCATCATGGGGCTGAACCTTCTCCAGTCTCACACAACAAACAAGTCTTCAAAGATCATCACTGTTGCTCTTACACAATAGACCTCACATATGCTACATCACAGCTGCCTAAAGTAATTTTCCACTGGAATATCCATGGAAAATTACGAAACATATACAGATAACTGGAAATAAAAGGATAAACTCCACTTGTCTTCAAGTTGTGTTGGGAAACAACGCTCTTTTCAACTACTGTTTTGCAAACCTTCACCAGTCAGAAATCCAGGTTCCTTGGCTTCCAGAACGACTCTCCCATAATTTCCCAATTCAGAGTTAATGGCACCAATTGAAAACAGGTGAGCTTCATTCAAGTGTCAAGCCCTTCTGTGTTCAAACTTTAAAATCTTAGCATAAAATAAACTTCAATTCTTACCATCCTACCACTAGCCAGCCATAGATATGTGTGCCCACCTCTTCGGTTATTCTAAAATCATTAGAAATGCTAGAAAACAAAGGTCTGAAAAGAGTAAAGACAGATATTCTTACATCCTTGTTTTGGGTGGTTTGGGGCAATCTGTAATCGGTGGAAATTGCTAATAACTAAGAGGTGTTTACAAAAATCACTGGAAACAAACTAAACAAAGCCGGGATCGACATTTACACCCCTATTACTCACCTCTGTTTAGACGAGGAATTAATAAACGCACAAAAGAACTACGGAGGAGCAAAAGCCAGATTCACCTTCCACGGTCTAAATGCTTGCCAACAAACAAATCTCTCCTTTTTATTCGTAGTAACAGAATTATACAGCAACAACTTGCCTTTCTTTTCTTGGCATCTCATATACAAAAGTAAACAACCAAGCAACAGTGTGATTTAAAAGCAAACTTTTGGGAAAAACTTTCCTTAAGATAGGGGATAAAAAAAATTATTTGAAATCTTAACATAAACTTCAAAAAATTAAAATTCAAGCCAGGCATGGTGGAGCACTCCTATAATTCCAGTACTTGGGAGGCTGAGACAAGAGGATCACAGGTTCAAGGACAGCCTCAGCAATGTAATGAAGCTCTCAGAAATCTAGTGAGACCCTGTTTCCAAATCAAATCAGGCTGGGGGCCTACCTTGGAGATAGGATGCTTCTGTGTTCAATCCCCAGAACCGAAATAAAAAGTTAAAATTCATTCAAAATAAGGGAAGTCTCTTAAAATTTTCAGAAAAGGATTTTAGAATCCTTTGTTTTCAGAACACATAGATCTATCACTAAGAAGAACCATGCTTTACAAGATACTATTTTAAAATACATGTTTTATTTTTACAACCTATGAGTGTGTAAATATATCTTCATTTTTTTTCCTTCACAGTGTCAGCAAAAGATAGACTAACTTGAGCTAAGATTTGACTTTCTCAGTTTAAAACTGAAACCAAGATATTTTCCCTAATGAAAACAAAAATGTAAAAAAAAAAAAACAACATAAAGAAGCTCACCCGCCACATCCACCCTTCCCCAGGCCCGGAGACAAAAGGAAGGAAAGCTGGAGCTGCCTTGTTAAATACCCTGGGTTCTGATCCAGCTGCTACCACTTGTCATTTGTGTTTCTTGAAGCATGTGATTTAAACCTTTGGGGTGTTTCTTCAAAATCTCTACTGATTCAACAAATATTTGTTGAATGTTTCTCCTTTGCTGGATTCTGCACTTCCAGATGAAAATACCTTGATAAAAAAGGTGAGGCTGCTGATTTTGTGAAGATTATATCCTAGAGGAAAGAACAGATATTTGAATGAGTAATTGCAATCACAAGGAGCATGCAGGGTGGGAAGGGATGGGCTGCGTGGGGAGCCTAAACCATGACAGCCTGACCTGGAGGAAATGTCACAGGGGCTAAACCCAAGGGGGCTATGCAATAAAGCAGAAGAATATTGAAAAAGCTTTCTAATCAGAGGGAGAATAAGAAGGTGTGAGGATAGTCAGAAGATGACAACCATGATATGTATTAGGCTTCTTCCCGGTGAAGGTCATTGCTATATGAAAAACAGTTCAACGTGTCCTTGTGAATCCCTATTGTCTTATGTAACTCTGTGCCCTGTCTAGATTTGTTCTGAGTTGGTATATAAACTGGGCTGAGACAGTCCAGTGCATGGGCATGTGGACACACGAACATGTGGATGTACAGATAGGCAGGTGTGCTGTGAGGAAGTCTCCAAGTGGAGCCCACTACTGGGTACCAGAGGCCTAGGCCTCCTCTTTTAGCCTGCTACATCTGGAAGAAAGCCAGGTCTCAACCCTCCTCAATGCTCCTGTTATGGATGGACCAGATTGAACCTGTGACTTCCCAGCTATGTTCAGTTGCACAGAAGGCAAGGCAGAGCAGGATCCTGGTGAGTCCGAAGAACTGATGGAGCCCTGTGTGGCTGATCCGGAGAGAGAAGGCAGAGAGTGGAGGCTTGAAAGAGCCTGAAGTTTTAGGCAGAGGCCAGACCCAAAGAGACCCAGGAACCATGCTCAGGGCCTTGGTCACTAAAGACTGGAGGAGAGCAACTGCCCAAGAATTTAAGAAGTGGAGATACACATTGTTGTGTAGAAGGGTTCCTGGAAACCCTTCTACCTCTGGGCTACACTCCCAGACACCTATTTTTTTTTATATTTTTTTATTTGGAAACAGAGTCTCTTAAGCCAGAAAGGCTGGCTTCAAACCTGCATGATCCTCCTATCTCCACCTCCCAAGCGCGGGGATTACAAGTGTGCACCACCACGCCCGACTTGAAGTGGAGATACACTTTGATTTGTGATTTTGAAGCTAAGTCTAGCTGTAGAGCAGAGTGTGTATAAGAAGTAAAAGTGGATATAGGGATATTAGTTAAAAGACCGTTCATTATCCACGTGAAGGGCAGGTCTATTTGTGGCAGAATTAGAAGAAAACAGACTTGTGAGAGACTTAGGAAGACTGAATTAAAAATGTATCACATAAATACATTTATAACATAGATAAGTTTATATATGAGTACCATGGAAAAAAGAAATACTTTCTCCCATGATAAAATATTATTCTACCTTACACTGTTGTGTGAATAAACAATAGTAAGTGTTTAACACTAACTTGTTATAGTGTAATAGCAACTATAAGTGTGACCATGTATATTAAATATCTCCTACAGGAATAGAAACTAAAAAAGAATGAAAATGCTCTTTTTTTT
Source organism: Muscardinus avellanarius (assembly GCF_963383645.1). NCBI lineage: Eukaryota > Metazoa > Chordata > Mammalia > Rodentia > Gliridae > Muscardinus > Muscardinus avellanarius. The sequence goes on along the minus strand of NC_137800.1, from coordinate 78,919,177 downwards.
CTGTTCTTTGAAAATGGTTATTTCTATACTAAGAACAAATGTCTTGATTCCCATGAATGACATAAGCTCAATTATTTTTTTCTAGGTCAAATCCCAAATCTTTGAACTCTTCCATTGTGCACAAAGACAGCAGTACACCAACATGAGTGCCAATAAAAGGAACTTGAACCAGTTTAAATGGGAATAAAGACACTGATCTGCCACTCTGTAGAAATAGTCCATAGACAGTCCTTCCGATTAAGAATTATGGCTTTATACATGGGCAAGTATTCCTTGAAGAGCCAAATTAAAAAAAAAAGTTATTTGAAAACGTATCTCCATCAGTTTGGTAAATTTTGTTTTTAATTAGATTTGGATTCTTTTTCAGGAAGGCTATTTTGATTGCCATAGGCTGAACCCCTCGTGGTGAAACCTTTGAGGACTGAATAATATCTTGAGATACTGAGCACAGTGAGCCCATAATGGCCAAAATAGAGTCCTGGGAAGGTCTTGGAGGGACAGCGAGGCTACGTCTAAGGGTGGTACAAGCTGAGTGGGCACTTCTCTCGCTGGTCATTTGATGACCTCCTTGGAAAGGAGGGAACAGGGTTAGAAAGCTGGAAGAAAGCTCAGGAAGAGCCAGAATGGCTTCTTTTTCTAGAGAAACAAACCATCACTACAGTCAAGGAAGGGTGTTTCTGTGCTGCAGACATATTGATAACTTTACATTTCTAAGAACACAGTTGTGACAAAAGAACAGGAATTGAATAGGCATTTTCTAAATTAATAGAACTTGCATAACATTATGCTAAAGTATTATTTTCTTCCTGAGCACTCTGTTGCCCCATGCGGTGAAGACACACCATACTTAACAATTAAATCAGTGAGGAAAAAAAACTGCATAAAGTAGCTCTTGAGTATTTGTGAAACGGCCCATGAAGATCAGTATATGTGGTTTTGTACATACTGTGCGGTCTCACAGTAAGTCTCACACAGTCAGCTTTCTGCCAGCATTGAAACAAATTGCTGTTTCTTCAGTGGAAACCCATATAAAATACCAGGCCTGTTATACCGTGAAAAGAAATTCTTTGGTTTGTTTTCTGCTCTGTATATTTGTAAGCACATACAGTTGAACAAGTGAAAGCCATGCAACTCCACTGTACACAAAAGGAAATTTACCTCTTTCTCCATTTTCAAAATCGACACTCCAAAACAGTTCCATTTAACTATTGAAAGAAATATTCATGTACAATTTAAGCAACTATATTATTCCCTTTAACTAGCAAATTGAGTCGTCCACGTCATTAGAAGCAAGAAAATGCCATTAACCAAACTTTGTGTGTTCCCAATGAATTTCAATATTACATGTAAAGAAAAAGGAGCCAATAATGAATTTAAAAATGTTCCTCCTCTCTTCACACAGAGGTATGCACAAATCCAAATTAACCCCAAAGTCACCTCATTCTGATTTCTTCAATTCTCATATGACTTTGAAAATGAGGTCCAAGTCCAGGATTTCTGCCTCCCCCATCCTGCGGTCTAGCCCCACAGGATGTGTTCTGAGGACCATATCAGTAGGCCTCCCAGCATCCGCCTTCTAGATGGGCTCAGTCAGAAGCACTGGCCTCCACATAAGTCCTTCCTCCTTCAAGGTGTAAAATTTAATTTCACAAATGGCAAAGCTGAATCTGAGACAAGTTAGATGGCATATCCAAGGGGAGACATCTCCTTGGCCAATCAAATAAAGTAGAATGAGAATTAGACTAAAACACAGTGACTAGTCAGTGATTAGAAATTTCTCTGGAACTAATTTAACAAACAGATAAAAAGATGCAGAAGTTCATTGGATCTTTGAGCTCCTCAGCTCAAATATTCAGAAACTGAATTTGAGCCTGGGTGGATGCAGGAGCTTGACTTTTGTCCTCAGGAGTGTGTATCTGTTCTCAGGTTGACTTAATTATAATGTCCCTACACAATAGGAAACACAACCGTTATAGAAGCTAGAAGATGTCTCCTCCCAGATGTTCTAGCAAAAGTCCCAGAGATGCTTGCAATTGAGCTGGCCGATCATCTTTACACACATGAATAACCACAGTGAATTCTGATTAGTCAGGATAAGGTTCTTGGGGATAGATAACAGGGACAGATCTGCCCCCAAAAAAGAACTAAGTGGAAAATTAGTTATTAATAATTTTAAAATTAATAATTTTTTTAAAGAAACAAGAGAGGAATTCTGCTCAGAATTCAGGGTAAACAGAAATGGTACAGGGGCAAAACTAACGGGTATCTCTGGTACACAGAAACAAGAATGAAATCAATTATTTTTCTGAACCTTGCTCAGTTTGTGTTTCACATACACCTAAACCAAATAGTGATCTCACCTGGGCCTTGTTTCATGGAAGCAAAAGAAAACAAACTAGAAATGTTGATTGTGGACATCTGTATGGAAGTTACGAGTCAGAGCTGCTTCACATCTACTATCTTATTTGGTTTTTCCAGATTAAGAATTCCAGCACCAGGCATGGTGGTACATGCCTGTAATCTCAGTATTCGGGAGGCTGAGACAGAAGAATTATAGGTTTGAGGCCAGTCTCAGGAACTCAGCAAGGCCTTCTGCAACTTTTGAAAGACCGTTTCAAAAATAAAATAAGACTGAGGGTGTTGCTCAGAGGTAGAATGCCCCTGGGCCCAACCCCCAGTACGACACATACAAAAAAAATTCCAAATTCCTTGCTGATAGCACTTTGAGAGGTCAGAAAAATATTTGTGAATTTCAAGACCATTTTTAATGCCTCAGTTGTGTTCACATGCTGGTAAGAAACTACAGAGTAAACATGTGAGAAAAACTCAGGGTTTTCAGTTTTATTGTACTAAGAATCTCTGTGGAAATTTCAGCCAGAAACCTATCAGGATATATTTCTGGGCCAGAGGCTTAAGTTCTGTCATTGGCCATGTCTTCTTTTCTGCATTTTACCCAGGACCTAGGGGTCACTGTAATACTAAAAATACAGCTTCCAACCCCCTTGGAAACAACCAAGACTTTTTACCATATTGCAGAAAAGCGAAGACATATTTGCTCACTCAGAAATGTGTGGTTAGTATAAAATTCCCAAACCAATGATCAAGGGGTCGAGGCTGGAAAACTCTTGTGCTAGTTTTGAAGCAAACTGTGGGTTTGCTGTGCTGAAATTGAGTGGTCAGAAAACACTAAACACCAAATGCTCATGATGAAGCATTCAACACGGCAGGGAACTGCAGCAGTCTTAGTCTGGATCTCACTAAGGATAGTGTGAAAATTAGAACTTGACTCATCAGGTTAGGAAGAAAGCCCAAACCTGCTAACCTGAAAGACTGAGCAGAATTTCTTTTTGCCCTTTTTTGATAAAAAGTATTAACTAAATAACTTTTGAGGTGTGTGTGTGTGTGTGTGTGTGTGTGTGTGTGAGAGAGAGAGAGAGAGAGAGAGAGAGAGAGAGAGAGAGAGAGAGGAGAGAGAGAGGAGAGAGAGGAGGGAGTGAGAGAGAATGAGAGAATATTTAAGGGGTTTTTCCAAATCTAAATAAGTTTTTTGAGGAGATACCTAACTTTGCAATTGAGGATTACAGCATGTGAATTTTTTTTTAATATGCTTCTCTAAAAAGAATAGCAACCAGTGATGGGATCCAATCACCAAATTTAAGGGTAGTAATAACCAGAACAGAGTGGGTTTGATGTTCCTAGTTTTCTTTAAAAAATGGAGTTGTAATTTTACTTCTGTAAAAATTCAAAAATATTTGTATGGCGCTTAAATATGCAAGTCAAGGGGAAAGCCCTGCTGGCTGGAGGAAAAGCCAGAAGTGATAACCGGTGGGACATGGGAATAAAACAAGGAGTGGGGGAAAGGTAGCCCCAAAGTCCTGAGCTTCAGTGATGCTCAAAAGAGCTCATTTTTATCCTACTAATTCCAAAAATGGCAGGACTGAAAATAGTTGAAGTCTTTCTGCCTCTTCACATGGATTAGCCACTGGATAGTGTAAGAGGGAATGATTTCAGAGGATGGATTTTTTTTGTTGTTGTTAAAGAGTCAACAGGCACACCTTAGGCTATAAGCCACATCTGGGGAAAGTATCTAAAAGTAAACTAAAAGGACCCTAACCAAAATCTTTGGTGCCTTTTTTTTTAATTCAAGTGGAAATGAAATACAGTTCTGATAATCAAGTCCAATAGCATATGACCGAGGCCTAAGACCAACTTAGACAAAAATCCAAGTATATCTTGTCTGGTCAACCTGGAGTCTCCCAATTTTCTAAACAGATGACTGTGTAGTATCATTTAAAACCCACAGTTCAAACAGTTTCAACTCAGTCTACCATATAAACTTTGACATCTTGAAACTGTGTCGAAAAACGGTTGCAAACAAGTAAACTTAGCAGACACTGAGATGCAAATTACGAGCTATTGCTATAGAAGAAACACTACTACCCTGCCCAACCTGGACATGCTGTCCAACAGGTAAAGACAAAGTTAAGAAAGAGGTCAGGTCTCAAGTCAACCATGAGCCTCTCTTTTTGGCTTTTAAATCCTCAGCATGAACAACACAATAGTATAGTTGACCATTTCAGAAAAGAAGCACAGAAGAGAAAAGAGTGTTGTGGTTTGGATCTGAATGTTCCCCCAAAAGGCTCATGTTGAAGGCTTGGTCTCCAGTACAGCCCTGTTCAGAGGTGGAGCTTTGGGGAAGATCCTGGATCATGAGGGCTCTCATCCCACTGGTGGATGGAAGGGCATTTCCTGTGCCCCCAGCTCCTTCCTCATCCTCCTCCTCCTCCTCCCCAGTTGCCATGAGTTGAGCAGCTCTCCTCATCTGTGTCCTTCCATCCAGATGCTCTGTCTCACCTCAGGCCCAGAAAAATGGAACCGGCTGACCACAGACTGGAACCTCTGAGACTGTAAGCCAGAATAAATTTTCCTTCTTTTAATTTGTCCCCCCCCCCTCAGGTATTTTAGTCACAGCGATGAAAATCCAACTGATTTAAAGAATTATCTAGAAAGTTGATTTAACATATCTTTTCCTCATAATGCAATTTGTTTGCTTTCTGGCAAATAAGATGATGTAAGCACCATACAGGTGTCAAGTAACTATTGTTATTATATACTAAATAGTTAACTACATAAAATCACACATATAACTATATATTTTAATGTTATCATAAAGCATATTTAATATGTTTTTTTTAAAAAATAGCTCTACTCCCAAAAGGCTGTATAATTGAAAGATATAATCATACCCTACATAGAATGGGGCACATTGCTTACATTTTATGTGGTCCCCAACAGATAATATAATAATGGAAAGCAAACCTACCAATATAAAATAGTTTGGGGGAATAAAAGAATCTAAAAAGTTAATCTGTGTTATCTTTGTGTTTTTTTCATATTCTCCCCTAAAATGTGACCCCCAATAAAATGTAAGCAACGTGCATTCCAAAGCCCAGCATAGATGACAGTTTGCCACTCTTGTAACCTAAGTGTACCAGATTATCACAGGTGCAGGCAATTAATAAGCAGATCACCCTACGCCCACAATCCTCCGGGACCCGTCAAAAAGCAGTAAAGAGACATTTGAGATCTCAGCTCAGTTACAAATAGAATTAAGCAGAGAAAAATTTATGCACCCTGTTCTCATTTTCCCCATTTTCTTTTGAAATTGAGAACACACATAGGATTCACTTTGAAGTTAGGGCTGCCTGAATATGATATTATTGATTTCCATAACATGTTTTTGCTCTGCAATGCGGATGTGCATTTTTCAAACATATTAAGCAAAGCTTTGATCTGATTTGTTCCACCAGAACACTCGGTGGAGGCTGAAAACCATTTCTATATAAGGGTTTGCTGTGCAGAGGGGAAGATTGCCTGAGCTTGAAAGAGGTTGGAAATATCCCATCTGAAAGCTCTTTTCAGTCTTCCTCAGCCTAAACATTTTACTCAGACAGGTCAAAGGTCACCAACTGTCAAAACAAACCCAAAATTATACAGTGCTCCTGCAAAGGAAGCTAAGCAGAGTGGAAACTCAGATTTCACAAACTGGACTCCGTAATGCAGCCAGCAATAGACAGTAAAACTGCCCTTAAAAAGTAGCAGGTACGCAATCCTAAATCCTACTTATTTTTACAAGTTGTCCAGAATGTTTAAGATTGGCGTCTTAGGTATCGATGTAGAAACTGAATCAAGGTATTCTGGAAGGAGGGGTGTGGGGCCAGCCCAAACTCTGAGCCTGCAAACTTGAAGGCACCAGATGGTTTCATAAACCCCAAGACTCATAAATCTTCTGCTAAAGTTTCCAATTTCAAAAAGAGGTTGATTTCTTTGTGGGACTGGGAAGTATGGGGAACTTTGCCATTGGGTTATCTGACCCCCAAACCCTACTAGATTTGCCAGCTTTATGGGTCCTCAAGCTGTAGACAACTGGATAGTCACAGCAAGCTTAAAACACAATGCCATCTTCCAGCCGGCTTACCAAAAAAAGACCCGAGCTTCTATTTTTCAACCTTGCTTCTTGAAGCTTAAGGCTCCAAGATGTTCTAAGAATTTAAACACTTGAGGACTTAGCTGAGTGGTTCATTCTTCAGGAAGGACCTCCACAAATAGTTTTTTTTTTCTTTTTAATCTAAAACAAAACTTCCAGCTTCTAAGTCACATTCACCATTTCTCAGAAAGAAAAATGGGGAAATAACTGACTTCTCTTGAGATCTACATAACCTAAGGTAACTTTAATTTTTTGGTGATCTATCGTTATCCCTGACCTCTTAATAGGACGATGTGTTGAAAATCCTCTTACTCCTTAACTTCCTCTCTCCTCTACCCAGGAAAAGAAGATGGTTCAGGTAGGAAAGAATTTGGAGAGAAAGCAAGGGAGGCCAAAAATCAAGGGGTAAATACCTCATTGCATGGATGAAGATCTGTTTGTGCAGGCCCGGCATATTGTACATACGTGCACAACTCAGATACGATGTGATTTAGGGTCTATCCGACCATGATTGAGTCTGGAAAAAAATGAAAGACTTTGATTTTGGTGGGAAAATGAGTGAATCTGAAAAGGGAAACTCTTTTAGACACATATGATACACTCTTCATTGATTGGCAATCCAAACACATAAGCATTGCATTACTGTACGTTTGTATGTCAATCTTGTCAATCTCCTTTTTTGTCCAAGCTATATTTCATATTAGAATGACTACACTCTTCTCCAAGATTTATCCCCTGTGGTCTCAGGAGGAACAGATTGGATCCCTGTGTAGCATCACAAGGTTCTCAAAAGTACAGAATAAAAAAAAAAAAAAGCATGGATATAAGAGTGCTTTGAAAATGTAAGGCTTATAATAACTTTAACTATGATGATTAATTAATATACCAAAATATACATGAGGTAGAATGAATCGAAAGAAAGCCATATGAGAAGCTTTACAAGCTCAAGGTTGTTTACCTTAAGGGAAATTAGGTTCATGGTCCTTTAATAGCTACCTTCGGGTATATTAAGGATTATTAGAGTAAGAAAGTTCTCAAAATGAAAAACAGGAAAAAAACAACAACATATGGAGTGAGTTCATAGTTTGAGATATGTATAATAAGAAATTTTAACAGTCTGGTTTGCTGAGCACCGGGGTGGATGAATCATTAAAAAAGACTGTGGTCTGATCATCCCAGGAATTGTGGAAGGGGCAAAATAGTTGCCCTCTGATGTGGTTTAAACTTTGTGACCCAACCAAAAAAAAAAAAAAAAAAAATGAGAGAGATTAGTCACTCCAGATGTGTTTGCCAGCTGCAAAAGAATCAAAGTATTAATTTTTAAAAACCCTTATGTGAAGTCCTTGTAACTTTAATGTAAATATATGCATAAAAAAGATACATCCACTCAGAGCAAATAATTTTTAAATTTATTTTATTCGTACATTGTAGTCTCACAGCATATGTGGTTCCGCGTGATAGAGGCATATATGTACACAGTACTTGGAGAGCTTCCCCCACCCTGGCTCCATCCACACTTCTTCCCCTTCTGTATACATGGTATTGAGATTGGCACTGGTATTTTCACACATGTATATAACTTCAGTGGCAGTGTTACCTTTCCAGTTCTTTTCCCCCCACCACTAACTACACCATCGCTAGATCGCCTCTATCACTCCACAAGGGTTTTGTCTTCATTATCAAAATTCCCTCTTACACCTCAATTCCTCCCTAGCTTCTGCATATGAAAGAAAGCATATGACCCTTCACTTTCTGTGACTGGTTAATGTCACTCAGCAATGTTCTCCAGGTCCATCCATTTTTCCTGGAAATGACATAATTTAGTTCTTCTTTATTGCTGAATAGAATTCCACTGTGTGTATATCCCACAATTTTGTAATCCATTCATCTGCTAATGGATAACTAGGTTGGTTGGTTCCATGCTTGGTCTGCTGTGATTTGTGCTGTGATAAACATAAAATCTTTTGTGTCCACAAGCGATACGATTGTTTTTAAAGTAAAGCATTCCCAATATAATAATAGACATGGTTACAGGAACCATTTCAGATAAAATTTCTCTTTACAAGATAATCCCAAGTCAAGAGTCACAGTGCTTGTCCTGGTGTGCTAGAGTTCTTGGAGAGAATTTTCTGGTCTTGATTCACTAGTAGGGCAGTAAGTGCCCTCATTAGTGCCCAGATGAGAAATATGCCCCACCCTGGGCCCTAAAAAGTTTGGTTTGTCCTCTCCTGATGCCCACCAGGGACTTAGAGTAACTGCCATAGTATATTATAAGTACTTTTCTTTTTCCATAATAAAATGAAAGATTTATAGAGTAAAAATCTTAAGTAAGTAAGTAAATAAATTTTTTAAAAAAAGGTAAAAAGAAAACAAAAAAGACACTCCCAGGGGTTCAAAACATCACAGAAATGATAATATTGACACCTGAGCAAGTTTACTTATTTTAATTTATAGCTCCACAAAATGTTTAGAACCTGAGGTATACAAGGAAAAAAATAAGCCAAATCTAAATCAAAATCTTGTTCCATGAACTATACATGCTTCACTTTATTACAAGGCAAAATAAATACTTATTAACAAGGCATAAGAAAAGGTAATTTCAACAGTTTCACAAGGCACTGTTTTCTAAACTCTATTTCAACATTTTAAAACAGCAATAAGAAGAATGACCTACGTGACTTCAACACTATATATAAATACAGATGAAAATGGCAGCAATTGTATTACATGACTGGGAAAGGTTGTTTTTTTTTTTTTTTTTTGGCGGGTCTGAGGATGAAACCCAGAGGCATTGACCTCCCAGTTACACCCCCTGCCCAATTTTTTATTCTTTATTTTGAAACCAGGTCTCACTGAGTTACAAAGGGCCTCACTAAGTAGTTGAGGCTGCCCACAAACTGCGATCCTCCTGTCTCAGCCTCCCAAATGCTGGGATTACAAGCGTGTGTCACCACGCCTGGCTGGAAGGTACCGATTATCATTGATAGATATATATATATATATATATATATATATATATATATATATTTTTTTTTTTTTTTTTTACTTTCTGGTCCATGTTGTTTATGACATATCAAGATTAATACCAAAGTAGAGGCACATAGTAATTAAAATCAAAGCAAACAGAGTAAAACAAAAACAAAAACAGAATATGAGAGGCAGGAAAGGAAATCAGAGAGACTTAGCAGTCGGTTACAAGAAGAGATGGTATAGCTGAAATGCGCTCTAAGTTCTCAAAGATTCTAGAAAAGCCCAGTACAAGCCAGAACTGAGGAACCAGTTTAGGCTATGTGCTGGAAACACAGCAGATGTAAAACCAGGTTCATAAAGAGTGCAATGAAGACAAAAGCCAAAGTGTTGACAAGTGAACGAAGCTGACTAGGATATAGGTAGACACTGAAATTCAAGAGCAAAAGTGTACATGAGACCACTTTTGCGAGTGATATCAGAAAAGCCATATGACAAAAGTCCTGAAAAATGAACCGTCAAGAGCCATGTTAGTCTGATAAAAAAAAGAACACTCAGAAGTAAAGAGGAAAACTAAAACACAAAGGTTTGTGTAGAAGATGGGACCCACAGGATGCTCAGGAGTGAAAGTTCAACACTGGTGAACAGAACCTCCTGCACCCAGGCAGAGAGGTTGACCAGATGCACGTCCGCACGGTCCTCCTAGAACCAGCCCCAGCTACGGTGCTTGGAAACCACAGCACCCACAGGCACCAGTACATCTGTGTGACATTGACTCAAAGAATGGGATTTGGCAATCTATATTTCTCATTAAACTATGAAAACCATGCATACCTAAACAATGACTTGTGAGGCCTTCAGTTTGCAGCCTGAACGACCCAATGAGACCTTCTTTGGTAAGAAATTAGCCACATAGTGGATGTATTATTTGGTCAGAAAATAATGTGTTTGGCAGAGCAAAGCAATACATTTTCTCATCTACCAATGAATGATCGATTATACTAACACCTAGAATCTTCTGCTATCCTTATTACCAGAAATAAATTCTAGTTTAGATAACTCACAACATGTTCTGTAAAAATATACAGATAAGTTTATATTTGTTTACAATTATATAATTACACAGAAATATATATGATACACAGGAAGGTACTGATGCTATGTGAGCTATCATTCCCCTTTGCTTGCCACTTTATGCTCTTAGTATAAGAGATATAATCATGCATTTCTCCAACTCATTCCTTCATTATGAGAGCCATTTCTTCTGTTTTCATTACCTAATTATAAATAAAAATTGTTCCTGGATGTGCATTCCCAATTGACTAAGAATAGAGAAAATCTGGTAAGTGCTGATAGCTTATTTTTCATTTAATTTCCACTCTTCTAATAAACTGAAACAATAATCACGTACAGATTTCATTCCAGATGATAAAATTTCTCGTTCATCAGTCTTTGCCCAGACTAAATTTTTGCTCACTTAAGTTTTGAATTCTGCCTATTTATAGAAATCACTAGCTTCATCATTCTTCACCCTCAAATTTAAGTTCTCAATTTTCTTCTAATTTTAGAAAGTAAAAGGTCTATTAAAACTTCATGAAAATATGAAAATTAGAGGTGAACTACTGTGGTGATATTTGTAAGTATATTTTCTTAATTTGCTTTCCAGAGATATTTTTATATGTGGCCTTACAAATAGGGCTACTTAAAGCAAATAATAATATCAAATACTTAGATAGAAAGCATATTTGCTTCTCCTCTGATACCTTTTTTAATAAATATGAGTAATTGATTTTGAAAATACTATTAGGAACTATGTTTTATATAATTCCAACACTACTTTTCTTAAAACAGAGTTTGGTTTACCTTATAACCATGGGAATGTTTATATTGCTTGGGGTAGGATATTAAAAGATATGTGGTTTAAGGGATTTCAAAGAATGATTTATTATCATCATTCAATTTTTATAAACTTGAATCTTCTACTATATTTCATCTTCCTGCTAATATCAATTATGAAGATGGAAGGGAAAGGAGGAGGAAGGAGAGAGGAAAGGAGGAAGGAAAGAAGGGAGGAAGGAAAGAAGGAAGGAAGGAGGAAAGAAAAAAAGGAAGGAGAGAAGGAAAGAAGGAAGGAAGGAAGAAAGAAGGAAGGAGGGAGGAAGGAAGGAAAGAAGGAAGGAAGGAAGGAAGGAAGGAAGGAAGGAAGGAAGGAAGGAAGGAAGGAGAGGGAGGGAGGAAGGAAAGAAGGAAGGAGAGGGAGGGAGGAGAGGGAGGGAGGAAGGAAGGAGAGGGAGGGAGGAAGGAAAGAAGGAAGGAAGGAAAGGGAGGGAGAGAGGAAGGAAAGAAGGAAGGAAGGAAGGAAGGAAGGGAGGGAGGAAGGAAGGAAGGAAGGATAGGGAGGGAGGGAGGGAGGAAGAAGGGAAGAAAAAAAGATGGAAGAGTAAGTGAAAGAACAAGAAAAGAGGGAAGCAAGAAAGGAGGAGAGAAAGAAGAAAAGCAAGCAAAAACCTACCTGAACATACTGAAACCTATTTGAACACACTAGTTCATGACACCAAAACAGAAAACTTCTAGAAGAAAGCCAACATTGCAGAGGAGAGGGGGGCATTGGGTGATTTTTTTTTTTTATTGCATTGTTTCGGATTCAGAAAAGATCACTATGATGCTATGCTCAGTGGCTGAAATTCTGTTAGAAACCCCAAAGTTATTCTGAGCAGTTTTAGCCCCTGGGAAGTGAAAGAAGAATCCAAGACAGGAAAGAGATAGAGGAAGAACCCTGAATCTGTGTATAAACACCATGTAAATTTTTGGTTAACCTCTGTGTGTGTGGCAGAAGTCAAGTGGTACAGTTAAGGATTAAAAGCAGAACTGAGATCCTAGTTGTTATCCAAGTTTAAAGCTTGAATCTTGACTTCTTTAATTGGTAATTTAAAAAACAGTGTTCTCCATGGACTATAACAAAATCAAAATATGATATGTCATTTACCATGTCAAGAAGAGCAATCCAAAATCACTTGAGATATGAGGAAACAAGAAAACATCACTTGAAAGACAATATAATTAACACAGTTCAATCTTGAAATGCCTGCAGTGTTAGAACTAAAAGGCAAGAATTTAAAGTAATTATAATTGTGATAAAGTGGTAGGAAAGAGAAAATACTCATAAGGAATGAAAATGTAGACATCTCACAAAGAAAGAGAAAAAAGAAATAAAAATTCTTATAAAATTACAGATTCTGCATTTTTTCAAATCACTGAGGAAGAGTAGTCGCAAAGAAGAGATGACAAAATAATCAGTAAATCTGAAAATCTGAAGACAGAATAAAAGAAATTATCCAATCTGAAGAGCAAAGAAGAAAATTTTAAAAGGGATTTGCTGGACAACAGCCAAAAAAAAAAAAAAAAAGAACATGGGCCAAAAATCCAAATAAATAATAAAAAGCTACTGAATTTGTAAAAATACTAAATACACAGATATAATAATCTCAGTGAAGCTCAAGCACTATACATTTTTTAAAGCATGTCTAAGAACCTAATAGTCAGCTAAACACCGTGGCAAGTACTTGTAATCCCAGTACTAGAGAGGCTGATACAGGAGGATCACAGGTTTGAACTCCAGCCTCAGAAAGTTAGCAAGACCTTCAGTAACTTAGTGAGACCCTGTTTCAAAGTAAAAACTAAAATAGGGCTGTGGATATAGCTCAGAGGTAGCATGCTCCTGGATTTAATGTGAGGTACTACAATAAAGAAACAAGCAAACAAACAATAGTCAAACAAAAACATAGAAAAAGGTATCAAAGCAGCAAGAAGAAAAAAAAATGCATTACATATAAGAAGCAACTGATTTCCCATCAAAAGTTATGAATACCAGGAGACATTGGAATATCATATTCAAAGTTGAGAAAATAAAAATATAAATTTTTTATTTTAAAAAAATTTACAAATAAAAGTATAACATTTTTATATCTAAAAATTCTTCCTTGGAAATAAAGACATTTTAATTTTTTTTAAGTAAGAGCATTTGTTGTAAGCAAACCCATAAGATATCATAATTTTTTAATATAATGGGAAATTATAACAGAGGTAAAATTGTACCTCTAAAAAGGAATGGAAAACACCAAACATGCTATTAAATATATATTATTTTTTCTCTTAGGTTTTATAGGTTTTATACAATATATACTGTTCAAAGAAAAACTACAGCATTGTTTTATGAGTTGTATAACATATATACATGTAATACCTATAACAAAATATAGTATAAGGATGACCTAATACGGTTACAAAGCTCCTATATTTTATGTGAAATAGAATTATATTATTATTATTATTATTATTATTTCAACTATCCTGGGAAATTTTTTTAGTATATTTAATAGTCTCCAGAGCAACTATTAAAAGATGTACCATAATACTTAATTTCAGTTAGTGATTATCACCTCAATCAAATCTATGGAAGAAAATAAGTTTATTTCCTATAGAATATAAACTAAAATTACACCCTTAATTGTACCCATTCTGCATTGTTTCTTTACAGCTTTTTTTTTAGGATGCTATCACTATATGTATGGAAGAAATTATGAAGTTCAAGGGAATCTATAAAGCATTGATTTGGTTACAACAGTCTTTGGGTCTGCAGTCTCAATTTCCTTAAGAGAATGCTTTATCACTTCTTCACATGAAGACACATACAAAAATATTTATAACAGTATTGTTTAAATTTGGGTTGGAATCTGGAAGACAGGATAGGTAAAATATGAATATCCAATGGAGAATTGTGTGGGAGTTAGAAACAGCAAACTAAATTACACACCCAACATGCATGCATCTTCTACATATAATTAGAATGAAAGGGGACAGAGACAAAGATCAGATGCAAATGACTGAGAAAACAGCTTCAAGGTAAATTAAAGATATGTACCAACATAACAAAAATTCACAGCTTACGCCGGGCGTGGCGGTGCACACTTGTAATTCCAGCATTTGGGAGGCGGATACCGGAGAGTCACGTTTTGCAGACAGCTGAGGCCAGGGTTGTAGCTTGGAGGTACAATGCCCCTGGGTTCCATCCCCAATGCCTCCAAAGAAAAAACAATATATAGCTTACAGTGGCAAATGCAAATTCAAATACACTTATTAGAATGGCTGTAAAGGAAGTGAAGAAGGGAATAAAAGCTGATAGATAATGAGAGCAAGATGGAAGTAGACATGCAGAGAACAACAATGGTAATGTATTTTGAAATACAGAGAATGAAGCTGGGCTTGGTGGTACACACTTGTAATCCCAGCACTTGGGAGACTGAGACAGGAAGATCACAGTTCTCAGACAGCCTCAACTACTAAGTGAGGCCCTTTGAAACTCACTGAGACCCTGTTTGCAAAGAATAAAAAATAGGGTTGGGGGTATAGCCCAGAGATAAAATGTCTCTGGGCTCCATCTCTAAAACAGAAAGAAAGAAAGAAAGAAAGAAAGAAAGAAAGAAAGAAAGAAAGAAAGAAAGAAAGAAAGAAAGAAAGAAAGAAAGAGAAAGAAATACAAAGAATGAGAATAATCCCACCTTTGAACCTGACTCATATCCATTCAAAAAGGGGGAAGGATTTTAAAACATTTTTTTCCTTCTGTTCTGGGTATCTAGGGATTTGTTTCCACAGTAGTTTTATAACTTAAGCAGATTGGACTATTTTTGTGAAAAGCCCATCAAACCATGCTACAATAACTCTTTTCAATTAAAAAGTATTAAGCTGAATTCTCCATTATAGATGTAGACTTAGATTTTCAACACACACCCACACATTCATAAAACCACACAAAAATGGATTCATGGGCTTTAAAATTTTTTATTTGTACCACTAATGTTCTAGGCCAAAGGTTACAAAACTATAGTTGATAAACAAAAGTCCACCTAGCAGCTGTTTTTATAACCCATGAACTAACAATTGTATTTACATTTTTTGAAAATAAGTTTTAAGTAATTTGGTAAGTACATACTTAATATTCCTGGTTTTTGTTTCTTGGTTAACAAAGCTCAAAATGTTAACTATCTGGCTCTTTAAGAAAAAGTTTGCTGACCTTGATCCAGATTCTGGAAAGATAAAATAATTATCTGATATTCTTTCCTTTGCATGACTTATATCCAAGGTTACAAGAAATGGTTTTATAAATAGCTCTATGGGGAAGGCAAAAGAGAAATCTATCACTGACCAGCAAACCCTAAAGTAGAACATAAAAAAATGTGCTTCTCACTGAGGAAGGATGTTAATTAGATGGTAAACATTAAAGGTCATTTGTTGGAGAATTTAGGGAATAAACATTATAGCCCCAGAGCACAATGATTGTCGCAAATTATGTTGTCCAAGATGGACAGACAGAATCCTCCAATCCATGTTTTCTTACAATATGATGGTGATGCCACTCCGAGTCAGGGTTGTGCTATATTCTGTTCCAAACACTAGGCGTGCTGGTGGCCATGACAGATGTAATGCTGGGTGACTTCCAAGGCTAAGTAATCAAAGGCAGTCTGGTTTCTGCCTAGTTTTCTTGGGTTTGCTGCTTTGGGA
Organism: Muscardinus avellanarius; assembly: GCF_963383645.1. NCBI lineage: Eukaryota > Metazoa > Chordata > Mammalia > Rodentia > Gliridae > Muscardinus > Muscardinus avellanarius. The sequence goes on along the minus strand of NC_137800.1, from coordinate 78,903,165 downwards.
ACCCAGCCTCCACCCTGTGAAGAAACTCAAACCACATAAGAGTTCTGTAGGACAACCTAATTTGAGGTCTGAGGACTCAAAGCATTTTCTGAACATTGTTCAATGTATCATCAAATCCATCCTGGGCAGAGTGGACACCTTTGCAATGGGCAGTGGACTATTTTATTTCATGGCATCTTGGCAGGACTGGGGTATTACTGGAAGTTGCTAGCTAGAGCTGGCTTGAACAGAAAGAATGGGGAAGAATCAGGAGTGTTCACCAACCATCACATCACATATTCATTCCAGTTGGTAATACGTGTTTTGTCATAATCACATAGGTACTGCTCCAATAAGCCAGAAATGAAGCCAATAATGCAATTCAAAAGTCCTTTTCTTTATACAGTGATTTCTACATAATTCTATATAACTTCTTAATATACAGTGACATTCAATTCATTCTGAAGTATAAGCATGTTTCTTCATGCAAAGTCTTAGAGTTTATTCTCACATAACCCTTTCTGAAAAGATAAGGCCTAAGATAAAAACTTGTCATGTGGGGTTAGAATGAAGGAAAAACAGTTGTAATGTCATTTATATGAACTATGCTAAAATGTATCTGTTGGAAAAAAGACATCAGTGATAAAGATTTTTACAATATTCCAAAAATAACATTTTTGGTTTTATATTAGGGATGATTAAAATGCTTATGCTTGAAAGGACATTGAAATAAACGACAAAACAAAGACCTTTGAGTTTCTTTTTTTCTTTCTTTTTTTTAACAAGGGCAAACCCATGACATTTGTACAAAGCCTTTGGTCTTAACCTTGGAAATCTGACTGCTTAGAATAAAGGCAGAAAAAAATGCGCAGGAAAGCTCTAAAGGTGGGATGCTATTATTAAATGCAAATATATTCATTAAGGAATTGGCCAGAGAGAAAGGTATATGCTACTTTTAATGAATTTTTAAAACACACAAATATTCCGTAGGTGTGCATTTTAATTTAACCTTTGAAGAAATGATTATCAGTAGAAATGGGCCTCAGTAATATGATGCTATCTAGACCTTATTATCTTTTATATATTTTGTATAAAATTTGTTTAGTTCATCTAAAGCTGCCTTGTTTCCATTTGCACATCCTTGGCCTTTCTGCAGGGTAACGTAAAGCTCCAATAGTAGCATTTTTATGGAATGTTTGTTTTGAGTTGCGTTGCTAGAAATAACCCATATAATGTAAGTACTGCCTATCATTCTCAGAGGCACATCTACAAATTTTAAGCCATCCATGAGGAATTGAAGTATATTTTGCATGTGGTAAATTTATAATAGGCAGTGAGATCGTTACAAGTATTTGAGTCATTCAGAAGATATACACATACATATATGCGCTCCTCAAAACACACACTCACGTACACACATGAGGAAAGTGATGTGCATAGTTTTTAAGGTTAAAATACTCAAATGACACCGACAGTCACTGTATCACTATGCACATGACAGAATTATAATCAGAGCACTCAAAATAAGTTGTCATCTTTAAATCATCATTGGATCATTGAGGAGTTTGAAAAGTGGAAATTATTAATCCTTTCACAAACAACTGCTTAAGGCCTTCAAAGCCTAAGAAACAATTTGACTGCTTTTAACTGCCTAATTTACTAACATGTAAACAAAATGTAAAGGTTCTGAACAAAATTAAGATCCAGATTTCTATAGTTTGCATCGTGACTGTTCCCCCAAGAATTATTTGTTTCAGGCCTTGGGCCCCAGGGTGCCCACATTGAGAGGTGGTGGAGATCTTAGGAGGTAGGGCTTAATGGGAGGGCTTTAGGTCATTGGGTTTCCTACCTAAGGGGATGGTGGGACCCGGACCCCTCCTTTTTTTTTCATTTTTGGCTATGAATGGAGTAATTTGTTCAATCATGTGCTCCTGCCAAGATGAGCTACCACGAGTCCAAATCAACAGGAACAGTCATGTTGATTGAGATCATGGGCTCTCATCTCCAAGACTGTGAACCAAAAGAGACCTTATCTCTTTTTAAGCTGATTATCCCAGATTTTGTTATAGTGGCGAAAATCTGACTAACACACAGAACTAGACAAATACAATACCTCTTAATGTTACTTTTTAAAAAAATTCTTCTTTCAGCTGGGCTTGGTGGTGCATGCTTGTAATCGCCGCGCTTGGGAGGCAGAGACAGGAGGATCGCGCAGGTTCAAAGCCAGCCGAGCTAGCTTAAGAGACCCTGTTTCAAAAAAATATATAAAAATAGGTCTGAGAGTGTAGCATGGAAGTAGAAGGGCTTCCAGGAACCCCAGTACCACCAAAAATAATAAAATAAAATCAAATAAAAAATAAAAAAATTCTTCTTTCATAAAATTTGGAATTAAAATTTGGTTTAGGTTGGATCATATGAATAGTTATTTGTTGTTAAAGTTAATTTATATAGAAAACTTTTCAGGATAATGATTTTACATACTTACCTTCCAAAATATACTTAAATGATAAAACATACCATCCTATATACTCAATGTGACCTTAATGAGGAAGTTTTCTATAAGCCAACCATAAAAATATTCCCACTGTTAAATTATTATTTCACTATATAAAATTATTCCCTCTATATGAAGTTCAGGATGCTTACTTATTCCAATGAACATTATCTGTTTGCAAATGCAGCTAAAACAACAATGAAGAACAAAATTATGTCATTTGCAAGAAGATGGAAGGAACTGGAAAACATTATTTAAGTAAGATTAGCCAAGCACAGAAAGTAAAGGGGCATATGTTTTCTCTAATATGTATGAGCTAGGAAGTATTTGGGATACCAGAGGGACTCCACATAATGGAGGAGAGCCTCAGTGGAGCCAGGAAGAAAGGATTGGGGAGGAGGAAGACTAGGTTCATTAATGGAAATATTGACTATGGGTGTAAGAGTGAATATACCATATTCAATCCAGGTACTTGGTATTGGGAGAGAGGGAAATGGGGATGTGGGGGGCACCAAGTGCTGTGTGCATATGTGATTGTCAAAATAATTTACATTATGAGGCCGGGCGTGGTGGCGCACGCTTGTAATCCCTGCGCTTGGGAGGCAGAGACAGGAGGATCACACAGGTTCGAAGCCAGCCGCGCGTGCTGGCTTAGGAGACCCTGTTTCCAAATAAAAATGTAAAAAATAGGTCTGGGAGTGTAGCCCGGAGGTAGAAGGGCTTCCAGGAACCCCAGTACCGCCAAAAAAATAATAATAATAATAATTTACATTATGATGTGAGACTATAATACACCAATAAAAGAAAAAAAAGAAAAATTAAATACAGCTAAAAGTTGAGTCTCTCTCTTATTCTGCAGTTCTTACCAGAAACTATAGCTTCTATTCCTTTCTCTTTCTTTTTCTATGAAATCAATGCCCTTTTCAGAAAGAAACACCCTATTTCTTATCTATTACATTAACTTATAAGATATGAGTACAAAATGGCCTGCAGGAGAGAGAACATTCAAATGCCACATCACCTATAATGGTAATAATAACATTGCTTCTCTCAAGTGGTCGACAGATAACCTTTTATCTTTTTTTTAATCTGCAAGAATCCTGTGACTTTCATTCTACTAATGATGTAGAAGTGACAAGCAAAAAAGTTAAATGAAGATTTTTATGACATATGCAAGACTCATATTCGTTAAAAAAAACTCTTAGAGACCAAAATGGCAGACAAATCAAAGACCCACTTGGAAAGAGAAAAAAATTTTAATAGCTTCTCATCCCTTATCTACATAACTCATTTAAAGGTCTAATAAATATATTGTTTTTATAATATGATTTAGAATCACACTCAAGTTCTCTTTAACAGTGGCAATGTTTCCTACAGAACCTAAATTGTTTTAAACATTTAATCTGCCTCTCCTCTCCATTTGGGAACCAAATTACCTTGGCATTTTTTTCCTTTAATAATGTGTGCCTTCAAGATCACATCTTTATTTGCTCGCCAAGATGTTCCATCAGCTGCATAAGGGGCTCAGTGGCCACGTGGGTAAGGCTACAAAAAATATTAACAGTAATTAAATATGCCTACCTCATTTTCTTCATCCTTAAAATGTGATACTCGGTCAGATTTACCCCATGGTTCCTCTGACTCTGCAGTACTGTGATTTAGACAAATTAGGGATTATTTGGAAATGTCCTTCAGGATGACTGGTCTTCTTGATGAATAAACAGATTGAAATTGAATTGGACACAGGAAGGAGCAAATGGAGGGAGTCAATTATGAATACTCAAGTCGAAGTAACCCAGAGAGAGGAAGAAAGAGAATTCTGTGGAGGTTACAGCGGCAGAATAATTGCAGCGCGATGCCAGAGAGGAAACAGAAAAGGAAATAAACACAACTCTGCGATGTGAAGTGTAGAAAACAGGGCAGCCGTTAATTGAAGAAAAGTGACAAATTGTTGTGGATTTTCTTTAATGATTCAGCACTGTCTTGCACGAAGACCTACAGGTTGACATGTCTAACATAGATGGCAGCCCGGAAGAAAAGACAGGGAGAGATAAAGAGGGTGAGATCGTCCTCATGGAATGACAGATAAAACCGTAACACTGAAGAAACTGACCAAAGGGAGAATGTAGGGCCAAATGCCAAGAGGTAACACAAGAGAATGTGGGAAGTTATTTAGATTCAGAAATTAAATCACAATTTGTGACCATTAAGAGAAGACAGACTGAACCAAACTACATACCTTGTCTTGTTGCCATGCGCATTCTGTTTTTTAGAAAACTGTCACGCTTTGGTTCCTTTTTTAATATATACTTTATCGGTATATATATATATATATACTTTTATTGGTCCACTCTAGTGTCACATCATAATGTAGTTCAGAATGATACATGCACACAGTACTTGATAAGCCCCCCAGCTCCCTCCCCACTCCCTCCTTTTCTCCATTCATGATATTGAGATTGGCAGTCATGATTTCACATGTGTGCATAGCTCCAATGGAAGTGTTTCCTTCATTCATTCTCCCTCCCCCTCACCTCTACCCTCTCTTAGACACCCTCGATCACTCCCCTGGGGTTTCTCCTCCATTATTAAAGTCCCTCTCATACCCAGATTACTCCCTAGCTTCTGCACGTGAGATGAAACATCCGACCCTTCATTTTCCGTGACTGGCTAAGCTCACTTAACGTGATGTTCTCTGGGTTCATCCATTTTCATAAATTCTGTTCTTCTGTATTGCTGAGTATGATTCCATTGACTGGGTATCCCATAATTCTGTAATCCATTCATCTGTTGATAGACATCTATGTTCTTACATGTTCAACAAAGCCAAACATAACATCTTTATTGCAGATATTTTACAGGTGCTGAAACTATGCGCCTATTGTCTCCTACTCTTGTGTCTTGGTTAATTTCCTCAAGCATTTTTTTTTAACTACACTTTATGTTTTTTCATCCTCTGAATGGAACAGGATTGTTGACAGCCATATCTCCACATCTGATTACATGCACTATCAGAAAGCACCACACTTTAACATTTTTGCCTATGAACAGATGTATTATTCCAGCCTTTTTCGATTACTAGCTTAGCGTGGGTTTTTGTACATTTCTTAGGCACTACATTTTAGATCAGTGTTTCTCAACAACAGGCCACTCACCCTGGGAGGGCAGACTGCTCTGTTTTGAGGACTGCACCATGTCTAGTCTCCTGGTGTGTGGAGCAGCTCATCTGTCCCTTAACAGACGAGAGTGGCATCTCCAATTATGATCATCAGTAATGTCTTTGGACATTGGCAAAGTTCTCTAGGAAGATGAAACCACCCCCTTTATGGCTTGCTTTTGAAAAACACTGTTTTAAGTTGATGGATATAAGGACCTGTGACCCCAAAATAAGGCACCTTGGCATTCAAGAAAATCTCCAAATCAGGAAGGTTTCTCTGACTTCTCCTATCCTCTTCCCCTGACGCAGGTCATGAAAGAACTCTCTGCCCTCCAAGTGGGTCGCAAGAACCTTCATTCCAGAAATATGCTTCCCACACCCAGAGGGAAAATCTTTGCCCTGGAAGATATGGAGGCACCAAGAAGAATCTAAACAAATGCCTTGCGAAATTTATCACTTTATTATCGTGAAGCATTCTCCCTTTCACCCAACCATACTTCTGTAAAATTGTTCACATCACATCACACCTCGGCACAAAAATGCATGAGATTTCCTTTTCCTCTGAGTCACTTCTGAAGGCTGCTACATAATATAAGCGTTATAGTAAACAATTTAAATTTATATTAGAATTGTTTTCCTCTTGTTAATTTGTCATTATTGTAGTGGCCCTAGCCATGAACCTACGATGAGTGAGGAAAAATTATCTCTACCACAACATATATCCATTATATGCAAGCATCTAATTTGGTTTCTTGCCAGTCTTTAGAGAAAATGAGTTTTTTATTTTTTTTTCAATAAGTAAACATCTTAGAAGTTTGGTCTTATTATAACCCTGAATTTTACTTGTCTTCTTTTGCCACTTGTGTTTCTATTTTTTTTTTTTTATAGTACTAGGGATGCAGGGGCATTGGACCTCTGAGCTATAACCCCAGGCCTACATTTTAGTCTTTTAAAACAGGATCTCAATGAGTTGTGGAGGGACTTGCTAAGTCACTGAGGCTGTCTGCGAATCGTAATCCTCCTGTGTCAGCCTCCCAAATGCTGGGATTATAAGAATGGGCCACCACACCCATCTCTCCTTTTTATCTTTTGTTGAATGCAATGTCTTTCATTTTTCTGTGGTTTTTATTACAAATTAGAAGACCGATTTAAATCATTTTTTCCATTTTTCCTAATCATAATTTTTCATCAGCCTCAGTGATTGGGGGGGGGGGGGGGCTTTGGGGCCCTGATCTGTGGCTATAGCTTTCTGTTCTGTTTGGTGATACCTGTGCTAATTACAAATATTTCTTACTTAAATATTTTGTGTGTAGTGGCACTAGGGATTGAACCCAAAGGCAGTCTGCTTCTCAGCTACACTCCCAGTCCTATCTTTTTTTTTTTTTTAATTAATTCTGAAACAGGGTTTCACTAGGTTAATGAGAGTCTCACTACTGAGACTGGTCTCAAACCTGTGATCCTCCTGTTTCAGCCTCTTAAATACTAAGATTACAAGCTTGTACCCCCACACCCAGGTATTTACAATTTTAAATAATAAAATTTAAAGTCATTCCTAGAAATAGGCATCATTCAAAGTACCATTTTCAGTTAGATAACAATGATGGATGGATGGATGGATGAATGGATGGATGGATGATGTTGAGATACATAGATACATACAGATACATAAATAAGATAAATATAAGATTAGAAATATAAAGAATCTATTACAAAGAAATCATCTGCCTCACTTACCATTAGCATATAGCTAAATATTTGATCTTCTTACCAGAAAAAAAAGTTAACTTTAAAGAATGACTGTATGATATCTCTGGACACATCTTTAGATCTGGCATGGACTTTATATCGGGGATTAAAATTTGTCCAAAGATATAGATAGCATAGCAGTAAATTAAGAAAAGGGGGCAAAAACAGGTATTAAAGAGAAATTTGTGAAATTATTCCTTTGTGGCTTTCTCTTAAGAGCAAATCCTCTCAAGGCTCTGATAATAGGTTAAGAATTGAGTCCTTGGGCCACTTGAAGAAATTGATGATCTCCCAACCCCTGGCCAAAAAAAAAGAAAGCAAAAAAGATGAGCACATATGAATTTAATCTAAAACTATAATTTAATCTACAAGTATATTTTGCCTATCCTGAAAACAGTATATTTCAAGCAAATATGACTGGTCCTTTCTCCCATCTACCCTGCACCTTTCTGACCTGTCATATAAAAAGTGAGTATACTTAGCCTCATTGTTCTTTTGGGAAATAGATATAATGTATAGTTCTTAGAGTTGAAAAATAGTGCAATCTTCTGTGTGATAGCACAGATGTTTGAGCATTAATTCACATCCAGGCTATGATTTATGTGTTACCTTGGTGACTCGCCTAACTTCCTTGTGCCTCAGTTTCTCCACTGGTAAAGTAAAGATAATAGTACCTACCCCCCCCAATGACTTATATTCTGTCTCATCAGATTTTATTTATTTATTTATTTATTTATTTATTTATTTATTGAGGGTCTGGGGATGAAACCCAGGGGCACTCAACCTCCGAGCTACACCTCCTGCCCTACTTTTTATTCTTTATTTTGAAACAGGGTCTCACTAAGTTGCAAACGGCCTCACTAAGTAGCTGAGGCTGTCCGCAAACCACGATCCTCTGGTCTCAGCCTCCCGAATGCTGGGATTACAAGCGTGCGCCACCACGCCCAGCTCCTTCTCATCAGGTTTTAGAAGATGACTGTTTGAAATTTTTGAGTCCATAAATAATATACCTTTAATCATTTGCAAATCTTACCTTATTAAAAGCAACCCACTAGAGCCGGGCATGGTGGCGCACACTTGTAATCTCAGCACTTGGGAGGCTAAGACAGGAGGATCTCACAGGTTTGAAGCCAGCCTCAGCTACTTAGTGAGGCTCTCAGCAACTTAATGAGAACCTGTTTCCAAATAAAGTATAAAAATAGGTCTGGGAGTATAGCCTGGAGATAGAAAGCCCCTGGGTTCTACCCTCAGTACCACCAATAAACAAACAAACAAACAAACAAATAAATAAATAAATAAATACAAGCTCTGTTCCCTATTAGGAATAAAAATAATATGATGACCTATAATGTTAAAATTAGACTCCTTTAGAAAAAAAAAGCTGAATTGTTTATTAGTTTCATGTACTAAAGCTAGCATGAAACATTAACATCATTCGAGCTATTTATTCAGCTACTTGACAGGAGTCAGTCATCAGCTCTCAGCTTAATTTCCAAGCCATCAGACCAAAGGCAGCAAACAAATGGAGTTTTCTAAATGAAAAGAGACAAATACATACTCAGCAAACTTCCTTTACTGCCATCTAATTAAAGGGCACAATTTGAAAAAGAGAGAGGTCTACCAAAGAGTACATACAAATATTAAAATGAAAGTAATATAGTAGGAAAACCCAGAAAAATTGTGACTTATGACTTTTTACATAAAATATGCCGTTTGTGTTCTTTAGATATTGCAATATCCCCTTCACGGGAAATGTGGGGCTGTGGAGCAGCAAGGGAGCACACAATAAATTTTGCACAAAAACATGTACCTCTCTGCAGTTAAATAAATCAATTGGCCTCCACTGAATAAACACGACTTGGGCTTCCCTAGATTACTCTTATCCTACTATGTTCAAAAGTAGTAACACCTTTAAATTTTAAGATTAAGTTGTCGATGTCTGTGCTTATGGCTGATCTTCTTACTCTGGAGTTTCTAGGAGAGAAGGTGGCATTGATTTCTCTACCACACAGCTGTTTTCCTAACAACTCAAACTTTCATTGTCCAGAGGGGAAAGGCAGATATTTCTAGGAGTGCCTAGAATCCTGACCCAGCTCTTAGACTTCTGGAGCCCATAGATCATCACACGCCATGCCTAAGATTCAGACTATAGTCTTGCCTAAGCTGTGGCAACTAGAAAGATAGTTTCTCAGAAATGTTAATCTCTGTTAAGATTCCCAGGTCCCATAAGGGTGTTTAGTCAGATAATGGCCCACATGTGGCACTGACAACTATAGAAAAAGCAAATGTCATGGGAAGAGGTTATTTTTTAAATGACCTCATCTGTTAGTCTACCCTGAGAAACAGTAAAATTGAAAATAAAGGTCACATGCTGGCTTAGATTCATGGATTTAAAAATTAAAGAAAAGTAATCAACAACCTTGTTCTTATTCATTATCACGATTTCGTTTAGGAAATCTCTAAAAGGTGGATGGAAATTTTGAGCCCATGAAAGATGAATGTCATTTTGGTCCAAAGTGACTGAAGTCATGGAAGGTAGATTGATTATGAATTCATAACAGCTTATCCACCTCTGTCCTGAAGGAGAGTGGAAATAATTGGGCAGAGTTTGCATTTATTACATCATGTACTAGGACTTGTGTAAATGTGTGCACGTTTGCCTAAAAATTGACTGTGTTGCTTCTCCAAAATAAACTATCCAAGCTCAAGGGTGATATCTTGTTCATCTTATACACAGGTGGACATCATTGTGTGTTAAAGATTTATTTTTCTGCCTTCTTTGCATCCCTCCTAACTTTCTTGAAGCAATAATTGTTCCTGCATCTAACTTGACTATAGAAGAGTTACTTCTATATCCTTTATATTGAGTTTCTCCAAGCCGTTTCTTAATCTATGAACTGGGGAAAACATAACCTTATGCATATGTTAAACTCAAAAGCAACAAACATAAAATGCATATATCAAAACAAGTACCATGTAGATATGCCATTTTTAAGAGAACAAAGCAGAATGTAGAAAAGAAAGAAAAAATGAGAGAAATTTAATCACAATATAATTGGAACTTGAAAACTCCACTTTTTCAAACCTTATTCTTTATCTCCCAGTATTTAGTACATAATTTTTTTAAAGTTTGCATTCACCTAGCAATCCTGAATGAGATATTTTAAAAGTGATATTATATGAGACTACCTCCTAAGGAAACGATTATGCTACAAATTCAAAAAAAAAAAACTGCAGAGAAATAAAGGTAAAGTATAAAGTGCATGACTTCTATAGCTTTACAGATCCTCTAACCTAAACTAGTCTACAGATTTTACCTTCATCATTTCTCTCATTTCCTTTTGGTCTAATTAATCAAAATCCTTCATTTCAGGCCAGTGTGTCTTCCTGAATATGAATAAGAAATAAAATACCATTTGATGTTTGAAATTATGGGGGTAATCTCAATGACGGAAATAGATGACCAGGATCAGGGAAGAGGATGCCTGATTAAATATATTCATGAAGATGTCAAAGGTGTATAAAGCCAATGTCTGTGAAAGAGAAAGCCGTAGACTTCCAGGTTTTCTGTGGTGAAGTGTGTTTCCCACAAAGACCACCACCATGGACAGCAAGGGGTCACCACGGAAAGGTATGTGCAGTAATTCACTGCATGTTGGCTTTATCAACGCTCCTGGTGTGTGTGTGTGTGTGTGTGTGTGTGTGTGTGTGTGTGTGTGTGTGTGTGTGTGTTGGGGGGACTGATAAGAAATTCTAGCTAGTAGTGAAAGCTCTAAGGTTTACAGTAGGCTTTAGAAGAACTAATTATTTATCTAAAAAGCAATTGCATAAGGGCACAACAAAATAGATCAGTGGTTTTGAAACAGGGCAATCCCCCTTCTCTCAGAGACATGTGTATTTCTTAGAGACCTTTTTGCATTGTCTTTATTGAGGTGCAAGCGGTTGGAGAGAGTGGTACGGATGTCTAATGGTTGGAGGTCAGGGATCCTACTGAACATCCTCTAATGCACCGAACAGCTCCCCAAACAAGGATAAGAATAAAACCAAAAGAGCTAATTGGACCAGTTTGTCACAACTTTTCTAGGCAAAAACTAATATTTTCTGGTTTCCAGGTCTCAGGTGAATTGGCCAACTTGAATCAACCTGATGAAACATCAGTTCTGAAGGCATAATGTAGACAGCCACGGCAAATGTGGATCTTACGCTGCTTTGTCAATTTGGTTCAAGCTAACTGACATTTCAAAAGGAAAATTAAGCTAGTAACTAACTAATCTCCTTTACTTTCCTGGTGACATTTGCAGGAAAAATAACTTGGAACAACCATAAAATTTGCTTATGAAACAAAGAACAAAAACACTTGTGCATTTGATCTCATCTCAGACTCTGAAAATATCTCAGACGATAAATATGCAGACGCATGTATTTAGAGTTAAAAATGCCAGTTAAGTTATGGATTCACTATAGCTTCTATTTAAATTCTTCTATATGCAAAAAAATTCATTTTACACATATAAATAATAGATCTATTTAACTACATACATGACTATAGCACACGTAAAATTTTGGAAGCCTCATGTTTTTGGCAAATTAAAATTCTATCACATAATTTCACAACATTTATTCTGCAGCTAAATGTTATGCTCTAAACTAAATACCTTTCGGGGTATTTGTGTTTAGATATCTTTTTTCACACATACATCTTTAACACTTGCTAGTTTGATCTTCGACCTTCTCAACTGCATTTATCAAAGGTTCTATAGCGATTCATTTTCAGAGAAATACTTGTTTATATCAAATTCTTTTTGAGCAGTGTCACTGAAGTTAAAAAGTGATTTTAATTTGGCAGCTACATGTTGTTTCTTTCCTTTTGAGAGTGTAAATTATTGATTTGTTAGAGGGCTGTAACCGTCCATAGGCTCAAACAGCAAATTGATGATAAAACCACCTCAGATCATTGTCAAGCTTTTAAAAGTGGAAGTTTTATAAAACCGGGAAAGTGGATAAAAATCGAGCTGCCTAGGGCCTTCGTTCTCATGGAACTGAAGGCAAGGTTTTGTTCCTTAGAAGTAATGGTAACAACTTTTGCAAACTCTGACCCCCATGACCACTGATGTGGTTTCTGCTACCCAGATACAGCCTTAGCACGCACAGATGTATAGTGGGCCACAAGGAAACAAGGCCGCCATGGTATTAGGTCAAATCTTTGGAGGAAGCAGGTGGGACAAGAATCGAGGAACACAAGTTATTACCACATCTGTCAGCAGATGGGATCAGACCAAAATGTTATCAGTTCCAAAGGACAAAGTGGGAGGGAGTATTAGGTATAGGGGAGGGGTCTGCATAGCCTGCAAAGATCTACAAAGTGTTCAGCTAAAACCAGAGGGGGTCAGGTACAGTGGAACCATGTGAGATCGGCTAGTAAAACGAGGTAAAGTCAGCTAGTCTCAGCCAGTAGGTTATTTATATACAGTACTGCCCCTGCATAGAAACAGATAAGAACACAACTGCCTCTGGGGGTAGAAAGTTCCCACAGCCAGTTACTGTGACTGGGCTTTACTGTGATCAGATATATTGTCCAAACATTCTAGACTCTTTTCTTTTCATTCACTCTTCACGTTCTTTCCTTCTTTTCTCTTCTTTGGGTACAGAGGGGTGTGGTTCTCACAGTCTTCTTATAGCCACTTCTTGCAGGTCAAGACCTTAGAGTTGTCCTTACATGGGTGGAATCTGCGGGAGATACTGGTATCTGGATTTGGAGTGGAAAAGTAAAATTTCCCCTATCTGCTATTTGTGATTACTTGAATGTGACTTTGAAGAAAAGAAGTAGGCAGGGGCCACTGATGAGAAGTATGGAAGGAGCCAGGTGGTTCAATTTAGTTCTAATATTGCTGTGCATATATAGGGGTTGTCCAAAATAAAGAGGAGAAGAATAGCTGGGTTTAGGGTAGAATTCCTACTTAAGGTGATATGGGGAGACTATGTGAGGGTAAGGTGTACCACCTGTGGGCTGTGAGGGGGCAAGTACTGACCAGCTTTGTTAGAGATGAGTTCAGAGAGTGTAAATGGGGAATAGATGGCCATGGACCAATAGAAGGTGAGTTTCTAACTTCTTGTGTTAGGAGCACGGCAACCATCCCTTGACTATTGTGTCTAGCTGCTAGGACAGGGAAGCAATGACTAATATCTGGGCCCTGTTTCTATCCAAGAAGGCCTGGAGCTATACAATATCAGTGTGAAGAATGAAGGGCTTGGAAAAATCTGAAGTATGCAGGAAAGAACACCAGTCCTTTTCTTTAAGGTCTCAAAGGGGGTCTTTATATTTGAGGTGGGGTCTTTGGGCTCAGCTAGAGAGCCCTTGGCTGCCCCATATAAGAGTTTGGCAATGATGGCCAAATTGGGGACCCATAGTAAAAAAAAAATCCTGTCAGTCCTAAGAAAGAAAATATTTCTTGTTTAAAAGTAGAAATAGCCATAGAGGATAAGAAGAGCTTTAGGTCTACGGTGATGGCCCTATGTTGTGGGGTGAGGAAAATATTATGTAAGTAACCTTAGACAAATTTGGGCCTTTTGAGGGGAGACTTTGTAACCTTTGTCTCCTAGGATATAGAGAATCTTGATAATGTTTTCTGAACCATTCCAGGGTGGGGGCTACAGAGAATAAGATCATCAACATATTGTAAAGGTGTGCTCAGGACTATATCCCTTAGCTTTGAAAATCAATAGCTAAGCCTGGTGGGACAAGTGAGGACTGTCCCTGAAGTCCTGGGGGAGAACTGGCCATGTTAACTGTTGGGAAATATTAGTAGAGATATCAGCCTATGTGAAGGCAAAAAGAGTCTTCTGCTAAGAGGATGGAGAAAAGGGCATCTTCATGGTGAAGCACAGTGAGTAGTGAAGTCAGGGATAAAGGAAAAGAAAAGTGTCAGGGTCAAGAAGGACTGAGGAGAATGGCCTGATTGAGAGCCCAGAGATCATAGACTAACCAGCAAGACATGTCTGGCTTCCGATATAAAGGAGAGGGGTATTGGTAAGGGAGTTGATAGTCCTGAGGCAGCCTGCCTGTCAGAGTTTGTTGGTGGTAGATTGTAAGCCTCTCTGTTTCTCTAAGGAAATAGGATATTGAGGTTTACAGGGGTAAATAGTATGGTTCATTAAAGGGATTTACATAGTCATTGATAATTACTGTGGAAGGAATGGGCACAACCCAACAACAGAGTTGATCAATGCAGGATTTGGGGAAAGAGGGACTGGGGGTGGCTCAGAGGTAGGAGTAAAGAGGACAAGAATGATGGGGTCAAAGCAACACTGTTGGGGTTCAGAGGGTGGCAGGGTAAGTGTGGCTTGCTATTTGGTCAAATGACTATGCCCAGAATGGGTGTGGGGCACCTGAGTATAAGGAAGGATTGAGCATTTCTAAAAATAACTATTTAGAAAAGGTGTGGTTAAAGCTCTGAAAAGCATTAACCATCTACCCTCATAATAGAGACAGAGGAAGGGACAAGTGTACCTGCAAACTTGAGAGAGTGGCAGAAGCGACCCCAATGTCAATCAAAAAACAGATCACCTTACCTGCTATCATTCTTTGTGGCTCCATCATGTTGATGGAAGTCACTGGGGTCATACAGAGGCCCAGGCATCGAGTCCTATGAGCTCCATTAGCTGGATTCAGAGGAGGACTCTCTGGAGTTGATGTGAGCGCCCCTTTAGAGGCCTGTTCACAGTCTCACTTCTAGTGGCCCTCTTCACAAGACAAGCAGGGCCCAGGCCAGGGTCTTGGATTCAGGCAAGACTTGGCCCAGTATCCTTCTTTGTTGTACTTAAAGCAAGGCCCCACAGGGGACCTTGGGTTAGGCTTCCCTCTGGTTAAAGGTATTCACTTAGAGCCTTTCAATGCAGTAGCTAGGAGCTGAAGAGCTTCTTCCGGGAGCATCAGTTTGGACCTGACCTTGTTTTTCCTGGTTTGGTTTCTTGCCTCAATTATTCAAGACCTTGAACTCCAGGCAAGTTCCTTTTGAGGAGTTTGAGGGCCACTTTCTATCTTCCAGAGTTCAAAATCATACAGTGGAGGCCAATTATAATATAAAGTGTTCATCAAGGAAGAGATCCCTTCTGGAGAGGGGGTATCAATGGTTGTATATTTTTGCTAAGCCTCTATCAGGTGGGAAAAAGGACTGGATTTTTATCTGAACCTTGGGTGACTTTATCTATTTTTCATAGTTGACTGCCTTGTAAACAGGTGCTTTTTTATTTTTTGTTTTTTAAGTTCATCAATAAGACAGGTAAGGATATGACCATATGGGAGGTCTATCTGGTAATCTTACTCTGGATCAGCCTGAGGGATTGCTGCATTCTTAATAGGATGGGCCACATCCTGGCGAGGTAAATCCTTAGCATTGCCAGACAGACATGCTTATCTTTGAGAATAAGAGATTAGGATGACATAGATGTCATGCTAGGTTAGGTCATGAGAATAGGTGAGATACTCAAACTCTTCGATGAGGGTGGTTGAGTCATTGGAAAAGGAGCCCAGGCTTTCTATCTGGGAGAGATCAGTCATAGAAAAAAGAACACAAACAAATGACACCTTCTGCCCCAGAAACTTCATGAAGGAGGAGGATAGGGGCTGTGGATAGGACTGATGGAAACTAGGTATGAGGGGCAGAGAAACAAGGGTTGGGAGGAGAGGCAAAATGGGGGGACTCACTAAAGAGAAAGGGTGACTATGGGGGCGCAGAAGCTGCAAGATGGGGCTTCTGTGGAGGGTGGAGGAGGGTAGGATCTAGAGGAACAACAGGTTAGGAGAGAGGTGGGTACCAAAGCTAGAATCAGACTGGGGGAGGGCAGTTAAAGTGAAGGAAGGTGGAATGAGATTAGACAGGAATGTAGATAAATTTTCTAACTACTTTACATTCTAATGACAAAAGTTTTCCAAATCATTGCATGGCATCATTTTTACTGGTGTCTAGTGATGTTGTAAAGAAAAATAAGATGCTTAGGCCAGATCTCAAAGGTTACCTCAAGGTGGTTGAGGTTCCTCAACAGACACCCCAGAAGAGTAGACTTCAAGGAAATGGATTAAGAGTTTTCTATAAGGTAAAGGAGGATACATGGCATTTTGAACTTAGGGGTGTTAAGGTCAAAGGAGGGCCTTCATTTGACCGGGTACTGAGGGGAGGAGGGAACAATCTTTGACCAAGCATCCTCATGACTGAGAGATGCCCAATAAGGATAAGATCCCTGGGGCCAAATTCAGAGAGAGAGAGAGAGTATATATAGCCTCATACTAGGTCTTGGAAGTGAGCAATTCAGGGATCTGGACGAGTGAGACAAAATGTCACTTACCAGAGGTGAGTCTAATGGGATGGGGATAAAGATGAACACATCGATGGAAAGGAGAGGCTCCCTCTGGGTGTCCATCAGTTGGTCCTGGGATTCAGCACCAAATGTTAGGTCCAATGTAGAGAGTAACTAGAGTATAAAAGGATCAGGGAGCAGATTATATTATAATATCTGCCAGCCAATGGGCTAAGACCAAAATGATGTCAACCTTGAAGGATAGAGTGGGAATAGTATTTGTAGGGGAAGGATCTGCAAAGTCCATGAAGATCTACAAGCCCATGAAGCTGAGACCAGAGGGGTTCAGTTACAGTGGTATCAGGTAAAGTCTGCTAGTGAAAGTGGGTGATTTCAGCTTGTGAAACCAGGTAAATTCAGTTGGTCTCAGAAATTAGGTTATTTGTCAGCACAGCACAGCCCCTATAGGGAAACAGACAAGAAAATGGCAACTATCCCTGGGACAGAAAATTGCCACAACTAGTTACTGCAGCTGGGCTTTACTGGAATATATTGTCCTATCACAAGGTACTGGTGCTCTGCTTCTCCTACCTACAAATAATAGGAATGGGGGAGGGTCATTTAACCTCTCTAAGCTGTTTGCTTCACCAGTATAATTTGATGATAATTACAAAAGCCCAGTCTATTCAAAGGCTAATTGTAAAATTCAAATTTAGGAAAAGAGCAATCTGAAGCTTTTGGCAAAGTTGATGCATGAAATTATTATGGTGACTCAAGAAATCTAAACTGTGGCATCAATTTTTGTGATAGGATTCTCTGTCTATTCAGTGCTAGCAATCAAGCAAGGTTGAAGATAAAACCAACATAGGAACAATGCTCTTCTTGTTACACGTCTGTCCAAGATGCAAATACCAGACAATGGGTTAAAAAATTATCAACTCTTGGAGAGTCTGACTATAGAACATTTTCAGAAACTCCCAAGACATCAAACTCTCATGAGAGAGTAACTCAGAATTAAATTAAGCTCCATGTGTTTGCAAAGTACAGAAGCCCTTCTGGGAGCAACACAAAAAGGCAGGAAGTCACCCACTTCTCAAATTCTTTATCTGCAAACATAAGTATACATCAGAATGGACAGAGCAATCAATGTTGAGTCCTCCTCTACCCTAGCTGGGTTGTTACCAGATCAGGCCGAGGAGGAAGAGGGACTTCTCTCTTAGCAGATTTTGATAACCTCAGCTGAACAGATCATCTTGGAGTGGCTTGTGTTTTTATTTACACAGGGCCACTCCTCCTGCTCCTGGTGTCAAACCTCCTCCTGGGCAAGAATGTGGCCTCCCTGCCCACTTGCGCCAACAGGGCCTCCAGCTGCCAGATGACCCTCCAGGACTTGTTTGACCGCGCAGTCATCTTGTCTCACCATATCCACAGCCTCTCTACGAAAATATTCAGTGAATTTGTAAGTACCTCACTTTCTGCTTCTTCCACAAAAGAAGCTTGCAAAACAGTCATTAGACCGTCCTCCAGTCTGAACGAGAAGACCTCATGAACAAGATTTCAGAGAGTTTATCTTAATAGGTTAAAGAAGGTATCACGGAATAAAAAGTGAACAAGAAGGAAAGGGGAAAGTACAGGGAATCTCAAAGATTCCCAAAAAATATGATAATTTATTTCTTTCTTTTTAAACATTTAATAAAAATGCAAGCTCCTGAATAAAAAAAAAAAAAAAAAACACTGTTAGGCAAGGCTCAGGAAGAGCATTGATTTCTTATTCTTGCAGGTAGGGGTCAGTTGTTTCTATAGTTTTCACTTCACACACTGCAGATATCCACTAAGTGAGGAGTACATTGTAATAAATTGGGCAGATTGAATATAATCAAGATCCACTGAATCCATACCTCATATGGAGGAAGAAAACAAAAAAAAAAATAACTTTCAGAACCCAAATACTGGGAATCATTGTTCTACGATTTCTAGTAAGCTTTTCTCCATTATAGGTAGGATCCCAAACTAGTTCAGCCACCTTAGAGATCAGTATGGAGATTCCTCATAAAGTTGAAATGGATACACTGTATAATGTTAGCTATACCGCTCCTAGGTATCTTTCCAATGGTGCTAAAATCAGAAAACTACAGTAATACATGCATGCCTATGTTCATAGCAGCACAATTACAGTAGTTAAATTATGGAACCAACCTAGGTATCCATCAGCAGATGAATGGATTACAAAATTATAGGATATACACACAGTGGAATTCTACTCAGCAATAAAGAAGAACAAAATTATGTCATTTGCAAGAAAATGGGAGGGCCTAGAAAACATTTTAAGTGAGATTAGCCAATCACAGAAAGTGAAGAGTCATATATTTTCTTGTATATGTGCAAACTAGGGAGTAATTGGGAAACCAGAGGGACTCCAAATACTGGAGGAAAAAGCTCAGTGGAGCCAGAGAGGCGGTCTAAGGGAAGGGGAGAAGGAAGACTGAGGGTCATTAATGGAAATACTACCATTGACTATGTGTATATATATGAGTATACCAACATCAATCTCAGTACTCTGTACTGGGAAGAGGGGAAATGGGGAGGCTAAGGGAGTGCCATCAAGTGCTTGTATGCATGGATGTCACGGTCAACATGATTCACATTATGATGTGAGACCGTAATGCATCAATAAAGCACATTATAAAAATAATATTTACAGTAGATTAGTTTATAATTATGATAGGACTGGTTTAGAAATGGAAATAGGCTTTCTCTTTCTTATGAAGGTACTTTGAAAGTTGTATGTTGCCTCTTCTATGTCAAAAAATAAACAATAGAATTCAATTCATCCAACGACTTCCATAAAGAATGTGGTTCAATGTTAAAAACATACATTTATATAGTTCTTCTTACTGGTGTTTCTTACCTCTCCCATTTGATTATAAACAGCTTTTATCTCCTAAATCTCTCTCATAATTCTTTAAATTTTCACAACATTTGTTAAAGATCGGTTTCAAATATTAGTCTGTCTTTTCTCCATTATATTAGACCATTGTTTAATATTTCCTAAAATTGTATGCCCTTTCTCATTTTGAGATAACCCACAAAATTTTACTCTGAATGTATGACCAATTTGACTATAAACACCTATGTGGATTTAGAGGTAACTGGAATAAATGTCATAATTGTATAATGCCTACATAAGGGAAGAATATCTGTTTTAGGTCCACAGGAAACAGATTTAATGGATAAATAAAGTTACAAATGCACAATGGCATTTGGGTCAAATATCAAAGATGATGCTTAACACACTTAGTATATTTTAGTTTTGCTATTTTGGGTGTTTGTTTTCCAAATAGTAACTTGTAGGAAGGGTGAGAAGAGGATGAGACAATAGGGAATAGCAGAGAAGAAAAGAGCTAGGAAGGTTAGAAGAGTTAAATTTTTAAAAATGAGATTACGGAGGTAATGGGTTGGGGATTAGGTACAAGGATTACTTTCCTAATTCTGTAGTTGCAATTTTTTACGTAGCTCTCATTTTTCAAACACTGCACATCTATCAAACACGCTAATATTTGATCATGGATTCAATTGTTTATTTCCTAAACTGCAACTAACTGAATTTCTTCATCATTTCCAGGATGGGCGATACGGCCAGGGCCGAGGGTTCATTACCAAGGCCTTCAACAGCTGCCACACTTCTTCCATCTCCACCCCTGAAGACAAGGAGCAAGCCCAGAATATTTCTGTGAGTCCTTACCCCAGGCTTTTTATCAGAACAACTGAGGCAGGACTCTGGTGTTCCCCATACTGTAGGTTATCAGAGGCACCTTTACAGGTCATGGCAACCATAAGCAGTCAAACTGCAAGCAAAATCAAATGCTGCATAAAGATTGTAGCAGGTCCATCAGTCATCCCTGTCGATGACATAATTTTAACCAGTGCTTTCCATGTAGGATTACATACACATTAC
This sequence comes from Muscardinus avellanarius, assembly GCF_963383645.1. Lineage (NCBI taxonomy): Eukaryota > Metazoa > Chordata > Mammalia > Rodentia > Gliridae > Muscardinus > Muscardinus avellanarius. Next base: position 78,882,540 of record NC_137800.1, on the reverse strand, counting down.
TGTAGGACAATTTGTGCTGACTTGGACATCCATGGGAAAATACCCATGCATGTACATATGTAAGAAATGCAAATGCGGTTGTATTGGTTACCTTGTTACTGGACTCCTCTGGGGGCAGTTTTTCACTTTGCTGCAGGATTGGAGCCTTGTCTCCCCTATGCCTTCAGCTTCTGCTTCTGTAACACCAACTTCTTCATTCTTTACTGACTCCCCTGCCTTCTCCTGTGTCTTACCTGAAAGTCAGCCACCAAGCAGATCCTGCAAAATATTATCTCACATTCCTTATAGATACAACCCTGACTTCTGTACTGATGACAACAAAGTCTACATATTGAGCCTCAGTCACTCAACCAGATGTTGATGTCCTTTCTAATTCCCTACCATAACCAGTCTTAACATGATCTAAAATAAATATCATACATATTTATTTTAAAATATATATATATATATATATATATATATATATATATATATTCTCTCACAAGTTCAATCTGTACTCTCTTTGTGGTTTTGTTAGTGGCACTAGCATTCTGTTTTTCTGTTGTGCACATTAATAATTATTATAATAATAAAAAAGAAAGAAGAGATAACATTTGTTGAGAGCTAGTATTGCTAAATACTTCACAAAGCACTCTATGTACATTACTGCATTCAATCTTTACAATATCCGTAGCACTAAGTACTATTATTTATACTTGCTGAAATAAGCCAACTGAGGCTCAGAGAGGCCCTAGAACTTGCCCCAGTTGGGCGGCCTGCAAGCCACGCGCCTGAGCTTCATCCAGCACAAAGCCTTCAGTCCTAATCACCATTCCATGATTTCCCTAGCACCCTGCAGTATTATTTACTATTTGGCTTGCACCTCTTTACAGATCCTTTCTATCATATCCTTATACATTCTTCCTTTGTGATACCCATCAGATTCTTCCCACCTCTTCCTTTTTATTACACATCAGAGCAGCTAAAAGACATCACTGCAGCAAGAACTGTAAATCAAAGACAAGTTTCATGTGTGATCATAGGAGTGGGCATAAACTGGGGGCCCATCAGTAGCTCGCATTAATGCTGTTGTTAAAGATAATATTGTACCATGTTATTTGCCTGTATATGTCCCCTCTTCCTCTAGAGATATGGGGCAGGGAATTGCATAGACTAAGGGAAGCACATTTTTGAAACCTATATTGTCTTTGTTGTCTCTTTGGTCTCAATATCCTAAAATAAACCTAAAGATCATAAATTTGCATATTAATGAACAATCATCCCTTCGTATGTATGCATATCTGACAGAAACACAATTTGGGCCACTTAAGATTGGCACTGGTGGAATCTGTCTCTCATGAATCAGGTCCTGTGAACACCTGCTGAATTCCAGTGAAACACTGGCTTTTCCCCATGGACAAGCAAAACAATCAATATAAAAAGATGTCACTGAGCAAATGGATGGTAGAATTCCAGATGTTAAACAAAACTGTTATCGGTTATAATTCTCATTAGGAAAATTATTTATTTACTTATTATTTTTATTTGGTACTGGAAATTGAACTCAGGGCCATTCTATCTCCAGGAGACACCCCTAGGCTTTATTTCTTTCTGTCTCTTTCTTTCTTTCCCTTTCTTTCTTTCTCTTTCCTTCTTTCTCTCTCTTTCTTTTTCTTTCTTTCTTTCTTTCTTTCTTTCTTTCTTTCTTTCTTTCTTTCTTTCAAAATAGGGCCTAAGTTTATGAGGATCTCACTAAATTGCTGACTCTGACCTGAAACCTGCAATCCTCCTGTCTTAGCCTCCCAAATAATGGGATTACAGGCATGTACCACCACATCTCGCAAAAATAAAAGTAGTTACATAAATAAATAAGCTAGCTACTTTTCTACATGAGGACAATGTAGGCTGGTAGTGTATATTTAACATATTTTGCCACTTCTATCATCTACCAAAAAATTTTACAGACACACAGCCATAACAAAAAAAGATCTTTTAGTTCAGTCTCTGAGCAAAAATCACATGGAACTAACCACTATGTTTTGTTTATTTTCCTGTGATTGATCAACCTGGTTACTTAGCATGAAGAACTCCTGACCCTGGTACTCAGTGTGCTCCGCTCCTGGAATGAACCCCTGTACCACCTCGTCTCAGAGATGAGCAACATGCAGGAAGCCCCGGGTACCATCCTGTCAAAAGCCATTGAGATTGAGGAACAAAACAAACGACTTCTAGAAGGCATGGAGAAGATAGTCAGTCAGGTGAGCAGCGCCTGACCCTTCTCTCCTTGTTAATGAAAGAGTAACCGCTGGGATGAGAAGTTAGTTTGAATGTGCCTTTCTTTGCCAGAACCAAATTTAGATGTTCTATCTTCTAGACTGCTATTAAACAAAGAAAGCACCTAGTCATTCATAATGTCAGACTCTAACACAAATGTATCTTAGAATTCTACAGTGATACTTGACAGGGACTGCAATCCCTAGATGGCCCGTGGATCCACAAAATGCATGCCCCGGCCTGGGAACTGGTGGTCAAATATTTTAGAGGGAATGAAAACCAGAGAATAGTAGCTTCGAGACACACATTTTCTTCAACGTGTCTCAGGACACTCACAAATTGAAATTCCGGTTGGGTTCTTTTTTCCGCATGTCAGAAAATTAGAGGAGGAAGGAATGAAGGATGAACTCAAAGTGAGAACTGGACAGTTTCCAACACCCATCCCTACTCAGAGGAGATGAAAAGATGAGACCACTGAACCAATATTGTCCAATGAGTCACAAAGGGAGATTTCAGAAAGTCACAAAGGAAGGGGTGCATTTTTCTGGAATATTTCTCATTTCATAATTTATAGAGAGTCATTTCATCCTAAATTTTGTTTTGCTTGTACATCCTAAATCAAAAATCATATCATTGCAGGTAATCTCCCCAAGTAATTTGTCACACTTAGATCAAATTAGTATTTCCAATATGTATCTCCATTCAGGTAGGCTAATTTCAACATTAGGGAGGTAACAGCTAAGCAGCTTTCTGAAGTTCTCAGAAATAATGTAGCATCTAAAGAAAAATATATGATTATAGAAATAATAACAGATGCAATTTTATATTTCTCTTTTTGTGTGCTAAGTACATGTTATCATGTGTCATTTTTGTCATTTTCATGGGAGAAGAATATATACAACACAAATACAAAGAGCACATTAACCCAGGAACATATGAAATAAACACCTTGATTTTCAAGTTATTTTCTTCATTACTGGGAGCCTACTTCCTGGGGTCACCAATTTGTTCTATAATAACTTCCATTTTCTGTTCCTTTTTTCCTATAATTTATATTCCTGTCCATATCATTGTACTTTGCACAGTAAATTTTGTCTTAGAGCTCAAGAGCAAAAAATTAAAAACATAAAGCAAGGCAATACATACACACAACACACACACACACACACACACACACACACACACACACACACGTTGTATTCTAGTAGGAAGTCCCAGATTTAAAAAAAAAAAAAATTTCTTTGTATAAGAATTTTAGTAGGTCAGGGTGTATAATGATGCCAGCTTTGCACCCAATACCTTCCCAAATCACCTGACTCCCTTAAAGGTGCCAAGATAGGTACATAGGATCTCTGAGAATTCCCAGATCACAAAGGCTGACAGAGTGTGAAAGTGCACACCACCTCTCCCAGGTGCTGCTCAGCATGATTTTGTGACCAGCCATGCCCCAATCGTGCCATGAGCCCTCACCACTGAAGGATGCTACCAGCTCCTTCCCTCTTCAAGGTGCTCCCCAAAGCCTCCCACCCCAGGGAACCCCCAAAAGAAGCTGTTTCTCAGAGGAACTTGGAAGGTACCTACCCTGGGTGGAAGGAAGGACTCAAGACCACCTTAGCAGATCTTTTCAGGGAGTGTCGTCACTAGACCATGTGCACCCAAGTATCAAGTGCAGCCCTCGTTGCGTCTAAGATTTTTGGTACCTACACTCTATGGACAAAGCAAAAACTATCAGAAGGAATAAAGTATAAGGGCACATCAAGGACAAGAGTCAGGAAATATAGACATTTCTTAAGCAAGAGAATAGACACCAGCTCTTCCATGTCCTACATCAAAGCTATCTCTATTTGAGTAGCAGTTTTCTGATTCTCCATATATATAATCCTGCAAGAACATACCACGCCTGTGATCACTTGCCTGTTAAAAAACACAGACATATGTTCTGCATCACAGTTTTATTTTTTGTTCTTTTTTAATATTTTATTGGTGCATTATATTCATACATCATATTGGGGTAAAAAAACTTGTGTGTACATACATGTACACATCACTGATTTAACCCCTACCTAATTCCCACCCCATTCCCTCCCCATCCCTCCTTCCCTTGCTTGGCTTAGTGGTTGACTTCGATATATTTAAGTACATTGTGTGTTTTAGAGATTTTCCTTCTAGCCCCCTCCTAGACTTAGGATATCATGGCCTGGGTACACAAAAATCAAAATTCCTGCCTTTAGGTAAAGTTTTATATTCTTAATGCTTCCCTAAATCTTAATTCAGCAATTAGAAGGAACTGGGATAAGCAAATGATAGTAATGTGAATAATAACTGAGTATCTTTTGGTAATTAGGTTCAACCCGAAATCAAAGGAAACGAGATCTATGCTGTGTGGTCCGGACTTCCATCCCTGCAGACGGCTGACGAAGAATCTCGCCATTTTGCTTTATATAACCTGCTCCATTGCCTACGCAGGGATTCACATAAGATTGACAATTTTCTCAAGCTCCTGAAGTGCCGAATCATCTTTGACAGCAGATGCTAAGCACACATCCACTTCATCTTTTTCCGAGATGGTTCTTAATGATTCATCCCTTGACAAGCTTCTTTTAGTTGTGTAGCATTTTAACGCATGCTTGGGTGTAATGGGTCTCTTCTTAAAAAATAAAAATTGAGTCTTTAGAAATGTCATCATCTAAAAAGCCAATTTGTCAAAAGTTTCTTTTATCCATTTAACAGAAAATCTAAAGGAAATCCATCACAACCACTGAGAAGCTCCTATCAAAATTTGTCACAAACAATAGAAGCCAGCCTTGCAAATAAGACAACTAACAGCTTACTTTAGAATCCTAGCAAATTAATGTGGATCGAATTATTTGAATCAAAGAGTTAGATTACTGTTACTCGTTACAGTCATACTAGGATGAAGATTGAATTCTCGAGATTGTTTATGAAAGCCAGTCATGTTCTGTGAACTAACTTTCACAGTGTTATGACAGACAACATAAATACTATGGCCCTAAGTACCATAAGATTTACTGAAGTCTAAAAATCATTAAGATATACACATGAAATAGCTTTAGATTTCCCTAACGGGCATCTTCAGCCATGTTCTACTGAGTTCCCATCTCATTAGCATCATCTTGGATGCTCCAGGTATGTTCGAGTCACTCTGGGTCTAACAAGTCCATTGAATTTCAACTCCGTCTCACATATGAATTACTGGATATTTTCCTCTCCCTCTGTGGTGGCTCAAGGAATATAGCAGGGAAATAAGATATGGCCACTTGCTGTAGTGTTTCTCTACTTCCTTTCTTCCTGAATCTCTTCCTTTGGCCATACTGAAATGGGGTAGAGGATTAAAAGAAATGAAAACACTCTGATAGCACTGACTTATAAAGGGCTATTGTAGATTTCTCACTGTTCACAAGGACTCAGCTTGAATTACTTGAGTGGCCTGTGTCTTTATTGAGGAGCAAGCATCCTGTGACTTTTTTTTAAGATACCCAGCAGTTGGGATACCTTGCTGTATAGTATCTTTATCAGAGAAATGCTCCAGCATGATTCTCCCAATCCACTCCATATCTCTGCCATCTGCCATCTGCAGTATTCTTTACAGTCTCTGCTGCTGGTCCCCTCACCCTGAAGGCTCCCCACTCAAGGAAACTGGCTCCAGGCTGGCTATTTGTCAATGAACCCCGAGGAAACTCATAAACCATAACCATGGAATGGAGATACCACTGACCCCTGCTGACCTCTTTTCAGGGTTTCCACCAAGTCTACTATCCTCTTGTTTTTGAAGGCACAGAGGAGATGAGAAAGTTGATTCATGAGCCAACATTCCCCTGTGGAAACTGATGGCATTCTTCCCTTCTTTTTCCAGATTGGGGATTGAATCTGGGGTGGTCTACTACTGAGCTATATACCCAGATCTTCCTTTTTATTTCATTTTGAGACAGGGTCTTGCTACTTCTCCAAGGCTGAACTTAAGTTTTCAATATCCTGCCCCAGCCTCCCAAATAGCTGGGATTTCAAGCCTGCACCACTGCCTCTGGCTTCTACCTTTAAAACCAATGAGTATGAATTCCATCAACTATTATCTTAGAGAGTCAGCATCACAAAAACTCTTTATTAGGCCACTAAATTATAATCTCCCCACCAAACCCCAAATCATATTTAGTAAGCCTGGAGAGAGGTACGTGGTAGCTGAGAGGCCAGCTCAGCCTGTTCAACTGCCTCCAAACAAACCAGGATGAGGGTCGATTTCATAGCCAGCTCTCCTTAGAAGGCAGTGGCATTGCTGAGCTGTTTTGCAGTGTTGTTAGGGATTCTGCACGGCAACCTAGGCAACAGGCAATGGGAGATATACAATTGAACATCTGGACAGACATAAAATACAAAAATAAGGCAGAGAATAAAATAGAAAAGAGAAGAAAGAGCCGGGCGTGGTGGTGCACGCTTGTAATCCCCGTGCTTGGGAGGCAGAGACAGGAGGGTTGCACAGGTTCGAAGCCAGCCATGCATGCTGGCTTAGGAGACCCTGTTTCCAAATAAGAATGTAAAAATAGGTCTGGGAGTGTAGCCCAAAGGTAGAAGAGCTTCCAGGAACCCCAGTACCACCAAAAAAAAAAAGAAAGAAAGAAAGAAAAGAAAAGAGAAGAGAAGAGAAAAAAGAAAGAAAAAAGAAGAGGAGGAGGAGGAGAAGGAGGAGGAGGAGGAGGAGGAGGAGCAAGAGGAGATGCTATTAGAATACTATGATTGGTAAAAACCTAAATCGACCTTAACTGTTATATCCTGAAAGCAAATATTCCACATTCTCCTTTCAACCCCCTTTTTTCCCCTTTCTTTTTGAAATGCTTGTACATATTGGTAGTTTCTCTGTCCTTACTGATTGAATTGCTATTGTTCTAAAGACAAACATAACTTGCAACCTCTACAGACCTGAACTCAGAGCAATCTTATACCTATTTTTCAGATAGAAATCAAGAAGGCAGGAAGAACGGGAAAGAAGAATAAAGGAGGAGAGAGATGGAGAGATGAAAGGACAGAAGGAAGTAAAGGAGGGATGAAGGGAGGGAAGGAAAGCTTTCTTATCCTTACATGAGCATCATCCAGCTAAACCAATCTCTTCTCTCCCAGCGAGGGTTGTTTATTATGTGAATCATGCTCTTACCTCTAGCTGTGATGACCCAAGCCTTTTGAACCCATGAAAATATACCCATCCCAAACCAATCTAGCAACTGCTCCCTTTCTTCCTGAATGCAGGCAAAATGTCAGCTCTCATATTTCAGCCTTTTTCTTTTAAAAGGCAAGATAATATAGGAGAAAACCTGTATATACTTCATTTCTGAATCATTTATTGTTGAAAACATCTAATGCTATTGTGTTTGCCACTTAACTTCCTTCCCGCCAATTTCTAGTTATTCCCAACAGAGAGGATGGTATTTATCAGGGGTGAGATTTGGCAAGGAATGACAATGCAATTGTATGGAATATAAGTTCACCCATTAGCCCACCTGCAACCTCATGTACTCTTACAAAGTATTTTTTCCCAGAGAGGATTTAAGACTTCTAGTAAACAACTGAGGTGTGACAATAAAAGGCCTTAGCTTAACCGTGACATATAAAATGAATACCATAGTTCAGGCGAGATTGAGTGGAGCCATAGGTGTTCTGTAGGGTCAATCAGGGGCAGCAGGAAGGAGGATATTTGAGAAGCATATTGCAATCTCTCCCTTTCCAACCAGAAGTAGTTCTTTCTGTTTATAGTTCATCTATGGATTTCCATGTAGTGCTACATTTGAAGAAATGGCCCTGCTATAGCATGAGTGACAACACAAATAATGATTTCATAAAGCAGTAAATCCCACGCCATGCTGATGGCTACTACAAAGATTCTTGTCATCTCCAAGTTTTCTCTTTTGTGAAAAAGAGAGGATTACATTAATATGCAAATGACTCTACTCTATGGTAGAGAAAGGTCAGTATAATAGGAGATGCAAAATAAAGTGCTGGAGTGGGCCAAAGGACAGCTGTGGCCTATCCAGATGTGCCATGGTATGAATGGGAGGGCTTTTTGATGGAGTTTTGAAGGCTTGGCGGGATACTGGTAAGAAAAAAATAGAAGACAGCATATCTGCTGAGGAATAGAGAATGATTTTAGGATAAAAAGGTCACCTACATCTTGAGTAAAAGGAGCCGAGACGTCAATACATATAGCATTATAAACTATTAAATTATAAAATATGTCTTAAACTGGGCATAGTGGCACATGCTTGTAATCCCAGTCCTATGGAGGTAGAGACAGGAGGATCGTAGGTTCACAGCCAGCCTCAGCTACTTAGTGAGGCCCTCTGCAACTTAGTGAGACCTTGTTTCAAAATAAAATAAATAGGACAGGGCAGGGAGGATATAGCTCAGATGTAAAATGCCTCTGGGTTCAATCCCCAGTGCCACAGATAAGATGAAATGAAATGAAATGAAATGAAATGAAATGAAATGAAATGAAATGAAATGTGGCTTAAACATAATATTCATTTTTAACAGACATTTATTGCCCCTTTATTAGAATTGCTACATATTACATAAACTTTGGTAATGATTATTTTTTTCATGGAGTAGAATCACTTATGTTAATTTGGAGATTTTGTACTTATTCCATGAGACAAGGGAAAATCAGTACATTTGGAGCAGGAGATCATTAGGTCAAAAATTGGCCAGTAGAAATATTAGTCTGATTTGGTGGGTTTGTAGAAGTATGAGGCTAGCAAGAAATAAAGAGAGGAGGGATCCGAAAAGAAGTTGAAATATTGCTGTGACACTATGAAAAATAGTCAACCAGAGGAAACAAGAAAAGGATATGGGAGAAATAGAAACATCCAGAGGCCTGACTCTAGGGAGGAGATGAGGCAGTCAGGAGAGTCAAGGACTGTACAGGAGGAAAGAAATGCTGGGAGGATCTGAGAGAAGAGAGAATGAGGTAAAGTAAATTTTTGTCCAAATGCATATAAACTTTCTTTTCCTGTATTTCATTGACTTTGTTCAGAAATCATAACTAAGGCAAGTTACGTAAGCAAATCTCAGAAATGAGTACATTTGAAAGCTTCAGCTAGACTATAGAGCAGACCAAAATAATTTATATTGCCCAGTGATAACAAGTTATAAGTCATTTGCCTTCTTCAGTAATTAAATAAGACATAAATAATAACGCAGGGCAGAAAATAAAATAAATAATAATAAAATCAAACCATTTCTTCACAGACTCAGTCCTAAACAAAACATAAGTAATGCTCTTTTTCAACATTTGTTCATTTTTGCTAAGAATTCCTCATTCCATTTTATTATAGTTTGGAACTTGAATATCCCCCAAAGGCCCATGTCCTCAAGGCTTTGTTCCTGCCCATGGCAGCACTGGGAGGTGGCAGAAACTTTCAGAAGAGAGCAAAGTCTGTGGGAAGAAAGTAGGTATGCTCTTACAGGGATCACTGAGGTCTGAGGCATGGTGTCTGTCTGTCTCTACTACTACTGCTGCTGCTGCTGCTTTCTTTTCTCTCCTCCTCCTCCTCCTCCTCCTCCTCCTCCTCCTCCTCCTCCTTCTCTCCCTCTCCTTCCTCTCTCTCTCTCTCTCTCTCTCTCTCTCTCTCTCTCTCTCTCTCTCTCTCTCTCTCTCTCTCTCTCTCTTCCTCTGCCTCCCAGACACAAGAGGTGACGAGTCTTCCTCCATGTGTTTCTCCCATGGTATATTCTGCTGCCGTAGGCCCAAAGCAGAAGGTTCTGAACTGAAACCTCAGACACTGTGAGCCAGAATAGGACTTTCCTCTTTTTAAGTTGATTATCTCAGTTATTTTGCCATGGTGATAGAAAGCTAACTAACAAACCTTTCTTCCAAATACATGTCTCATTGCTGTCTCTTTATGTCTTACTCTCAATAATCCCTAGTTTGATAATTTTAGAAATCTACTTATAAATTAATATTTCAATTTAATATTTTTTGAAAGTAAGCAGTTTTCTCATTGCTTGAAAATAAAACCTCAAATGTGGAATTACTCCTCCCTAGCACAGCTCTCCAAAATACCCGATAAGCAGCCAGAGCTACTTCTGCTACTTAGAAATCTTCCACACTGATCCTAACCTACTTGGAGAGTTAAAGACAGAAAAAACAAACATAACAATGAAAGACAGTTGAAAATCAAGACATGAACAAGTGAAAAAAAAATAACGTATTATTTTTAAAAAACAGATTCACACTTGCAGAAGCCAGGTGTATATGATCAGAGGCAGCTTCATCCACAAAGGCTCTGTATGAACTGGCACTGAGAGTTCTATGCAACCCAGTTGCTTAAGAGTGATGTTTTGGTCCAGCAATACCACTTCTGGGTACCTAGCCAAAAGAATGGAAACCAAACTACCAAACGAATGCAAGTATATCTTATGTTCATTGCCGCACAATTCACAATTGCCAAACTATGGAACCATCCAAGATGTTCATCAACAGATGAGTGGATTGCAAAACTATAGGATATGTACACAATGGAATTTTACTCAGCCATAAAGAAGAACAAAATTACATCACTTTCAGGGAAGTAGATGGAACTGGAGAACATTATGCTAAGTGAGATTAGTCAATCACAAGAAGTAAAAAGTCAGATGGCCTCTCCAGTATTGAAATCTAGAGAGAAAAGGGATCATAGGAAGAACTCTAGGCGAGAAAGGAAAAATCACAGATGAGCAAATAAGGCAACCTAACTGGGGGGGACTAGAGGGAGGAAGAGGGAATTCTCTAATGTACATGATGTACATTCACAAACATATCAAAGTCAATCGGTAAGACAAACATGAGAAGGAGGGAAGGGGAGGGAATGCGGTGGGAATTGAGAAAGGGCTGTGTGTGTGTGTATGCCTCCACCATCTTGTACTCCATTAAGATATATGACAACAATGCACCAATAATTTAAAAAAAAAGAGTGATGTTTTTATCCAGGCACAGTGATTGATGTATGCCTATAATCCCAAATCTTGGAGGGCTGAGACAGGAAAATTGCAGGTTCAAAGTCACCCTCTGCAACTTGGAGAGACTCTCAGAAATTTAGCAAGACTGTGTTTCAAAATAAAGATAAAAGATAAAATAGGACTGAGGGTGTAGCTCAGTGGGACAAGACCTCTGGGTTCAATCCTCAATACAAAAAAAGAGCATATTATTATTTTAAGACTCAGAACTACTCACTCACTTAATTCTACTACATCAAAAAAGTAATATATTTGGGTAAAATCAATTTGTAATGTTCTTCAAAGGTACATTCTAGTTAGCATATCAGGCCTAAAATTTATATTCAAATGTAGTTTATGATGTGAGAAAGAAGAGAAATAAATACCCTAACATTTCACTAACTAGGAAGAGTTTAACAACCACTGCTAATAAAAAAAAAAAACCCTAAATTCAAAAATGTGTAAATCAGCCCAGGACTCTGCTATTGGTCATCTGACTAGTACTTAGCTAGTTATTACTTTGCTCTGGCACTAGAGTAGTTGCTTGGTTTACATCAGTGAGCAAAGCTGACAGACCCTTGACTTCATGGAACTTATGTCACAGCTGGGAAAAGACAAACCAGCTATATAGCAATGAACAAAAATATAAGTATACTATGTAGTACATTAGTAGGTAATCTGTGGGAAAGAAAGAAGGAAGGGGGGGAAAAGGAAGGCGCGGAGGGGGAAAGAGAGTGAGAGGAAGGCAGGAAGGAAGGAAGGCAGGCAGGAAGGGGGAATGGAATGGAAAGGAAAGGAGAGAGGGAGGGAGGGAGAACTGAAGTTTTATGAGCTATTTTGGGGTAAACTTTCCCAAATCATGTTTCTTTTAATCCAGTAAATTTTGAATATTGTCTGTTGTCTAAAACACTAATCTTCAAATTATATTGACTGTACTGCATCTATCAATGACCTGAATTATACAATTCTTAACTGTATATATATATATATATATATATATATATATATATATATATATATGTTGCCATTATAACATTAATGCATTTAAAATTAGCACAATATATAAGTAAAAGAACACTAAGATAAAATAAATATAACTGGAAATTCTGGAAATATATGTTATATATTTAACTGGCATATATAATATATTTTATAAAATTATATATATATTATATATTATACTGAATATATATTATATATATAATATTGTCTTAAATGGATAAGAACATTTATTTCAAGGTCTCTAACAGATTCTCTATGGACACACATACTTGAACCACAGTTTTTTAGCTATCATACTGAAGCAATTTATTTTACATGCAATTTAAATCAAAGCTCTTATAATGCCATAAGCAGCTGGAAATAAAATTATATGTGAGTATCTCTCTTCATATGCATATATAAAATGTTGTAAGCTCAATTAAGTAATCACCATTAGCCTGTTTATTATCCCATCAACAATTCATCTACTGCTAAATAATAACCCAAATTTTAGAACAGATTCCTTTTCTTGAAGGGTTTAAATCTTAAGGCACACTGAAAGTCAAGCAATGATCTATAAAAATAAACAAAATTTAGAGTGGCTATCACTATACCTATCCATTTGTATAAAAAGTTAATGAAGAAATACGAAATACATATATTTAGAAGAAAAAAAGCATAGACATTCAAAGCTGAATATTTATATTGTCTAGATGACTTTGTTAGCTTCCCATGGCTTCTAAAGAAAGAAGACTCCACAACTTTCTTTTCTTCCCATTAGCTGAGAGCACTTTCTTACTTCCCTCATATCATCATTTGTTAAGATGTCTTCCCCTGGTTTAAAATAGACCTTGGACTTCCAGGCCAGACAAGAAAGCATATATCTATTTGTCCCCACTTTTCACTATAGAAGTTGCAAGAGACAACTCTAGGAGATGAAGAGGAAGAGGAAGAGGAAGAGGAAGAGGAAGAGGAAGAGGAAGCAGAAGGAGGAGGAGGAAGAAGATGAAGAAGTAGATGAAGAAGATGATGATGGTGGAGGAGGAGGAAGAGGAGGAGGATGAGGAAGAGAAAGAGGAGGAAGAAGAGAAGGAGAAGGAGGAGGAGGAGGAAGAGGAGGAGGAGGAGGAGGAGGAGGAGGAGGAGGAGGAGGAGGAGGAGGAGGAATCCTTGGGTTTGGGACTTAAGGAAAGGAGGAGCAATGCAACAGCCCCCAACAAAAAAGGAAACCTAGACCTAGGCAAGCATTTTCCCAGCCTGGCAAACAAGACAGACTGAGTAAGACCTTGCCTTCCCTACTGAACCAAAGCCTAGAAAACACAAGGCAAGCCAGGCAGTGACACCAAGGGAGATGGATGGGGAGAAGTTCTCTCCATCCAACAGAGAGAGTCCTTGGCTACCAAAAAATCCCTGCAGAAAGGACCACAGTGACAGCCTAGTCTTTGAGTCTCTTTGTCCTCCTATGGATCCCACCACAGCAATAGTCCATCCCAGGAAACACTGCCCCTAAAGAGAAGGAAATCCTGTTAGAACACACACCTGACCAGGCAGGGTGGTGCACATTTGTAATACCAGTACTTGGGAAGCTGAGACAGGAGGGTCACAGGTTTGAGGGTTGCCTTGTCAACTTAGCAAGTCCCTCAGCAACTTAGTGAGACCCTGTCTCAACACTAAAAATAAAAAGACTGGAAATGTAGCCCAGAGATGGAATGCTCCTGACTTCAATCCCCAGTTAAAAAAGAAAAAAAAGAAATTCAACCAATGCCAATGACAAAATTAATCAGATGCTAGAATTATCTGACAAGGATTTTAAATCAGATATCAAAAACACTTCAGGAAAAATTGTCTTGAGAAAAATAAAAAATATTTCATTAAAGAAATAGTAGTTATTTTTTTTAAAGAGCCAAATGGAAACTACAGAAATGAAAAATACAATAACAAAACAAGAAAAAACCTACTGGATGGGCAATATTGTAGAGTGAAGATGTTGGAATATAAAATCAATGAACTTCAGAAGAGATCACTATATCTGATGCCGTCTAAACAGAGAAAATACCACATCTAGCCTCCAATCACACTGACCCTTGTGGGACACCTATACCATATTCAGAATACACACCAAAAATCTGCCATTAATTTAAACACAAACGTTTTTACACTTCAGCACATGAAGTGGAGTCCAATAATGTATAAATACAGACACTAGATACCTTCCGGCCCTTTCTGAAATCTGGTCATACACTCTATTCAGAAGATTCAGATGAGTCCCCAAAACATTCAGGTCCTGGTAAAAAAAAAAAAAAATTATATATATATATATATTAGCACTGATGCAGTAGGATGACAGATACCCACATCTAAGTCAAAGCAGTTTCCCAGAATTTTACTTTATCCATTCAAGTTTGTTATGTCCAGGGTGATTTGAAATTTATCTCTCCAAGATACTGCACTTTTTAAAGAATGACTGAGCCACGTCTGTAGAATAAAATGATGGATGTACCTGATTGGAGTAGTTAAGATGAGTGCTCTCCCAAGGTCCCTGTGTTAAAGGCCTGTCCCCAGCATGGTGCTAGACACCTGAGGAGACCTACAGCCCCCGGAGGGCTGCCCTCAGAGCTGAACTTGGAGCCCCGCTCCTTCCTCAGTTCTGCACTATGACATGTTCCCACCATGAGGTGCTTCCTTGCCACAGGCCCAAAAGCAATGGGGCCAATTGATCACAGACTAGATCCAAAATACAAGCCAAGGTCAACCTTGTATTTGTAGGAGTTGATTTTCAAGCATTTTTTTTTAAGATACAGAAAGCTACTTCACTGACAGTCTTCACGTGCCCCTCCAAAAGAACTCTTGATCCTTTTCTCTCAACTCCGGGGACTTGGGAGGCTCACTTACCAGGCCGTATTCACCTCAGCCTCTGACTTCTGCTTGAGTTTGGCCAATGATAGACACTGGAAAGAGAACCAGTGGAGAAAGGCGCATGCGTTTATGCTTCGCTGGTTCCCTCTCTTCTAGGTAGTGGCCAGAATCCAGTGCTCTGTCTGGAGGCCCTCTTGCAAGCCTTTTGCTAGCTACCAATCTCTTTTCAGATTCCAATATTCACCTTCTCCCTCTGCCCTGCTGCCCTCGAGGTGCTAGTGACTCACTGCTCTTGCCTGTCCCTCAGAGTTTTATTGTTTAACTTATTAACTCTGACCATGGCTTCTACCTAGCCCCCTTCACTCTAATTAGCTCATTAAGCTCTCCTTGTTTTCTCATTGGAAGGTGCCACTTCATTCTCTGACAGTGGTATAGGTGTCTACAGAGCTAGTAAATGAAAACAGTTCCTTCTCAAGGGTCTGGCACTAATGAATGGGCCTGTAATAGTTGAGGGTCCCTTTCCTTCTTGGCTCCACAATCCAATAGTTAAGATTAAAAACAACCACAGGTGTTGCAAGATCAGGTGCAACTAACTGTAAAAAATAAAGTTTTAAGATTTTTTTTAACATGTTGCTCCTAAAAAGAAACGTCACCTTCCCCTCTCTGTCAGCCTATGAGAGGCTCTGTGCTGTGGGTGCATCAGAATAAATCAGTAGTGAAAGGTTAAAAAAAATTTTTTAATATTTTTTAGATATTTCAGCCAATTCTTCAGGCATGTAAAAAGGGATATCTTATCTAAATAATCCAGTAGAAATTCAGTGGATGCAGAGATTTAAAAAGAATCCAATAAATCAACTAGACAACTCCCCAAATTATATATATGTAAATAAATTATATATATATATATATATATATATATATTGGATTTTTGGATATGCAAATCTAAAAGTGATTCTCATTTGACTATGCTCATAAAACTCAATGGCAAAAGTAGAAACAGATACTAAGCTTCCTAATTTCAATCTAATGTGCCATCTAAGAAACATATGTTAAATTTTCAGAATTCCATTTTTTAAAGGAAATAAATATTGAGATCTACTGCCTCAAACCTTGCTATTCTCATTAAATTCATGACCCTTATAACTTTAAATATTCTACAAGCATATATATTTGCATACACTTTGGACATAAACTCACAGTGAGCAAATGAATTCTATGCCTGAGAATCCTGGAGAGAAGAATTCCACCCGACATACTGCCCCTTGGCCCATCTCTAATAGGACACATTTTTGCCAGGGCTACAGGGAGTCAAATAAATAGTACCTTGTGAAAATTCCAATAACAGAAACTGAATACTTCTGCTATTTCTTAAGACATCTCGTAAATTTTACTCATCTTTTGTAGTAGCTATGTTCCTGTGCTATAATTACTAGCTAAATGTTTCTACATGGCCATTAAGTTTCCATGGTCCCCTGAATTTCTGAGTTTCAGAACTGACAGTCTCCTCCCGGGCTATACAATTATCAACAAAGCGCGTTCAAACAGGCTTACGTATCACCCATGAACTTGGCCAAACATCACATACCATATGTCAATACATTCTGCTCAGATGTCCTAAATGTATTTTCAAACTATTTTTATTTGGAAGCCAAAATGTCTATCAGAAAATATTTTGGAACTATCTTCTTTCCTTTGGGCTTTATGCCCATGTTTATAGACGCCCCTTCATAATTGAACATAGAGGGGATTGTTCTCTTTATAGTATTCAATTTTTTCTCTTTTCCACCCATTTATTCAGCTGGAAAGGTAAAATGAAAAAAATATGAGCAATGAAGTTGAACATACAATAAACTTCATCTATTTTTGGCAGGCAGCAGAGCCATGTGCCATCTCTCCAGTGGTACAGGGTAAACTTACCGCTTCCGTTTGCTTTTGGCTTAGGCTAGGATTTCATACAGTATTATTTTTCTAAGGTGACATCAAAGCGTACCAAGACAATACAGAGGATAAGGAAGATGCCATTAGCAGGGTGAGCCCAAGCTACTAAATTCATATTGCTATCATTTTTCAGCCTGTTTTCTTAAACAGGACCAAGATGATGGTCTTGAGTGAAATCTTCTAGATTCTCAAATCCCATTTCAAAGTAGAAGGCAAGAACATGCTATAGACATTTTGGAACCAAGTGGCAGCAGCTCTGACCAAACACAGGGTGTTGTTTCAAAACAAAGAAAGTAACTCTGAAAGAGTGGGTTGTTGGCTCCTAAAAACAGGTGTTTGAACAAAAGGTAAGAGAAATCCTTCTAATTTTATAAAACATCCTGGAAAATCAAATATTCATATTGCTTTCCGTCTATCAACCTTGGTATTCCAATTAAATAGAAAACAATGAATAGAGGGTGCATGGCTTTTACTAGGGAAAAAAAAACACCTGGAAGCCTAAGAAGAAGAGTGGTCTATGGAGGCGGATGCACAGAGACCAGGAGGCTGCGAAAAGGAGTCTCCTCCGATTCACAAGATTGGCTGCCGACTGTCCAGGGTTGAGTTCAGTGAATGAGGAATAAAACATACCTCTGCGTTTACTCCTTGCAACCAGACTGGACTAGAACTCAGGTGGCTGCCATGAAGGGCAACTTTTCTGCTTCAAAACAAAATGTGTGGCAACCATATTATTCACTCTGTCTCTGGTACCTAGAAAAGTACAAGGCACAGAGGAGTTTTTGAGGGGATGAGTGCATGAGTAATGTATTAAGATGATTTCCTATACCCCTTTTACTCCAAGAGTATAAATGATAAGACCAATAAGATATTTGCATCTGAAGTTAATCCATTGACGAGAATAGAATAATTTTAAATAATAACCCATTTGATTATTTTATGTGGGCAAATCCTAATGCAAACCTCATGACAAAATTCTAATTGCTTCCAAATATCTTTCTGTTACCAGTAAATAATTACCTTATAAAGTGACTACCAATAGGTAACCATCTCAGTCTTTGTCAAAAAATTCAGGCTCGATAATATGACTACAATGTGATCTGATGAGGTAAATACTCAGGAAAAGAAATTTAAGCTAAAAAAGGCCAATATTACCTAGTAGTAAGAAAACTCTTCATTTAGGAAGCGGGAGTCTAGTCTAAAGATTTCTTTACCAATTTGGGGAAGTTGTGTCAACCACAGGCCCTTGATGAGCTAAAACATTAGCTGTAAAGTATCAGACGTGCTATGGTTTCTAAGAGCTATTCCAGTTCTGCCTCTCAGAGTGGTTAGCTCTGGGGAAAGTATACCGTGCATAAATAAATAATAATAGATAACATGTTTTTTATGCACCAGACATTCTTTCAAGCACCTAGCATCTTATTAACACACGAAATCTTCTCAAGCAAGCCTAGGATGTATGTCTCATTCTCGTCATTTTATTATTTATTTATTTATTTATTTATTTATTTATTTATTTTGGTGGTACTGGGGTTCCTGGAAACCCTTCTACCTCCAGGCTACACTCCTAGACCTATTTTATACTTTTTTATTTGGAAACAGGGTCTCTTAAGCCGGTGCGGCTGGCTTCGAACCTGCGCGATCCTCCTCTCTCCACCTCCCAAGCGCAGGGATTACAAGCGTGCGCCACCACGCCCGGCTTCTCATCATTTTAGAGAAGGGAAAACTGAGGCCTACACAGACGACTTGCTCAAAGATCCAACACAAGTGAAAATCCCAAGTAATCGACCTTTTTTGCACATCCTAACCTCTGTGCTTACCTCTCCTCCTGACCCTCCAGGCGCTGATCATGCTGGACTTCTTTCTGGTCCCCGAAAGTCACAAACTTATTCCTGAGACCCTTTGCGCACCTCCTTCCCTCTGCCTGTAGGTCTTTCCCTAGACCTCTGCTTGGCTGGTTCCCACTCACCACTTAGTTATCAAATGAAGATTCAGACGTCTGCCCTGATTCCTCTAAATGATGTCATCACTACACTGGGCCACGTTTCTTTGACTTTATCACAACCACAACCATCTGAAACCAGCTCACTTAGTTGCTTATTGTTCCTCTGTGTGCCTGCTCTCTGCCTCCCCTGACTGGAGTACAGAGTTCTGCCGGGACATGGATTCACACCGCCTACCACTGTCTCTCCAGTGCTCACAGTTACACAGGGTGCCGAGGAGTTATTGAATGTAGGAATAAATGGATGAGTGAATGAATGATAACCTAATAAAGATAAGTTCCTTACATTCATCTTCTTTATTCAAGAATTGTGAACACTGAAGCAACTCCCGGGATAGATGGCATCTCTGATGTGCCATTTAAGTAAGAAGTATTTTCAAACAAAGGAGAAATGAGTTTACCGACAATATTTAGTACCAGCATTTCGCAGAATCTCCGCTTTACTGTCAACTCCTATCAAAATAATTATGTAAACATTTCATTTTTTTTATTAAATGAGTGTGTTCATTTCAGAGAAGAGTTTGGATCTTTTACTAAATCACCCAAGAAACTGAGTGACGCTATGAGTCATCAGAAACATTAAGCTCACAGAATCTAATACTTCCAAGAAGCCTTAAATTTTATATTAAAATTTATGTGCTTCAAGCGCACAGCACAAGTGATACGCAGAAACTGAAGAACCAGCAACCATGTTTCATGTCCTCCCTGGGGACAATGGTAAAATATCATTTTATCAGCACAAAACAAAAAGGCCTGTAGCAGGAACAGGAAGCAAACCTGAGTAAGGTCTGACTACCTATGCGGGCAGATTAAGGAACACAGGGGTCCCCAGCCTCGGGGGACACAAAACAGGAAAAGGTCAGAGCTTTGCTGCTCTCAAAGTCTCCTGCTCACTTCCATAAATTATTTAAGGTCACTTTAAAAATACATACAACATACTCAGGGATGATAAAATGGGAACTAAAAAATAGAACGGATAGAATTAAGGCAAAGTGCCAACAGAAGAAATTAGCTGAATCCAAGATAGAAGTGAATAACCAAAATGCCTGGGGATCTGGACCCCTGATAGAAGGTCACACGTAGAGGCTCCACCTCTGGCACTCACTACATGAAGAGCCTGCAGGAGCAGAGTCTGGAAGTCCACGATTCAGATGGTCCAATCAGTTACCTTATTCATAGTAAGGATGAGGAGGTAGGATGGGACCCAGGATGGCCATTTCTCCCTGAAACCTAAGAGAATCTTCTCCCGTGGAATCTCATAAAAATGACCCTGGGGTACTTAACAAAGTCATTGGTCATTCTCGCATCAAACGCAGGAGTGTGTGTCCCTGAGCTGTTTCTTGTAAAATCTCTACTGTGAGCTGGGGCATTGCACCAAAGAACCCATTTAGTAAAAACAATTGCATGAGGTCCACCAGCAATCTTCAGGCAAAATTAATGCCATTTCCTGGCATTAATTAATTAATTAATTTCCTGGCAATAATTAATGCTGGCCCACACATCTTTCCAGTGAGAGAGAGAGAGAGAGAGAGAGAGAGAGGGAGGGAGGGACAGAGAGAGAGAGAGAGAGAGAGAGAGAGAGAGAGAGAGAGAGAGAGAGAGAGAGAATGTGTTTGTGTGTGTTTGTAAATACCATCTACCCAAATTCGGGTGAGCTTCTCATAAAATTGGAGCAGCAGGGACTTTATGGGAACACTCCTGAAAATTACCTGGAAGGCAGGTGTCTTGCATTCTACCTTAAGGCAGAACCATGTACCTATGATCACACAGAGATGAAATTACACTTGCTGAAGATAGCAGAAGTGTCTGCCTAATAGGATAATTGTGCATACAAAGTCTCCCACATCCTTTAGAAAAAGGATAAGAAATTCCTTGAGATGTAATTTTGGTCATACAGGTGGAGGGACCAACAGGCAAGTTCTCTAACAGAGGAAATATGGCTTAAAAATGTTTAGCCCCAAAATCATATATGGTGGCAAAGTAATGGTGCTCTTTAGTCATTTTTAAAAGGGAAAATGAAATTCTGGCAGTTGACCATGAGTACCAGGCCATTCTTTTGGAGAATAGAGGATATTTTAGAGTGTATCTCTTTCAAACAAGAGCAAAAATGAAAAATCAAGCTGCAGCTTTAATAATGGAGTCTCTGCTGTTCTAGTTATTTCTATATTTTCAATTTGATGACTAGATAGTTAAATGATCTAAAAAAATGTCTTACTATTATTAGTTTTCCCTGATTCTCTTTGATGCTAGAAGATTCAAAAGGCCAAGTCTAGATACAGAAAAATACTAGGAATCCTAGAGTTAGCCACAAAGATATGCCAACTGAGGCCTAGAAAATCCCAAAAAAGCAGAAAAAGCAGATATTCTGAAACTGCACATTAAAAAACACAGAAAAACGGGGGGAAATAGTAGGAAGAGAAGGATCAGTGCAAATGATTAGACAACTCAAAACTGATACCACAAAAGCCAACTCTTTCAAGGAGTGGAGTAGCCAACAATATTAAAATCTACCCTAGTATCATGAAGAATAAACAATGCACAAAGGCCATTGCACTGGGAGGGATAAAACATATTAATGATATTCTACGATAATATCAGGGCAAGAACATACAAAAACTCTAGATTGTAAAGATATAATGTAGTGATTTAAAAAGCATCATTGTAGACTATTTATTTTAAATCGTGGTAGTAAATGAAACAAAAGTATTAGGGCAACAGTTATATTTAAACAAAAACATATAACTATGAGACTGATTCTCACAATTTCTGGAACACTTCTCTTTGCCATAAGTGTATCCACTACTTTTTTAAAATTTCTTTCTCATTTTATTGCTATCATGACGTTCTGCATTATCAAAAAGTGTAGAGTGGAACTTAATCATTTAGATATAAGGTGAAATCCATAACAGTAGGGAATTTTTAAAGAAAAAAAATAGCACTTGGGTTTGGGGGTGCAGCTCAGGGGTAGAGCACCTGCTTAGCATGGGCAAAGCCTGATATTTACTTTCCAGGGCCAAATACATAAGTGAGCACTCAGGTTACTTTTATTTGAAAGCAATCAACAACTATGGTTATCATCTAGCAAAAGTACATGCTTGTTAAATGTTCCTCACAGATTGATTACATATGCTTTATGAAACATTGTTTGCATTGTTTCTAATTTTATTTATTTTTATTTTTTATTTTTTGGAGGGTACTAGAGATGGAACCCCAAAGGCATTTGACCTCTAAGCTATACCCACTGCACTTTTTACTTTTTATTTTGAAGTAGGGCCTTGCTAAATGGCTGACAATCTGTCTAAGTTCTAAAGCTGGCCTGGAACCTGTGATGTCCTGTCTCAGCCAACTAAGTATTGGGATTATAGACATGTGCCACCACACCCAGCCTGTTTCTAAAATTTAATTCAACACTTATACATAATTCTACTGAATTTCTATAATAAATTTAATATCAAACTGAAAAAAATAACATGAATAAAATCTAACGAACATTAAAATTGCACTTAAAAGTCATTGTATACTTTACAGTTAATAGCGTCCCCTTAAACTACATTCAGAAATAAAATGAATAATGCCAGGCATGGTGGCACACGCTTGTAATCCCCACGCTTGGGAGGCGGAGACAGGAGGATAGTGCAGGTTCAAAGCCAGCCTTGCTGGCTTAAGAGACCCTGTTTCCAAATAAAAATATAAAAAATAGGTGTCTGGGAGTGTAGCCCGGAGGTAGAAGGGTTTCCAGGAACCCCAGTACCACCAAAAAAAAAGAAGATGAATAATAAATTATATCTAAGGACCCCTCCAACATTCCTATTATGTAACACTGTGCTTTCTAAATATTTCTTATAAAAATTAATTTTAAAGGGGACTAAAATTTTAGTGAGCGGCCATTTGAAATATTTTTAATGAATGGTCACATTACTCCTATAAAATATACATTGATATACAACTACTATAGGACAAATATATTTTAGTCTTTATCTGATAATTCTGGGCGGGTAGAGCAAAGGAATATTGTGGGTAGGTAAAGGAAGGCATTAAAAAGATAGAGTATCAGTGGTTACAGGGAAAGGTAAATTATAGCTACCCCTGACATTTGTTGCTAATTATAACAATCATCTTCCTAGTCAACAGGAGGATAATGATGCCCAATCAAGAGCGAGTACTCACAATTTCTTTCCTAGGAGCCACAGGCCCATTTAACTCTACTCCTGTGTCCTCCTCCAAGTGGGAATCTTGTTCTTCCTTGAATTAGTTTCACCCATTCCCTAACCCTTTCCTCAGTCAAGAGGTCTTTGTCTTGGGATTGAGCAAACTTAACTGTTAAAAAAATGAAAAGTAAAATGAAGAGAAGAGACAAGAAAAGTTACCTATTTAAACTAGAAAAATACACACATGAAGAATACAAGCAAACCACAGACATCATTAAACTGTAAGTTTGGCATATAAGCAAATAAAAGTATGTATATGGTTTGACTAACACTATGTTAATGATTATCAGGTCACCTTGATATTACCTTATATAAAGCCATGCTTTTATATAACCTTTGTCTTTAATCTAAAATATAACTAAAGCAGAATATTTAAGTGCTAAGTTTTAAATGAAAAAGACATACCTGAGTCAGGCACAGTAGCCCATGCCTGTGATTTTAACTACTCAGGAGGCTAACACAGAGGACCACAGTTTTGAGGCCAACCTAGAAAATTTAGTAAGACCTTGTATCAAGAAAGAAAAAGGACTAGATGAGTAGCTTTGGCCTAGCATGTGAAAGGCCCGGGGTTCAATCTCCAGGGCAAAAATAAAAATGATGATGATGATGGTGATGATGATGATGATGATGATGATAATAATAATAATAATAAATTAATAATAATGGAAGTTTAGACAAGTGACACTCTAAAGGGCATTGTCCAAAATCTCCCAGTACATTTGTCATGAACATTAGTACATCCATTTATGCAAAATGTGTTCTTTAAAAAAAATCATTATAGTTTATCACTATTGTCAGTGTTTACAGAATCCCTACACAGTCTCTTATAAATAACAATATATACCATATACTGGGCTATTCATTTATCAAAGCATATTCAGATAAAACTATTCTTTGAGTTAGATGCAGATCCAGGTATTATGGAACCAAACACATACACTCAGGGGGATTTTATTTTAAGAAAAAAAAAAGCAAACTTATGGATAAAATATTAAATATAAAATTATTATTTTAAATTAAAAATTAATCACAGCACATCTCAATGTGTGTATTCTGACAAATACACAAGTATTATTTACTGAAGGAAAGTAAGAGTTTGATTAATAAACTCTTGGACCCACATTTTTAATACATTTTACCTATATTTTTTGGTGTAAATCGCTTTCCCTACTTCAAATGGCAAAAATTTTGTAATTTTTATAAAGAAACTAAATGAAAAAATTAGTCTCTATTCATAGTTGATAAAAATTTACTTTTTATTGATAGTTTAACAATGATTCCTTTAGGTTCTTGCTAAATTATACCTTATTAGTATTTAGATCAAAAGTTCTGTTGATCCATCAAATCCTCCCCCAAGTGTGATTGCTTTATTTCAGTGAGTTCTCTCCCATTCTTTTACTCTTTTCTCAATCTATTATCAAAGAGGTCTTTGCCTTGGAATTGAACACTCACCAAATTAAGTCTTTGTACATGTGAGTGTAGGATTTTATTTTTTGTAATACTGAGGATTGAACCCAGGTGCATTCTACCTCTGAGCTACACACCCAGCCCTATTTTTTATTCTTTATTTTGAAACAGAGTCTCATTGAGTTGCCAATAGCTTCACTAACTAGCTGAGGCTGTCCAGGAACCACAATCCTCCTGTCTCAGCCTCCCAAATGCTGGGATTCCAAGAGTATGCCACCACGCCCTGCTCTAGTGTAGGATTTAGTATGATTTTTCCACACAGGAGGTACTAGCTCTTTACATTTTTTAACTTTATCTTTTCTGCATCATGTCTTGCTCAGCACCATGGGACATATTTATGTTTCTGACTCCAGACACTGGGGAGAGCAGAAGATGGTGGGGGAATTCTAGAAGCCATTTCTAAACCATTATGACCATCACTGTCAATTAACATGAGACTATGAACCATACAAACCTATCACAATGAACCCAAATAAGCAAATCTCTAGCTCAGCCTCTCCTTATGTGATCCCCCAAACATCACAAGATACTTGGGAATGATGAATATCCTGATTTAACTTGATTCTATGTTATAGACACATACAAATGTCCTAACATCAAATTGCCTTTATTAAATGTGAGAAAAATTTTGTACATGAATGATAATTTAAGAAATATTGATAAGAAAGTAATGTAACAATGTGAACTTAATGAAAAACAGAGAACACTCAGAAATTTAAACAGAGAAAATTTGATATAAAGAATAATCATAATGAAGATTACTGGCAAAGATGTAAAGAAAATGCTAATGGAAACTCTTAAAACTGAAGAATACTCAAGGAGGATGTAACATGGAGGATGTGCTCCCCTCTAGATGGAATTTCGAGCTGGTAGGAAAGTTGTTCTTGCAGCCTTTGTATGGCAGAGAATTTCTTTGGATGGCTTGAGTCAGAGCTGTTCACAGGTGTTGGACAAGTAGGTAAAACAGACAAACTCAACTTCCCAAGTACAGGTGAAACAAAGCCAGTGTATAGGATCACAGAAGGAGGCAAGGTGTTGGGTACCCCCTCTTTGGTAGGGTGACATGCAGACAGAGTGTGTGGTATATAAGCAGGAAGACTGTAGTAAAACACAAGAAAGTGCAGACAGGACAAGGCCAGGTGGAAACTGCCAAAGAGGTTGGGGTGTTGGGAAGCCACTGGCCAAACAGAGCAGAGCATGGCCACATGGTGTGTATGTCATCAACAAGAAAAAGAGGTCTGCTCTCAAGATACCTGCTCATCACATTACTGTGGGTATGGGCCAGTGTAATAAGACAAGAAAAAAGAAATAAAAGGCATCCATATTGAAAAGGAAAAATTTTAACTAATAAACCATCTTATTCACAAATAGTATTACCATTTGTCTAAAACATCATATAAAATTTACACCAAAAGCTATGAGAATTAAAAGTTGGGTTTGCCCTCTAATCCCAGATACTATACTCAGAGAACTAAGAGAAGAAGATCATAAGTTCCAGATCAGCTTCCGCAACTCAGCAAGACCCTATTTCAAGATATAAAGTAAAAAGAGGTTAGGGTTTAAGTTAATACAGACAACCAACCCCTGATTACAATAACCAATACTAAAAAAAGTTGACTTTAATAAGATTATTAGTTCCAAGCTCAATACTAAAAAATTAATTTTATTTTTATAGATTAGCAATGAATAACTTAATTGGAAATTAAAGTTAAGAGAAGCAATGCAATTAATACAAGCACCAAAAACATAAATGTCTCTGTATAAAATGGACAAAAGATATGTAAGGTCTATATACCAAAAAAATAAAAAAACTCTACAGACCTATATTATCAGAAAATTAAGCATCTAGTTAAAATGTTAATTCTTTCTTAATTGATCTATAGATATAGACAATTTCAACAAAAATGTCAACAGACTTTCTCGTGAAGTTGAAAAAATGACCGCAGAATTCATATAAAAATCTAGAAGACCTAGAATAGCCAAAACCACTTGGGCAAGGGGATAAATTTGGGTTACTAGTATTAACAACAAGACCTACTACAGATGTAGAGCAATTGAGACAATGTTGTATTGGCATAAAGAGAGATGACTGTACTAGTGAAACAAAAGAGTAAGTTCAGAAATAATTGAGGATATTTGTAGGCAATTGACTTCCAACAAAGTTTCAAGAAAGAATAAAACAGTTTAGCTCAATGAGAGAGAGAAAGAGAAAGAAGGAAGGAGGAGGAAGAGGAGGAGAAGGAAAAGAAGGTGGAGAAGGAAGAGGAGGAAGAAGAGGAGTATGAGGAGAAGGAGGAAGAGAAGAAGGACAACAACAAAAACAAACAACAACTTTTATCCATGTTTCTACTACAAACAAGTATGCAAATGAATGACAAAGGATAATATCAGAGTTTTAATTATCACACTGGTTTTGTATGTATATACCCATATTTAAACAAAAAAAAATATACTTCAATATGTGTAGCTTATTGCATTTCAAATGTCCTTTAGTAAAGCTGTTTTTAAAGCTAAAGCATTTATATATACTCACCACCTAAGTGTCTTCCAATAAATGCACTCATATATACAAGTGCATATTAGATATATTTAACAGGCACTTGTACTCATAAAACACAACTGCTATTATCACCAGTTGCTGGTTCTCATCACAAATTTGCTCTCACACTTTATGAAAGATGAAATACTTCCACATGTAGAAACAGTGTTCCAAATGAAAAATCACTGTTCGCTGGAAATCAAGAAGATATTTTGTGGGCTTGGGCCGAAGCACTTCCTTTATTGCTTGGCTTCATTTAGCTGGAGAGAATAACTGCTGACTGGCCACCAAAGAATTCCTATTATTGCCACAGAAGCCCCCACAGTTAGATAATTAGCCAGAACCTTGGTCCAAGGCTCAGAACTGTAAACACCCATAATTTGATTTAAGAACATGTGAAACAGTAGAAATAATTGGACTAAAAGAAATTTTCCAGGAGAGATGAAATGGCTTGTCCAAGTTTAGCAATGGCAGTTGGATGTAAAATCCATGGTTTCTTGTTATCAAAATCCTGAGCCTTTTCTCACCAGCCTACCACCACCTTTTGAGTATTTTTTCCCTTTAAATACCTACAAATCATTTCCTTGGATAAAAGCATCTTCTTCCTATATCTTGCATTATATAAATACATTTTTGTTTCGCTATAATGAAAAATATCCCTGCAATGTTTTTTCTTTTGTCAAACCCATCCGCAGACTCCAGATTTGACCTTCTTGAAAAATTAGTTATTTAATTCATACACACTTAGGACAATGTCTTCTGATTTTGTACCTATCTCCTTGAACTTCATTTTTCATTAACTGCGGTGAAGACAATAACCTCTGTCCTTCATCTCTAGTAATTGTTTAAAACCCTCTTTTAGAACAACGGTACCAGGCTAAGAGTAGTTTTTATAACAATAGACATTTTAAAGACAAGAAAAACATGTAAAATCTCAGGCATCTCTTAATTATTTTAATACAATCCAGAAATAATTAAGTTGGTTTAATTTTATATTTAAATATTTATTCTTTCCTTGGCACTTTCCCTTTCTGATTCCAAAAGCGTTTTATGCTCCCCTAAGAAACTATAGAAAACAGAGGAAATCTTTGAAAAGATTAAAATCATGCCTATCATATAAAAGACATATAAAAGACCCTAGGTTTGATCCTCAGCACTACAAAATAAATAAATTACATTAAAATCACTCAGAAAATAACCAACTGGATGTAGCTGCTATTAATACATATAACATTTCCCATTTATAAATAGATACAGATATAAGATTAGATAATACATTTAGTAATGATTGTCTAATGAGCTATAGACAAAAACTATAAAGATAAAAGTCATATCTAAACTTTGTGCCTTTTTTTCAATTAGCATACAATCTTTTCCCCATCATTAAAATTCTTTGTAATATCACTTCTAAGAGACACATATTATTGAACACATTGTCATACCATTATTTAATCTGTCCCCCATTGTTGGACATGTAGTTCTTAAAGCTTTTATTATAAATAATGTGAGAGCAATTACATGCATATCCATCATTGATAGCATTTCATAGAATACATTCCTGGAAAGGCAGCATTAATTTTTTTTTAATTTACCAATGATTTGATATTCATATAAGCTAATTCAAACTTAATGTTCTTCTCTTAAAAAACACTGTGCCAAGAGCACTAGAAAGTACGAATGTAATGCATAAAAATGTCTTTATCCACACATAAGCAGCTAGCAGGAAGAGTAGCCATCTAATTTTAAAGACTTTTGCTATATTTCTTTTTATAGTAATAGTGGAATAATGTTTGCACACAAATTCCCAATATCTGGACATGATGGTGGATTTGCAACTGAAAAACTGATACTACCTAAGAGACTAGTTCCTAGAAGATCTATTTAAGATAAAATTTTAATAGAGTTTTAATAGAGGCACAAGCCATGAAGTCGCCATGGTGATAAAATGAAGCTAGGAATACCATCTCGTGGTTATAGGTTGAATTTTTAAAAAAATAGGTTGATGATTACCACAGCAGGAGATTCAGCCAGGAAGAATCAGAAGCAAGGGAAGAGAGTTTCTCTAATAAAAAAATTACAAAAGTACCAATTTCCAATTAAGCTGTGTAAATATCACGCTTAGTTTTCTTTCACAGTTTGTGTCTACTTACCAGACCCTTGTGCAAGCTAATCAGACTTCATAGTCCAGACTCTTCACAGTCAGTGGGCAAGTCTCAAAAACAAGAGAGATGGAACCATCCTTCTCAAGAAAGCTTCTTACAGAGTTCAGCATGGCTTTGTTGTTGTCGAACATTAACTCTGTCGGAGGGGAAAAGGGACGGGAAGGGTGAGCCTGGATTCTTTACCTTAAGCTGTTAGCTACACTCTGGCATTCCCAAAGGTATAATGAGACCACTGACTAAGAAGACAGAACAAAAAGAAGCTTGAAAGAAAAATAATTGCTGCTTTCTTTCCCCTGCTCAGGCCTGGAGTTGCAAAGGATATGCATGCATGTTGTTTAGACATAACTAACTTACAGGAGATGTTCATCAGCTTCTTCCCTCCTTAGAAGACCAGTGGAAGGGAAAGAACATGGTGCCTAGGAGGCATCTCCCGGTACAAATGTGAGGTCAGATCAAAGGTATTTAATTTCTCTAACTCTTAGTTCTTCATCTGTCAAACGAGGATACTACCTCATAGAGTCATGAATATTGTAGTCCCTAATAAAACACTTCATATACAACACCTGATAGCTTAGCGCATTACCTTTAGCATATGAATTAGCTTCAGAGATACAAAAATATTTCCAAAGTACTATTAATTTAGATTCATAGAAGGCCCAAATCTAAAAGGTATGGATAACTATTTAAGAGTGATTTTTTTGGTTAATCAAGAAATTTGAAGTTTCCTTAAATGTTTCTGTTACCTTGGCTTCGAAAGGATTTTGAAAAATGCACCATATATTTCAACTCATTGACTAAGGATTCTGGTGTCATTGTACTTGGAAGCTTGGAATTGTGCCATCTTGACTCAGAAAAAAATATGTCCAGACTGCTATTCGAAATGATGGACTAAAGCAGCATTTCTCATATATCAAGGTGAACACAAAAGCACAAGGGATCTCGTTAAAACAGATTCCTATGTAGTGGTTCTGGGGCAGATCCTGACATTTCACTTTCATAACTATCTCCAAGGTGATGCTGCCCCACACTTGAAGGCAAAGGGCTAATCCAGCAGATGTAATTTTCCTCTTAAGGGGACACTTGTCAATGTCTGGAGACATATTTGGTTGTCATAGCTGCAGGGAGATGCTGCTAGCATCTTTTGGGGGCAGGGACCAGGAATGCTGCTCAACATCCTACCATGCATTGATAGCCCTCATCACAAAGAACTGTTCAGCCAGAGAGTCACTTATGCCCAAAATATCAACAGTTCTGAGGTTGAAAAACCCAGGGGTAGGCAAATCTAGAAATCAGAACCTTCCTCACTTCATGTAAACTCCTACCGAAGAAGAATGAAATATATAGTCCTTAACTTATACCTGAACTCAAAAGAAAAGAAAGTATAGGATACAAAAGGAATTTATGGTACTGTAAGTTAACATCTAAAATATGTATTTCATACCTCTAAAGTCATGAGCCACAATGGAAACCAGACGTCCATACTAGGTCATCCTAAGCAGATATATGGCTAAGTACTTGGGCAGTAGTCCTGCTGTGTAGTTGATGGTTTTGAAGCTAGAGATCCCAGCACAATGGAGAAGGCAGAGGTACTGAAATAGGAAGAGTCGGGCACGAGGGGCAGGAAGCTGCCTGCCCTGAGTCGAGGAGGAACATGGTCTGTTGGTCACAGGTGTGGGATCAATGTGCCTGCCACCAAGAGACCAAGTCCTCACCCAGATTCCATATAGTTAGCTCTAGAATTCAGGGCCCAAACACAGTGTCTCCATTGCTCAATTCTAACCTGTGTAAGAATATAATTAGATCCTTTCTATCAAAGGTCAATTTAAGCTCCATTTTGTAAAGCCACCATTTTGTATCCCTGTTCTTTTATAAAGTTAGCACTTCTTGGAAATTGCTTTACAAGTGTCAAGCCCTCTCTCAACATGACCCCTAGCCAATGGTGTAAAGATTGTGACGTTCACTCCCACCAATAGGAGTATAACACGGAAGCTTCTCCATAAGAATAAAAGACCCAGCACTTCTGGTTCAAAGTTCTTGCACACCTGACTATACTGGTGGAAGGATACTCCTTTTACAAAAAGTAAAATTGCCCGGCTGAGCAACTATCAAACATGTCTTTTTTTTTTTTTTTTTTTTTTTTTTTTTCCCCCTTGCATGTGTGGTACTGGAGATTGAATCCAGGGGCATTTGATTTCTGAGTTCTTTTTTTATTCTTTATTTTGAAACACTAATTTGTGAAGGGCTTCAATAAGTTGCTGAGGCTGTCCTTGAACCTTCGAACCTCCTGTCTCAGCCTCCCAAGCACTGGGATATCATGATCCAGTGAAACATGTGTCTTTCCTTGCAATGACATGGAAATTTATTTCTAACACCTAGAGCCCTCCTCTGCTAACATTTGACAAATTATTAGCAGAAAAACCAAGTTTTGATTGATAGGATAAAGTTGATCAACATTTTACTGGTAGGTTCTTTTTCCCCTGAATTTTCAGATACCTCAAGGAGCTGATTTTCATAAGTTGCCTTGAAGATTTTACAAAGCTATTTTTATTAGCAAAAAAAAAAAAAATGTAATCAACACCAGCTGTATTCAGAATTTAATTGACTCACTTGGGCAATCATTCATGTAATGCAATACTTAGATCAGGAGAAAGATAAAAGACAGAGGTTGGATCTTAGATAAGAAACAAATCAAAATTATAGAAAGGATTTATCATTTCTAATTTCTATGGCCAAGGTATTTTGGAAAGAAAAAAGAATCTTCCAATAGCGAAACTAATGTGAGTAGGCACGCAAATGCTTTCCCACCCTGGTAGAGATTGATCAAATTCCAGGACACTTAGGGCATCAAAACAGGGCAGTCTCAGAACTGAATAGCAAGCTCCCTGTTTTTGCTTCCTCAGCAGAAACACACTATATGTTTCCTCGTTGCAAGATGTTTGGTGGGACCAGAGAATAAAAATGAACCAGGGCTTATGCATTCTAACTCAGAAAGTAGACTTTCCTCATTCTCTCCTACTGGAGGAGGGCATGCCTTTGGGGTTTTACTGAAAATCCAAAAAAAAAAAAAAAAATTTTTTTTCTATATTCTTAAACAAAAAGGAGAAGATTAATAAAATTCAGAAATCTGGAGTCTAACATGAATCTTTTGTGTGTATTTTTAAAGCAAAACGTGGAGATTCTATCTACGTAGATTAACTTCAGTAGGATTCGGAGCATGTGAAAATGTTATCTCCTTCATATTCTCTGACCTTTCTCCAATTTCCAAGCCAGTTAATCGGTATTATTAAGCACATATTATGTTGCATAATAGGGCCAGGTCTCTAACCGAATGTTATGATGGGAAAGGCCTAAACTCCTTTTAAATGACGTAGAATGGAGGTTAGAAAGTGAATGATTTGTGAAGGTTATATTTTTTTTTTATTCTATCTACTGAGAGAAAGAGACTGAGTGAAAGGACCTCTGGGCAGCTGCCTTCCTCGCTTTGCTTTGCTTCCTGGTGAAAATACAGAAATTGCCTCATTTTCTTTTTTTTTCTTTTTTTTGTGGGTTTGAGGATGGAACCCAGGGGCATTCGACCTCCGAGCTACACCCCCTGCCCTATTTTTTATTCTTTATTTTGAAACAGGGTCTCACTGAGTTGCAGAGGGCCTCACTAAGTAGCTGAGGCTGTCCGCGAACTGCGATCCTCCGGTCTCAGCCTCCCGAATGCTGGGATTACAAGCGTGCGCCACCACGCCCGTCTGCCTCATTTTCTAATGTCTTAAAGCGTACCCCATTGGTTAACAGGCATCACAGGCAGTCTCTAAAATGTATACAAACTTCACAACAGAGAGAAGTCTCCACACTAAAAGTAAACACAGCCAGGTGTGGTGTTACATGACTCTAATCTCAGTGTAAGATTGTAGAAATGCGGTGTGCCCCATTAGCATAGAAACACGCGGAGAGATCCATAATAAGTTATGAGAGGCTTTATTCGTGGGAGAGCGGCCTCCAGCCCCCGCGTAGCCGCGGGGGCCGGTGGCAGGCGGGGGAATGCCTCCCTCCCTCTCCGGGTCCTCTCTGAACTCTCTCTTCCGGGGCGGGGAGGCCTGGTCCCCGGAATCGCAGGGCTCCGCCTCCTAGCTTCCGGCCCTGCCCCAACCTTACACTCAGGACTTGGGGAGTCTGAGAGAGGAAGATCGCAGACTTGAGGGCTGCCTCCGCAATTTAGCAATCCCTCTATCAAAATTTAAAAATAAATAAAACAGTGAGGCAGGGCAGAGGATCTGGAGAAAGTAAGAATTTAAAAAGTCATCTGCCAGGCCTGGTCATGGACTCTTATAACCTCAGTACTAGGGAGGCTGAGACCAGAAGATTGAGTAGCCTCAGCTACTTAGTAAGGTGTGTTGCAACTTAGTGAGACCCTGTTTTAAAATAAAGAATAAAAAATAGGACCGGGAGTAGAATGCCCCTGGGTTCTATCCCCAGTACCGCAAAAAATAAAAATAAAAATGAGAAGTCCAGGCCATCTGTGTTGCCTTCTGTGAGGTGGGGGAGGTAAACAGGAAGAAGAAACACTGGTGGGTGCCAGGAAATCAACAACAACCCACAAGATAATCATCCAAATTAAGGATCAAAAGTCATTGGTTTCCTGAAACTCAATTCTGACCAATCATAAAAGAGATGGAAAACCTCTGGAAGATTTAAAAGACCACTTCCCAAGAGCTTGGAGGTCACTCTCTTTTGGGGAGTCACTCCCTCCTTGTAAGGAGGGGGCTAATTTGTCTTCTATATTTCCCTGACTTAAACTTCATTTTTCTAAAACTTTTGCTAGTCTTTGGATTTCATTCATCCAAGTCCACTGGACAAGATCCCAGTAAGAGGAGACAACCCTGTTTCAATAGGGCTGGGGTGTATCTTGAAAACAGAATGCTCCTGGTTCAATCCACATACACACACACACACACACACACACACACACACACACACACAAGCATGACTCTTTTTTCTTTTTCCTTCTTTTCCTCTTTTTTTTTTTATCACATAACACTTCTTATCCTTGAAAAATTTATCAATTTCAAGTCTAACCACAGAGACCCTCCTGGTGTAAGCAAAAACACTTTTTGTAAGCAGGCACAGATTACATCTGTCTTTCTATCCATCTCTACCTGGCTCGCCCATAATTAAGTCGAGGCTGAAATCAGTGGAAGCCTAGCTACAAATCCTAAATGAATTCCTTAAGTGGTCTTTGTAGAAGAATGTAAGTCTTTAAAAAAGGAAAAATTATGTGAAGGAGGTGGCATGGAGTTTACAAGCTGAGAGCAAAAAGCAGGTTTTGAGCTGTATCAACACCAACCGTCGTTTCTGGTGGGGTACAATTTTCATGATATTTTTTTAAGAATGTAAAATAAGGTTAGTTGGAACATGAAATTCTAATCCCTTTCAATGCTTATCACTCTTCAAACATTCAATAGCCACCTTAATACCATTACCTCTGGGACAACATTTGAGTAGGCCCCTGCAATCTAACAACAAGAGACCCGGGAGAAAGACTATGGTTTAAAAGCCTGGTTAAAGATTAACACAAACAGTAATAAGAAGGTTCTTAGGAAGGAATCAGGACAGCTGTGGCTGAGACCCTGCCACCTGCTGAGGGTTGCTAGGCAACTTGGGTCTGCCACTGCCCCTAGGGTGTTTTACTTTACAATTAGGATTTTTGAAGGGGAAGAGGGGGGAGGGGAGCGGTCCTAGTGAGACTGATGGAGATCCATATATATCCATGTGTGTTGTGTGATTCCTTTTAATAGGAAAACGGGGTCACTCAGTCCTTTCAAAGGTAGAACACATATACTAAAAAGCATATTTTTTTTGTATGTAGCTGACAAAAATCTAGCAATAACACGGAGTTTTAAAAGTGACATTTTGACTCTAAGGGAGGAATTATTTGCAATTTGTTTTGAACAGAAGCTTAGTTCATGTCAGTGGTGAACCTCCAGACAATCATTAGTTTAAACTGCCTGCTATGTGTTTAAAAATTTCAGTCAATTTAGAGCTGATCTGAATTGCAAATGTGATGGTAATAAGCCATTAGGGAACTGCATATCTCTCTCTCTTTTTTTTATTTTTTATTTTTTGCACTTACAACCCTCTGCTTTAAGGAGCTCCAACTACACTGAAATATGAAAATATCATTTTAATCATGCGCATTGTCAACAAACAGAAATGCTGGAGATTCAGAAGTGGGAAAGTAGCGTTCAGGGGCTGAACACAGGAAGCAGTGATCAGAATGAAGAACCATGGAGAACCTTTGCTGTTAAATCATATACAGTAGTAAGATTTTTCTAAAAACAAATACTCAGATTTGCTTGTAATTCTCCAAGCCCAACATCTGGATAAAATTTATTTTCTTTGGATTTTGGAATTAGAGTTAGCTCAAACCCTTTATGGGGTCACTTGGGAAATTAAGAGAACTGCTTCTCTGGTCAGATTTCAGCTTGCAATACAAAGTAATGGGTTTTTAAGGGTGCTTATAGCCTATTTCATTTTTCTCGAATGCTATATGTTACGGTAGCCTCAAAACCATCAATGCAAGACGTGTTTTATTTTCTCAACGGATTTCAGTTCAGAAGCTCAGACATTAGCACAAAAATATGTCACGAATGAGGATGTGAAAATCTCATTGGATCCCTTGATGGCTCCATTGTCAGCTATAAATTTAATTGAACAGAGGGTAAAGAAATTAAAAAAAACAAAAGATGAACTCCCCATGTTTTCAGCAGGCAGGGTGCATATTCTCTATTCTCAGATGCTACTTTCTCAAGCCCTTTGATTTCACTGCTAGGTAAAGCCAACACACAAGAGAAGTAGATGGCTGATCAACTAGCCACATCAAAGCATTTCTCCTACTAGTGTTTTAGACTCTGAACTACTCACATCCCTTCCCCTTTGGATTCACTGAAACTTGGCACTTGGCCTTGGTTTAGCTGCCTAATAGGACCCCAGAAGTTGGTTTGTGCCACTTGCAGGAGCCTTTGGGAAATATGGAAACGAAACGGGTGAGTAATGTACCCATGACATATTTTCTCCCAACAAACTAAATATTTGCTAAGATAAAGATAAAGTGTAACATCATTGGTAAATATAGCACAAAATGATAGATAGAACTCGAGTCCCAGGGGGAAAATCCTAGTTAGAGTTTAACTCCAGGGGGCTTTAGCCATCCACAAGGTCAGGCCTCTGGCCAATCCCAATGTTTGTTTATTTCTTTGAGAATGAATGATAAGGGCATGAACTCTGAGATGTCAGTTATACTGGTGAAAAGGGAACTTCCCAAACGTTAGCTTGTAGGCCACATCTGGACTCAAAACAATAAGAAAAAAATATTGAAGAAGAAAAAAAATACTCAAACTTAGCATCCCTTCTTCCAGCGATCTCGCTGTATCATTTCACTGGACTTTTAGATTATTTCCTTTAAATTATCTTTATAATAAGTAGAGGTTCCAGCGAGACCTAATCCAGACATGTGAAAAAAGAAAATAGAGCCAGCCAAGCATATGAGTGAGGAAGGATAAGAGGAAGGGGCTGTTCCTCTGCCTCATACATTTTTTTCTTTCTGTGTTCACCCATTCACTCACTTGACAAATATTTACCAAGCCTCCTCTGTGCGCATGGAATCACACTAGACACTGCGGGAACACAAGGGTGAATTAGACGACAGATTCTGCACTCCAGGAATGTATGGAAACAAAGCCTTTCCAGAAAGTGTGGTAAGAGTTGGAAACAGAAAGGATTAAGAAGCACTGAAAGGTATAAGAAGCAGGCATGGTGGACTTGTGGACCCGGAGCTATGGAACCAGAAAGCTCCAAGGCTGGATTGTTCTCTGGACCTGAGAGAGGGATCCAGCAACTTGCCAAACCTCTCCCCATCTCAGTTTTCTCATCTAAAAACTAAGAACTGCTCAGCAGGTCTTACACATTTTCCCTAGTCAGCTTCCTATCTTCTCCATAGGGCTGTTTTCAATCTTCTCGACTCTCTTGAAATCTCTGACTTCCTGTTCTTCCCCTCCCTAGCAGAAGATGACCTCAATTCCTATCCTGTAGAGAAAATGGAATCCATCAGCTGGAAACCCACTCAACGTCCCGCTGCCAGCCTACACACTGAACAGGAGCCAAACCATCATGGCTCCTCTTCCCTCCCATGAAATCAGGCTCCCCTGCACGGGGAAGGCCAATGCTTTAGGTCCCATCCAGCTCCCTCCCTCATCCTCAAAGATGAACTCTACTGAGGACTTCCTTGCTTTCTCTTGCACCATCCAGGAAGCTGCTAGGGCTCATGAGCATGAAGGGTTGTGCAAGTCTTTCCTATCCTATATACCACAAAGCAGAAAGCTCCCTTGATGTGCCATGCTTGCCCCTCGGTCCTTAATGAGCATCACTAGTCATAGGCAGCTACTTTAAAGGAGTTAAAATTAAATAAAATTAAAAATGGAGGGATTGGGGTGGGAATTGGGAAAGGGCTAAGTGAGTGATGTGTGCATGTATGCCTCTACCATCTTGTGCCCCATTGAGATGTACGACTATAATGCACCAATGAAAAAAAATTAAAAATAAAATAAAATGGAGTTTGCCATTGGCACTATCACATCTCAAATGGCTAGTGGCAAACATACAGAACTGGACTGCAAACCCAAGAAATCTGGGACCAGGCCAGCAATTCCCCTTCACTATATCCCATTTTATTGTGGATATACATTGCATATCTATATTGTAAATGTGGTTATACACAATAGCTATATACATACATATAATGGTCCTCTCTCTATATATGTGTGTGTTTTTCATTTCTTAGAGCAATAATATATAATGTGACATATTCTATTTGTTATATGATATATATTAATATGTTGCACATGTTAATATAGTTATATCCCACTGGGCATTGATGTGTGTATATGCGTATGTTCATATCTGAAAGACAAGTATTTAGCAATACACATTTAATAGACAGTATCAGAGGCTTGATCAGAGTCTGACAGGTAGAAATCACAGAGTTCCTGGGCTGGATTTCATGTTGTCTGGAATGTGTACAAACAAATTTTATTATTCTCTGAATATCAAATGTGAGAAGCAAAGTTTTAAGAAAATATAACACAGTTCCTTCCCTCCCACAAAATAAACTAAAGCCACAGACAATTTCGAAATCAGATGCATATCAATCCAATCTGACTGAGGGACTGATGCTCCCAGTCTTGCCTATGGCTCTTCAGTCTGGTCCCCAGAGGCTCCCTGAAGCTTGTGTGGACTTGGGAGTGGTCACGGCAGGTCAAAGGAAAGGCCAGCCTGGCACACCCTGTGCTGCAGCACTCCCAAGACCTCGGCTTCTGCACGGATCTAATTCACAGAGGGCACTGGTAGAGAAGACAACTATGTTGCACACTCTCAGTAGTTCATGTCCAGCATGATAGCATATTTTTTAATGTACAGTAAATAAGATCTCTTGGTCCAGACTTGTCCAGGAGAACATGAAGGCTGGTCTTTTTTATCTAACAGTTTTACCTCTTAATTTGAGGATTCCCGGCAT
Organism: Muscardinus avellanarius; assembly: GCF_963383645.1. NCBI lineage: Eukaryota > Metazoa > Chordata > Mammalia > Rodentia > Gliridae > Muscardinus > Muscardinus avellanarius. Next base: position 78,843,602 of record NC_137800.1, on the reverse strand, counting down.
TGCTAACAACGACCTTCTGGAGATTTGCTTGTTTCCCCTGCCTAGAAAATAGGTAAGATTCAAGGGTGCCATTAGGCCCAGTCCCAGAAACCATGGACTTCCAGAGAACAGGCTCCTTGTGTTGGCCACCTCTAGCTGGGATTCCTGGCAACCTACAAAGGAACCTCTCTGCCTTTGCCAGTATCTCAGATCCTCATAGTGGGGTGGGACTCAGACACATCCCTGAAAACAAAAGTTCCAGAATCTACAACAACCAAAAATCTTTGTGTGTGTGTGTGTGTGTGTGTGTGTGTGTGTATTTATATTATTTTTGGTTAGCATGCATTATTTGTACATATTAATGGAGTTCATTTCAATACGGATACAATGGAGGATATTTCAATACGCAGATACAGCAGGCATTACTCGAATCCAGTTTTCCTTTATCTACCTTCCAACCCCTACCCAGACATTTTTTAATTAAGTTAATTTGTGGAGGTATATTTACCTTGAGGTAGTGTGGCCAGAAGTTTACTTATTTCCTTCTTTGTGAGTACACTTCAATCCCGTATTCCTCATTCTTTACTTTTTCCCCCATCCCAGTATCAAATCCTGACATACACACTACCCTAGGACTTATCAATCCCAGCATGGTGGACAGTGGGAACCTTGACCAGAGAGTCCACAGAAACAATCACACACACCAAAAGTGTGTCTGTGTCTGTGTGTGTGTGTGTGTACCCATCTCACTACTAAAATTAAAAAAAGAAACCAGAAAGTGTTAAGTGTTGACCAAAAATTGAAACTCTTGTTCACCTTGGGTGAGAATGTGAAATAGTATCACCACCAAGAAAGACAGTATGTTCCTCAGAACAATTAAAAATCAAACTATCAAATGATTCAGCGATTTCACCGCTGAGTATGCACCCAAAATAATTGAAATCAGGTTTTAAAAGAGTTATCTGTACTACCATATTCATGCCAAGGGCTAGAAACAATCTAAAATAAATGGATAGCTGGGTGTGGTAGCATACGCTTGTAATTTCAGCATTTGGGAGGCTGAGACAGGAGGATTGTGGGTTCACAGCCAGCCTCAGCTACTCAGTGAGGCCCTCTGCAACTTAATGAGACCCCATTTCAAAATAAAAAATAAAAACTAGGGCTGGGGTTATAGCTTGGAGGTAGGATGCCCCTGGGTTCCATCCCTAGCACCAAGTAAATGTGCAAATAAAAATAGAAAGGGCAGGGGGTGTAGCCCTGGGGTAGAATGTCCCTGGGTTTCATCCCCAGTATAACACACACATACACACACACACACACACACACACACACACACACACACATAAATAAATAAAAATAAATAAATAAATAAAACAAATGGATAAACAAAATGTATAAACACATAGTGGAATATTACTCAGCCTAAAAAGGAAAGGGAATTCTGACACTTGCTATCATAGGTGAACTTTAAGGACATTATGGTAAGTAAAATAAACCCAGTCCCCAAAAGACAAATACCATTCGATTCTACTCATAGGCAGCAGAGAGAATAGTCAAATTCAGAGAGACAGAAAGTGGAATTCTGGCTTCCAGGGCTGAAGGGGAATAGAAATGAAGGGTTGTTGTTTAATGGGTACAGAGTTTTAGTTCAGCAAGATGAAAGGTATTCTGGAGACAGATGGGAGTGATACCGTGTAAGTGCACTTAATACCACCAAACTGTGCACTTAAATACTCAAGATCAGCAACTCAGGAGACTGAAGCAGGAGGATGGGAGGTTTGGAAGCCAGCCTTGGCAGTTTAGTGAGATCCTGTCTCAAAACAAAAAATGAGAAGTGCTGAGGATGTAGTTTAGTGGAAGAGCGCCCCCAGGTTCAACTCCAGTACTACATACAAAAAAGGTTAATATCATAAATTTTGTTTTGTGTACATCACAATAATTTTGTGGTGTGTGTGTGTGTGCATGTTTGTGTGTGTGTGTATGTGTGTGTGTGTGTGAGAGAGAGAGAGAGAGAGAACGAAAGAAAGAAAGAAAGAAAGAAAGAGAGAGAGAGAGAGAGAGAGAGAGAGAGAGAGAGAGAAGAGAGAGAGAGAATTTTTAGTAAGTGCTCAGCATCAGGCTAAGCATTTCTGTTTTGGTCAACATGTTCACTGCTGTAATCCAAAATGCTCGACCACACAACTTAGAGGAAGGAAGATTTATTTATTTGCTCACAGTCTTTGGAGATCTTGAGGTTCCGCCCATGTGAGGCTGGGTCTGTAGAGCTCAGGGCATGGCCGCGGAAAAGATAGCGGCAGAGAGCAAGGACTATGCTCTCACATCAGAAAAGCTAGAAACAGAACCAGCAAGCAAACTAATTCAAAGAAGAAAAGCATAACTCCTAAGGCCACATCCCAAGGGACTCAACTTCAACAGCCATACCCCACCTGCTTAGGTTGCCCCCCAGTAAATCTATTACAATAGCTTTATTCACTAATGAAATCACAACTTTCATGACTCAGTTACATCAGGTCTGAACATCAGTACAAGAAACCTTCAGGGGACATTCTGCATCTACCCATAACAACTTCACACGAGTCACTTCCCATCATCCTGAAGAAAAAGTACTATTAACACCAGTTTACAGACGTGGAAACTGAAGACTTGGGTGATTCGATGATTTGTTCAAAGTTACACAGACAGGAAGTAGCTGCCCCAAATGTAAGCCAAGCTCCTCTAGCACTAGAACTTACAATGTTCACAACTATATTCTGTCACTTCATACCCTGGACTGTTTGCTGTTACCCAAACTCACCTTGCTACACTCAGCAAAAAAAAAAAAAAAAAAAGATCTTTGTTCATGTTATTCATGTATTCATGCAAACTCTCTTTGGTTGGTCTATGATTCTGGAGTAATAGAAGATTATTTCGAATTATCATTGTCAGTCTTTCAAAAAAACAGAGTTTTGTATATCAGAGTGATTCAGATTTACAATATATCTGCTATCATGAGTGTTAGTAATGATCATTTATTGAAGTTATACTGTTAGGTTTGCCTATTATTTGCCTATTTACTACAATACCTAAAACATTACACTATCATCCTGTTATCATTTATTACAGACTGAAGCTTTGTGAAAGTTAACTATCATGGAACTAGTAAAACTAGTCAATATAAAAAATGTGTTTCCCTAGCTCACACTTTCCCCTAACTACACAACTTTCAGTGGACTTAGGAGAAACTCAGTTTCTCAATCTTTAATTTTGCCTGAGCTCAAGTATCCTTTCAGATATTAGCGCAGTCTGCTTATCTTGCATGCAGTGTTTTTTGTTTGTTTGTTTTTGTTTTGTTTTGTTTTGTTTTGGTGGTACTGGGAATGGAACCCAGGGGCCTTCTACCTCCAGGCTATAATCCTAGACCTATTCTATATTTTTATTTGGAGACAGGGTCTCTTAAACCAGCTGAGGCTGGCTTCGAACCTGCACCATCATCCTGTCTCAGCCTCCCAAGAGCGGGGATTACAAGCGTGCGCCACCACGCCCGGGTAATGTGTGTTTGTTTTTAAAAATCTCCTTTTCCTCAGTTATCTTACCAGTAGAGTTAGAAGACTTGGACTAATTAACTCTCAGCTCTAACCTTTTCTAAATCAGTAATTCTACGATATAAGTGCATTAAAATGAGAAGTCTTAGCAGAAAGATTGAGGAAAAGACCAGGGAACGTAATTCAGAGAGGCAATAGGTTTCCTTATAACTTTGATATCTTACTACAGTCTAATAGGTCCTGCCTTAGGACTTCAGCCTTTTAATATTAGTTTTCACATAACATACTCTTGACAGCATTCATTATTAATGATCATCTGGAGCTATGAAGGGGAAAGTCATGTGAATGGAATCCAAAAGTCAAACAACCATCTCTCAGAAGCAATTGAACCTCATCCAACTTCAGCATAATTTTGAGAATGAGCTGAAGAGTAATACTGAAGGAAATGCTTTGCTCCAGCTAGTGATTTAATCTCTAAAAAGTGCCACCAGAAATGGAGATGGAGAGGGAAAAACGATCACTGTATTAAGAAGTGTCTATGGCCAATCTCACAATAGATGACTGTGTGTGAGACCCTGAACTTTCAATCAGATGGATTTTGAAAACTTGGAGGTAGATATATTTCTTCATCTAGTATTTCCTGGCTCCTTAGCATTGGCAAACTCAGCCAGGCTTGTGAAGGGTCAAATGTGCTGAACTCCTGTCAAACTTTCCAGGGTGGGTAAAATTCAATAATTTTCATCTTAATTCTGAGGCCAGAGTGTGTCCAGTTTGGAAATCTACTCCATATGTTCTCGATATTCTTTCACAGAACTCCTGAAAGGTTTCTTCACGAGAACTCTGAGAGGCTTATAAAGCTCCTCAGCCTCTTAGGATTGGTTTGTTTGAAACATTAAAACTATATGCAAGAAGCTGGGCATGGTGGCACACACTGGTAATCTCTGTACTTAGGAGGCTGAGACAGGAGGATCGCAGGTTCGTAGCCAGCATCAGCTACCTAGTAAGGCACTCTGCAACTTAGTGAAACCCTGTTTCAAAATAAAAAATAAAAGTAGGGCTGGGGGCATAGGTTGGAGGTAGAATGCCCGTGGGTTCCATCCCCAGTAATGAAAAAAAAAATTACACACAAGAACATCATTTGTTAAAGACAGTGGGTTGTAGTAACAATCTAGTATATGCCACGAACTTTTATTTGCATGATCTCATTTAATTCTCAAAACCAGCAGCAAATCAGATGGCATGGTCCTATTGTCTCGTTTTTCAGACACAGAGGGTAAATGACTTCTCATGTGTGTCTGGTTGGCTATGGCCTCTGGTTAGTGTTGAATTGAGAATATCTGACCTCCAAATTCAGATCCTTTTTTCTACTAAACCTGAATGTAGTAGTAGTAGTAGTAGTAGTAGTAGTAGTAGTAGTAGTAGTAATGGAACTCAGGGGCTTTCTACCTCTGAGATGCTCCCAGACTTATTTTATATTTTATTTGAAAACAAAGTCTCACTAAGTTGCAGAGGGCCTCACTAATTAGCTGAGGCTGGCTTCAAACCTGCACATCCTTCTTCTTCATCCTCCCAAATATTGGGCTTACCAATGTGCACAACCACGCCCAGCTCCTGGATTCCTTTTAGATTTAGGAAATGATAGGCATTCTGTTCAAAATATGAAATGTGCAGAAGACAACAAAGACTAGTCAACATGTTTTCTGTTCCCAGGCCATTCCCAGCTGACCTTCCAGGCACAGTGATATCATAATGTTGTTCTCCTTTAGATAAAAACCTCTTCGTGTGGAGCTTTAATCCCATCAACTAGTCATTCTGGGGCAAGCAAGGCAAGCAGTTTAAATTCGCACCCATAATGTTCTTGTTTGATTGTTTGATGCCCATTACTTGGGCCTCTTTTTTTTTTTATAAACCATATGTATAAATATTCAGAATGTTACCACCCATTTGGTTCTTTCCAGAATATAAATTCTGGGCTGTTTCCTGTGAAATGGAAAGTGTTGGTTTTGCTAACATTTGGAAACTTTGAAAATGTAGTGGAAAGATGATGCCACATGACTGAAATGGCAAGAGAAAATGACCAGAGCCAAGATGACTTGCCCTGGCTCCTGAGCTCACAGCTGCACTCTTACTAAAGTCCCTCTGGTGTCTGTTACCTTAAAAACAATAAAAATTTCACTCACCCTCAGAAGATGCTAACAAAAGCAACTTAAAACTTCCATGCAATAAAATACAACATCACCAGTGAGTCTCGGGTAGGAGGATTAAAATTAATGAAAATGAAAAGACTAAAAGAAGCAAAAATCAAACTACTCTTAATGCATCTACACTGTGGCAGGCACCCTGTCTGGAGTTTTTGTCTAGTAGGTCTTTCTCAATAGTGTAACAACAAAGTGGGTTTACTCCAATTTCCTAAATGAAGCATCTAAAGGTCATATAACTTGTCCAAGGTCACACAGGACAGGATGGACAACTTGGACTCAGAAGTAATCTTTCATTTAAAACCGATTCCTTTTCTTTTTCATTTTATTAAACCATCACCTTGAATTTTAAAATACGTAAGGAAATAGTCACTTAACTCTATTTCCATGCCCTGATAACTACCGTGGGGGAAATTCTTAGAGTAATTCATACGCCAGTAGAACTTGCCAAGTAAACATATTTTTAATGACAATGGTCAAAGCCGACTCATATGGTCATTTAAACAGGTGAGGTGATCATTATATTTCTCCCCTGTTTAAACAAGATTTTCATTCATTTAAGAAATATAACATAGCAGGATGTATGTTAGGAAGAGATAAGACATGCCTCAGAGCCAATACTGAAGGGGGTAAGGCAGAGACCCATGATGTGAAAGGAAAAAAGTGATATGAATGTATTTTATCTCAAAGAAGCATATGCCTTGAGCTTTTTTTTCCATTGAAAGCCTTAAGCCCCCCCCCCAAAAAAACGACTTCAGTCTTGTTCTTATTTTCATCAATATGAAATTATTTATCTTACTTACCTTATGTTTTTATACCAGCAACAGAAAATTTTAATAACAGTGCCATGAATTCTAAATAACTATTCCAAATAAGTTAGTCATTTGTTGAATTGCTATGAGGCCATTAATACTGAAATGAATAATATCACACAGCTCATTTGAACCAGTTGCTATTCAAGTCAAACACAGGGACATAAGAATTTTGCGTTTTTAGTCAAAAGAAAACAATAATTGGGGAAAAAAAAGTAGAAGGACATAACAAGAATGACCATGTTGAGAAGGTAAGTGGCCTGAGCATCCTTATGAGAACCCTCAGGCTCACGTTCTCTATGCTGTTCCCTCTTCTGCCCTTTTTGATACTCCAACTCCATCCTCTCTTGACGATTCCTTTTTACAAAGACACCAGTGGTCTGATAGTGCAGAAAGCCACCCCCAGGCCATCCTCACAGGGTCATGGCAAGTGGCAACAGCTTTGTGTTTCTAAATTCTCGATCCTCTCCTTCCCTAAAAAAGGGCTGCTTCTCTGGAAGCATTCAGGTCCCTTATGTAAGTAAACACTTCCATCTACATCCAGTTTTTCTGGCCTTCTCTCCATCTGAGGGTAGGCTGGCCATGTTGGCCTTTTCCCAGCATGCAGAACCAAACGACAGTGAAGCATCCCTCCCCTTGGCCACCTCATGCCTGGCAGGTTGGATGGCTCTTCCTGGCATCTGGTCACCCACTCACCACGATGTACGGCAGATGGCTTATGTTGTTCCTACTCCTGCCCAGAAGAGTTATGTTACAATAAACATTACTATAATGCCTGTCAGCTAGCAATATTCCAAGCTATCACCTAGGAACTCCAACTGTGTGATTTAATGAGGATGTTTTCTATGTGGCCATGTAAAAACTACCCGAAAAACTTAGGAGTGTTGTCTCTGTATATAACAGTTTGGAGCAGGGACCCACCATCTTCCTCTTGACTTGACTTTGGTCTAGGATTTGGCTTGCATGCTCTATTCCACTGTCCCATAAAACACTCAATATTCCTTTATGTGGCTTTCTACTTTTATGTCAGTTGGGGCCATGTTATTCAAATGAACTTAATGTTCATTTGGCAGATCATAAACATTCTTGCAAATAAGCTCTAAATATCATGTGTCAACATAGACAAAAAAAATGCTAACATACTGCTAAGATAATCAATACCAGTATTTCTCAGTACTGAACATGTATCAGAATCACCTATGGGTTTTCAAAAATTATATATGTCTTTTCCCACACTCATCTATACCCTCCAATCAGGTTGCCATTCAAGATTTTTCAGGGGCTCTGATGAAACAATAACTGCGAGGTTAACCTTGAGTTTTTTATGGGAATATGGATAAAGAATGACCTTGACTGTCTCCATTGTTTGAGTAGGGTTATGAAATATAGCAGCCATGTAATAAGTCTACATACTAACCAAAGCATGCCTTTTCTACGGGATCAATCTAAGAATTCCAAATAAATGGGAAGATGGGATAAACATCCACAAAGACTGCTACTAGAATCTTCTTCTAAACTCTTTTGTGATAGTATGATTTGCCTTTTAAAAATAAGAACTCTGTTCCATTATAGGTGTTGTCTAGATTATGCTAGACTTTCTCAGGTTGCCAGGATCAGAGACATTCTCAGGCTGTCTCAAATAATAAATATATATCAAAGACCACATGGGAAAGGAAAGAAATCTCCAAAGCTAGGTTTGCAATATGATTGGAAGCAGAATACTATTCATCTTTTTCATCTTTTCTTTTCTTGGGGTACAATAGAGAGTAATATCTCTTGTAGAATTTATCTCACTATGGTTCCATCAAGAAAACAGAAATTACTCTAGGGATTTCAAATAGAAGGAATTTAATATAGGAATTGGTTCCCTGAGTGATGAAAAAGGTAAGAAACTCAACAAAGGATGGTGGGTCCCATTAAGAAGGGCAAGTCAGCTCTCAAGCTGAGCACAGGAAAAACTAGGGAGGAGACACTCTTCCTAGAATCCACAGGCATGAGCACCCAAGGGGCATGAAACATTGTGAGTCTGCACAGTGAGACAAGAAACAATCAAAGGAGGAGCTGTAGAGCTAGTGCTGGAATCAAGACAGTAATACAGCTTCTGTCAGAGGTACCAAACCAGAGAAGAAGAGAGGAGGGAATGCTTTGGCTTATCCTTTTCTCCTGAAGTCAGATTTCCTACGAGTGCCTCCCCTCTGCTTAACATGACCAGACACTAATGATAAAAATCAAAACTAAGGAACTCTGGGGGAGGGAGCTGAGGACAGTGAGAAAAAACTTCAGCACAGAAGGAATTTGTAGCCCTGAGCTCCATTACTCCATCATGCCTTAGCTTCCACCTCTCTCTTTCTCTGCTTTTCCCTCTGCTTCTCTCTTCTATATCTGTGTGTTATGAATTTAATTTCAGTAAAATAAAGGGAGAATTGGGGTTTATTAGTCCAGCTCAATTTAAAGCTGTGCTTTTGGGGAGAGTTCCTCTGGAATACAATTTATATAGCCCCTGATGAGCCCCTGATACAATCAAATGTGGAGTTCTTAGTAAAGACACGTGTCACAAAGCAAGATGAAAACTACCAAAGGAAACACCTGCAGCTCATTTTCCAAGATAGGGACATCTTACCTCTAGAAAGCACTTTGAGTTTTTTTGAGGAACAATCAGGGTCACAGACATTTTCCATGTGTGAAAGTCCTAACTCCTAGTGACTCTGAATGCAACTGGAGTTGGAGACAAGGTCTTTAAAGAAGAGAATGAGTTAAAAACAGGTCATTATAGAGCGGCACGAGGTGGCGCACGCTTGTCATCCCAGCACTTGGGAGGCTGAGACAGGAGGATTGCGCAGGTTCGAAGCCAGCCTCAGCTACTCAGTGAGGCTCTCAGCAACTTAGTGAGACCCTGTTTCCAAATGAAGTATAAAATAGGTATGGGAGTATAGCCCAGATGTAGAAAGCCTCTGGGTTCCACCCTCAGTATCAAAAAAATAAAAAATAAAAATAAAAATAAAAACAGGTCATTAGAATAAACACTGAGTATGATCAGTGTCTTCATAAGGGAAGATTAGGACACAGATACCCATAGACAGAAGACCATAGGAAATCACAGGGAGAAGATAGGCTTCAAGCCAAGGAGAGGCCTTGGGAATAATCAACGCTGATGACACCTGGATCATGAGCTCCCACTCTCCAGAGTTGTGAGAAAGTAGACTTCTGTTGTTTAAGCCACTCCCTCCATGGTACTTTATTATGACGCCCCAAAAAACTACCATAGTATATTAGGTTAGTCTGTATATATGGATCAGCTATATTTTGAAGTTCAATGGTGTGTATACTTAGTGATAATACTTTGGTCATTGAGTCTTTTTAATAATGGTCTTTGTATTTGTTAGCTAGGGCTGCGATAAGAAAATCCTACAGACTCAGCTGCTTAAACAACAGAAATTTATTTCCTCACAGTTCTGGAGACTGAAAGTCCAAGATCAAAGCACCAACTGATTAAGTTCCTCACCTAGACAGCAAATGGCCAACTTCGCAAAGTATCCTCCCAAAGCTTTTTCTCTGTTCAAGTCCATCTCTGGTGTCTCTTTCTCTTCTTATGAGAACACCAGTCAGATTCAGTTAGGGCCCACACATATGACCTTGTTTAAACTTAATGACTTCATGAGGGCTGTATCTCCAAATCCATCCACATTGGGGATTGCAGCTTCAAAACACAAATCTTAAGGAGACACAGCTTAATCTGTACTAGTCTTCAAACTTATTCAAAATTTTCTGCTTTTACTTATGGTATTTGAAAGTTCTGTCTAGGCAGCAAAGATCTTGTCTAGAGGCCTAGCTAGGACATCCCTCTGAGATCAATAAGTTGATACTTAACACTAATTATTCATTTTTACTTCTGTGGCATGGAGAATCCAAATCCTTATTTCATCGGGTCACTATGGAGTTTTAATTAGACTCTCATGGAAGTATTTTGTGAACTACAAATGGTAAAGTGTTACTGATATCATCATTATTATCAGTGTACCTCCCAACTTTTACACGTTGGAACCACTTCTATCTGAAATATACCTTCCACATAATCACCAGGTTCAGCCTATTCTTTCCTCCGTAGACACGTAGTCTAAAATTATTTTTTTCCAATGTGCCTGCAACTTGTTGGCCTTTATTTTCTACATTCTCTTGAATCCCATTCATCTTCCTCAGCCCTACAATGGGGCTAATAATATTACCTATCTCACAGAAGTGTGGTAAAAGTTACGTGATTCAAATATGTGAAACAGTAAAAATAGCATGAACATATATTAAATAATGTGTAATAATTAGCTATTATTAACATCACCATCATTATTAGAACCGTTAGTAATTATTCTTCATATACACGGTGCTTTTGTGGCCCTGATTCCTCTTGACCGGGCTCATCGCGTCAATCAAATGCAGCAGGTGTCAGGTGCTGACACTCCAGACCTACAATCTTCTCCAGAGGTTCTACCCTTTGGCTAATGGGGACAAACTCCCTTTAGATGTACAGCTTAGCATGCCCTCCCCTCTGGAGGCAACCCGTAGCCAATGGCCAACTCATATAAACAGCAATCTGCCCCACCCTCTCTTCCATGTAGGACAAACCCCGTACGAGTCATCTTCCAGGGTTCTGCAAAGGAAGCAATCTGAATCTAGGTGTTCCCTGACACCATTTCTTTGCCTACCTTCTTTCCTCTCCTTACCTCACTCCCTCACAGGATTCTTCTGAGAGCACTCTCCCCTCAATGAATCACTTTCACAAGAATTCCCACCTCACTTTCAGAATCTGCAAAACCCAAACTAAGAGACCGACTCGTGGACATTGATGCAATGAATGAAACTATGTCTTATGTTTTTTTTTCTCCTCCCCGTTATTAAAATTAATACCAATCTCAGATATTTAGACAAATGTTTTCATGTTGATTGGCTGGAAATGCTACAATGAAAACAGCCACGAGTATAAAGACTGTCTTTAAAATTTTAGTTTTAAAGACACAGAAACCAAGAGTGGAACCCCAAAGCAAGGCAACCGTGCCCTGGAAAAATAATCTGTTCATCTGTCTTAACAGCTGATGTAAGTTACAGTTAGTTGAGAGCCGTGATTGGTATTGAATGTGAGTACTGCCAAAAAGATGGGATCGAGTGTGTCACCTGGAAACCGCACACACACCCAGAGAGAACACGGAGAGTGTTGTCATTGAATCCTGTCATATGCTTTGTGGATAGATTGTGTCATCCGAGTGACAGCACATCCTGCAGAAAGGGTCTCCAAGGAAGTCAGAGGACAGCTCTTTATCTCCTCAGTCCTCCCAAGATTACAGGAGCAAGTTTCAATTAAGGAAAATGAAAGAATAAGAGCATCTTGCAGTCCTGAGAATGAGACATTTCTACCTTATTTCACATGATTATGTTTCACTTCACTGTACAAAAAAAAAAGGAAATATTATTGGAGATGTGGAAAGCTATAGGCATCTACAAGGAAAATCAACCTCTCACACCTCTCTTGTTACAATCAGATAAAGTAGCAGAGGAAAGCTCTTTGTAAGTAGTGATGTAGGATGCAATTATGTGGTACTAACCATTATTAATAATGTTAATAAAAATACATTTCCCTCAGGTACAAACTCAATGTTTCAGGTATATTAGTCAGGATTCATTTAGAGGCAAGTGGAAGAATTCTAAATTGAACTAGCCTTCAGTTCAGTTGCTGGGTAGGTCCCAGCCTTGACAGCCTCTGGTAGAATTGTTAAAACTCACAGCATTTAAAACTGGCAAATTGAGAAAGTATACCAGTAGAAGGTACATACTTCTACTGAGAAGTGCTGGGAGTTCAGAACTAAGGAGACAATGTTATCCAGTGGCCATTGTGAAATGAGCCTGATATTCAACTACAGTTTTCAAGCTGTCGCATATATTAAAATCACTCAGACAACTGGAAAAACACAGATTCTTGGGCCCCAAACTAATGTTTTTGGCTAAGAAGTTCCAGGGTAGAGCCAAAGAAACGACATTTTGAACAAGTTCCAAGGTGTTATTGATGATGCAGGACCTGGGACCTCCCTTTGGGAACTACCATTGCATAAAAAGTTCATGGTAAGAAGGGAACAAGATAGACAGCCCGTGACAACCACATATGAAAGCTACAGGGCTTCTACAGTGGCCCACCAAGATTCCACATTCTGCAAGATGGGGAAACAAAACCTGGGCCTTACCTGGCTTAGAAACCACAACAGTCAAACACCTGAGCAGGGAAATGACCCAGCCAGGGTAGGTGGTCAAGTAAAGATCATCATGTGGCTGGGACAATGGGACCTTTCCCTTTGGGATGAGGAGACCTGGACAAAGGCCCATTAGAATTCTGAACTTTGGAGGGTTTTTGAAAGTTTGAAGCCTGCAGAAGTGGCCACTAGCTCTCTAGAGAGAGTTGGAATTCCTCATTCAATGGATGAAAGCCAAAGCAGAGACCTCTTTGCCACATGAGATGTGCTCTTGCCAATGTGGGATCTGTAGACATGGGTCCCTAAAAATACCTAGAAAGAATCCCTGTCCTCCTCACCTGTTGGCCCAACTCTCTTTCACTAGCAGTGCACTTTCTCAACTCTGTAGGAAAATGGCATAACAGTGGATACAACAGCAATTCTGTGGTTCAAGAGGTAAAGTGGTACCTTTTCAGAATTTTCTGACTCAACTTGAAAAAAAGCTTGGAAAGGCCCTTATTGGGCTGGCTTGAGTTATACGTGCATTTCTTGGACTAAAAACTGTGTCCAGGGGCATACACGCCATGATAATAGCATCTTGGGTCAAGTCCTTCCCATCTGTAGCCAGGGACTCAAGAACTATGAAAGAGAGCAGGAGGAGACAGCAGGAAAGGGATAGGAATGACAGTGAGCAGTTTTGAATGTGACTGATGGTGATCCATTGCCCAGAGTTACTCCTTCCATGTACCCTCAATTATTATGATAGCTCTAAGAAGACGGAGAGGAAAGAATAAAAGGACCACCCCTTCTGCCACAAGTTTTCATATCTGATGGTATATAAAAACAAAAGCTAGAAATTAATCTTAGTTGCGACAGAAACTTAAAACTAGTATAAGTGAAAACTGGATTTATTGGAAGGCTCAGGTAATGCAGGAAGCAGAGTGCTTTAGCTGGCCATCGACTCAACTACACTGAGCCCGCTTCAGAGCAGCCTCTCATGGTGTGGCACTCCGCTCCCAGAGCAGCTTTCTCTAAGTAGCAGGAAAACAAAAGCACATGAAGCCACCTGTTTCTAGTTGGAATAACACTGGGAAAAACATTGGATGGCTCAGTTTGGTCACATGCGTAACTGACTGTGGCACCAAGAGAAAAGTCTCCTAGATTGGAGCAGTTCATTTCATCCGTGTTACGAAAGGGGAGATGTATTAGCTAAGAACTTGGAAGAACAGAGAGCTTCATGTGACTGGAGAGTCAGAAAGAGTATTTTCCAGAAGAGGGGATCACACATGAGTGTGAAATCCGAGTATTAGTGAAAACAGGCACTAATATAATGAGAGGGTTTGCGTTGTCCTAGAAATGGGAGAAGTCACAGGTGCAGGAGCCTGCAAAGTTCCTAACAATGCAAAAGAAAAAGAACTTCTAAAGGGTTCTTCACACTCCTCCACCTTTGTAAAGATACAGAGGAAGGGAAATGATAGGACGGGGCACCTACCAGGTTCTTACAAAGCCCATTAAGTTTGATCTCATTGCTATTTAGATGAGGCAGCTAATGTCTTTGGAAAAATGATTCATTCAAATGGACCGTTTCCCATCCCTCCCATTGTAAATGCTCTCTGCAAATATCATTAATACAACCTCCAACATCCTAGATAACTGTTCACCATATTCGCTTTGTTATTTTTTTTTTCGGTTGTTGTTATTGTTTTTGTTTTGTTGTTTTGTTTTGATCCCTTGGGTATTCTACCTCTGAGCTACATCTCCAGCCCTTTTTATTTAAAAAAAAAAAAAGGATCTCACCAAATTGCTGAAGCTGGCCTCAAACCTATGACCTTCCTGTCTGAGCCTCCCATGTACTAGAATTACAGGTGTGCTTCACCATACCCAACAAATTTGATTTTTATTGATGGTGGTGGTGCTAAGAATCGAATTCACAGCCTGCACATTTCATGCAAATGTTCTAACATGAGCCACATCCCCAACCCAATGTTGCAACTTTAAATCATTTTCTTGGCTTGCACAAGTGTTTCGATGGAAATACAAAAAAAAAAAAAAAAGTTTAAAACATTCTACTGCAGAGTAGAGACTGACGTGAAATTTTAAAATTAACATTCAGAGGCCCAGGCTTTAAACAATATATTCTTTTCTTTCTTTTATTATTTAAATAATAATTTAATAACTTAAGTAATTTAATAATTTAATTATCTTTTGTCTCAAAATTACAGGCTCTTATATCGTAGATACTTTGTAGTCCCCAGAGCTGTGGGGAAAGTTTGGTAGAAAGAGAAAGAATGAGGACCGTATCTGTGTTCAGGCAAATAAATGAAAAGGGTTCTAGCATAGAAAGTAACACCAGAAAAAGAGCCTTATGGCCAGGCATGATGCCACTCTCCTGTAATCCCAGCACTTTGGATGCTGAGACAACAGGATCGCAGGTTCGAGAACAGCCTCCGTGAGTGGTCAGACTCTCATCAACCTCGTGAGACTCTGAATCAATAATAAAAATAAGTTAGGGCTGGGAGTGCAGCTCAGAGGTAGAATGCCCCAGTACCATAAATAAATAAACAAATAAATGTAAGTAAGTAAATAAATGAATAGAGGAAGAAAGAAAGAAAGAAACCGACCCTAAAATCTTAAAGCTAGTCTCTGAAGAACAAAGTGAGATAAATTACTAGGTTTAGCCTGGGCGCTTTCAGAACTGTGGGGATACCCGAGTTCTCATCTTTCTAGGTATTCTGTTACCTTAAAAACCAAAAAAAGAATTAAAACTTTTTTTTTTTTTTTAATGGTACTGGGGGTGGAACCCAGAGGCTTTCTACCTCCAGGCTATACTCCCAGACCTATTTTATATTTTATTTGGAAACAGGGTCTCACGAGGTTGCTGAGAGCCTCACTCAGTAGCTGAGGCTGGCTTTGAACCTGTGCGATCCTCCTGTCTCAACCTCCCAAGCGCAGGGATTACAAGCGTGCGCCACCACGCCCGGCAAATAATTCAAGTTTTGTTGTAGTGTGTGTGTGTGTGTGTGTGTGGTACTGGGGTTCCTGGAAACCCTTCTACCTCCGGGCTACACTCCCAGACCCATTTTATATATTTATTTTTATTTGGAAACAGGGTCTTTTAAGACAGCGAAGGTGGCTTCGAACCAGCATGATCCTCCTGTCTCCGCCTCCCAAGCACGGGGATTACAAGCGTGCGCCACCATGACCGGCTGAATTAAAACATTTTAAGCACTCACTTTTCAGTTAGTATGGCAAAAGTTTTCTTGAATACTAGTTGACAGAATGAAAAGTAAAATAATACTAAGTCTGGTCATACTCATATTCTGTGCTCCTTATAACTGAACTTTTCTAAAATTGTGTATCTGCATTGGTGTTGAATATGGAATCGGGGGTGATGACATATTGTGATCTAGTCACTTTTTTTAATGCCATGTAAGAAAAAGAGATGGTATAGAAATCTGTGGGAAGATAAAAGTAAACAAAAGTGAAGCCCTAGGTCATACCAACCTGGCAAGAGGTTTAGAAGAAGAGGGGGGGAAAAACTGATCCAGAAATGATAGAGATAGAAAGAATAAACAGTGTGATGACTTAGAATCCCAGTAAAGAAAATATTTCAATTTATCGGAAGTATTGAAGTGGTCAACTCTGTCAAATAATGGAGCAGAATAGAAATAGAAAACTGATATTTACACATGGCTACATGGAAGTTGAGGAGATCTTGACGCATGTGTGTGTGCGTGTGTGTGTGTAATCTCTAACTGGAGGAGCAAAAAGGAAAAGGCCGGTGCATAGCCCATTATATGACTTTAAGAGAGAGGATCAGAGGAATGGGAAGATAGCCGTAGGAATGTACGTGTTTACCAAATATGTCTGTTTTTTTTTTTTTTTTTTTAGTATAGAAAATATCAAGCCGGGCCTGGTTGCACATGCTTGTAATCCCATCAGTTGGGAGGCTGAAACAGGAGGATTGTGATTTGTGAACAGCCTTGGCTACTTAGTGAGGCCCTTTGCAACTGTTTCTAAACAAAAAATAAAAATTAGGCTGTAGGTGTAGCTCGAGGTAGAACGTCCCTCGTTTCCATTTCCAGTACCACAAAAAGAAAAAGAAAAAAATATTAGAGCATGTTTTTATGCTGATGGGATGATCCAGTGACACAGGAGAAATTTATAATGCAGATGAAAGTGAGACAGTTGAAGAAGGAATAATTTTGAAGAGGCAAAAAAAAAAAAAAACAGAATCTAATGCACAAATGATAAAATTGTCCTTGGATAGGAGCAGGACTAGTTCATCTGACGTAGGCAGAAAAGACCAAACAGAGGTAAAGATGCCAGTCAGCTGGTAGATTTGGTAGTGAAAGTGTGTGGGAGTGTTTTCCTGATTGGCCATATTTTCCCAATAAAAAAAGGGAGAAGGCACAAAATGCTCATCCAGTACAGGATGAGAGTCAAAGAACTTGGGAGTGTATATGCTAGGAATAATTAGATAATAATTAAGACCCACTCTAAAGAGTCCATGTTGTTCTCCACCTGAACTGATTGGCCTCTTCAAAAATATACTTCAAAAAAGTTGAATTTAACATAGGCTAGAGCTCTGCCAAGAAGAAATAAAGGGAAAATAAGTTGCGATTGTGGATAGGAAAGGGATTAGAAGGATAAACTGTGCAACCCAACCTGGGTGAGGAGAGAAAGTAGGGTGTGTGTACTGAGAGACAGCCCAAACTATGGAGCTGCAGAGTCGTTTCAAACAAAATATCAATCAAAGAGAGCTAGGGATATAAGGGATGATGTTTGGAAAGTATGGTACAGAAGAGATAGTTGACCCAAGTGATACAGCTATTGTCAACAAGCCCACTGGAGAAGAGGCTGAGGAACGGAGAGCGCACTGTATGGATTAACTCTATGTGCGCAGTAATTAGCAGCAACAAGCAACGGTGCTACGTTGCAATAGCAGCCACAGTGTTTTGGTGGCAACAAACCTTCACGTTTCTAGCACACTCACAGCTCGGCAACTGTCTCTAGAGAATGGCTCAGGGTGTCAGTCTGGGGCACTGTATCACTATGTGACATGGTGGTGACTGTCAAAAGGGAAGCAAGAGAATAGAAGTGGCACCTGGTCTCTTACATTTCTACTCAGAAATGATGCTCATCAACCCGCTCGCCATTTTCTTGGCTAGAACCTGGACCAAATACACAGTAATAAACAAATAAATAAATAAATAAACAAACAAACAGAATACAAAATGAGTACTTCTAGCTGCCATAATGTTGACATCCCTCATTAAGAACTGTCAAGAAGGTAACCTGTGAGGGAGAGGGAGTGGACGAGGTACTAACTTCTCCAAAGAATTGAAGGGAATTAAGGGAATTCTCCCAAGAGGCCGAAGGAGTGACTATAGGAAGGGAATGAGGAGACTGTAAGACTTAGGCAAGAGCGGCCATGGAGCAGGGAACTCATCTGCCAGAATTCACCTCCCTGCTACACTACTACGCTAAACACTGGAGCATATGTATAGGACGTCAAATATCGGGATAGAGAGTGAAATATTCAATCACCGAGATTTTTCCTAAGGCAGTAAATTTTAAGCTTTCAGGAATGAGCTGTTGATGAGTCTGGTTAATACATGGTTAAACATATTTCCTACGTGGGTTACTAGGTTCTAAAGAATGGAAGAAGGGGAACAATAAAATTTTACTGGACATAATTTATTCTTTCCTTGATGATTTAGAAGGCACCTTTAGCTCCTGTGGTGACTGAGGTACATGTCTATGAACATCAATTATAATTGAACTGCGGATGTGCAAGGCAGTAACTCATCTAGGCTCTGTGCACACTGGGAGCTCAGGCAGGGCAGCAGGAAGAGTAATGACAGAGGGGAATGGGAGATGGGGAGAGCAACCAGGTGGCAGGAGCTGCCCCTGAGGGTAAAACCAGCAGTTGAAATAATAAAGTTTAAGGAGTTGAGGGACCTTGAGTTTCAATCAGGGCTGACACGTATATCCAAGAGGTTATGTCCAGGTGTTGGGAACACAAGACCAGAAATCACTGTACTTACCATGCAGGCAGATCGTATGTCTCCAATCAGCGAGGTCAATTGGTTAGAAGCAGATGTGGAGGGCCCAACTATTGGGATTTCTTCATAAGTTGTTACCTGGAGCTGGAGATTTCAAAGAACGAAACAAGATGTTGATCGTTGTTGATCCAGGACGAAGGTCTGGCTTCAGCAGGAAATTGAAAAGGAAACCAGGAAACCAGAGAGCTGAGCACAGGCAGAAAGGCAGGAAGAAAGGCTTCAGCTTAACCAGCTTCCCAGTATCAGGTGTGAGTGAGCATGCTGATTCCAAACCCAGCCACCTGGGGATGAGATGGGGCTCTGACTAAGAGAGGAAGAGGAAGGAGGAGAAAATGTCCTGGCTGGCTGTGGGTAGGAATAACAAAGAGATCATCTTCTCAGAGGAGAGGGGCAAGTTAGAGAAAGTAGAAACTGACATAAAGAAACAGGATACAAATATTATGATTATCTGGATGGGCATTTTTCACAAGAGTGCTCTATGATATTGTGGCCCCTACATATTGGGAAATACCCCAAGGTCTGCACATACTCTTCCTGTTTGGAAGTTAGGCTAAGAGTCAAACAAGGACCACAGAAGGAGATTGTCTATAATAAAACTCAACTTACTGAGAAAAGTCAAAGACTTATTTTTAAGTTTAACACAGGATTGAAATTCTCATAGTCTTATGTTTTGCCTGTATCAGTTTATTCTGTACCCCCATCCCCATGGACATAAATCCTCCACTCTCTCCACAGAGGAAAACTAGATGCAGTTGAATCTAAACCAAAGGACTGAGGACAAAAGGAAATAGGTCCCTACCTAGAGTGCAGTGGAAGGAAGGAGGTAAATATAAGAGATTTCAGAAACTGAGTAGCCCTCAAGGAAACTGTGAGAAGAGGGGTGACGTGGGGAAAGAAGAGGGAAGAGAAAGAGGAGGTTTCCGGAGGGACCAGGAGACTGTTAAGAAAGCTCCAGGAATCAATTGCAAAGCTCGCCCACTCAAGAATAACCTAGATATCCTGAATAAGACAAGAAGGAAATCCTAGAGGTCACTCAGGGAAGGACAGTGACCAGAGAAAAGGCACAGGCAACACAGAGAAAGCAAGACCTACCAAAGACATGTGTCTGAGTTGTGTGAACTGTCAGAAGTGCATCAAGTTGACTGGCATCTTTTTCTTCCCGTAAGAAGATGGTAAGGTTGTGTTTTAAATTTATTTTTGTTTATTATGGCAAAAAAGGCATGTAATTTGCCTGAAGTCATTACGTTCAATTTGCTAAGCTTCTCACTTATTTATAAATCTAGTAAATTTTATATAAAATATAACAGCCTTCCCAAAGAACTTGGATTAGTGTTTGATCAATTCAAGTAACAAGGTAAATTCCCTTTCAACCAGTCTCATTAAAACCTTAGTTAATTAAATTCCCTTAAAATTTTAAACAACATTTATGAAGTACCCTACTTTTTATGCCTGATTGGGTAAACTTATGATCTTAACAAGCAAAATCTTTCTAAGTTATGAACAAATCTTCAAAGTTTTAAATTAAACTTACAAATGTAGCAAATTTAAAATTCTCCTAAGCATTCCAGTACTGATTACAAATTTATTGGTATGCATTTCAACAAGAACAAAAAATTACATGAATCCATCACATATTTAAAATTGCAACCAAAAGGCTGATTTCTCAGATTCCTTTAGAGCTTGTTAGAAAGTCAGAATATGTGCTGGATGTGGTATCCCACACCTGTAATTCCAGTACCTGGGAAGCTAAGAAAGAAAGATCACAGGTTTGAGGCCAATCTTGGTAAGTTAGTGAAACCCTCAGCAACTTAGTGAAACCCTGTTTCAAACTAAAAATAAGACAGGAGTGGGGGGTCTAGTTGAGTTAGAATTCCTCTGGGTTCAATCCCAAGTACAAAAGAAAAGAAGCCCACCGAGCCTCAGAATCAGCAATGAGCAAGGGCTACCTCCCCCCACCCCAGGTCTGGGTGGGTCAGCATCTGGTGCTCACCTAGAAAGAGACCAAGATCAGGTGTGTGTCAAACACTAGCATAAGGGTCTTACCCTACAGGGCTCCAGGCCAGTCTGCTAATGAAAACTCATATGGAAAGCAAAGTCATACTATGTTTCCGTCAAAAGTACCAACATGCCGGGCGTCATGGCACACGCTTGTAATCCCCGCGCTTGGGAGGCAGAGACAGGAGGATCGCGCAGGTTCGAAGCCAGCCGCGCGCGCTGGCTTAGGAGACCCTGTTTCAAATAAAAATGTAAAAATAGGTCTGGGAGAAGAGCTCGGAGGTAGAAGGGCTTCCAGGAACCCCAGTACCCCCCTCCCCCCAAAAAAGTACCAACATGGAAGCTGGATATGGTGGTGCACAGCAGTGATCCCAGTATTTGGGAGGCTGAAACAGGAGGATTGTGGGCTCGAAACCAGCCTCGGCGACTTAGACCCTCAGCAACTCTAGCCAGACCCTGTTTTGAAATGAAAACTAAATTAGGGCTGGGGGCACTGTAGCTCAGAGATACAATGCCCCTGGGCTCAATCCCCAGTAACACACACACACACACACACACACACACACACACACACACACACACACACACAAACACCATGGAAACAAGGTTCTATGCTGTCCATGTAAATCATTTAAAGCAAGCTTCTCAGCTGGCATACATTCTATGGCTGTTCCTGAATGTAAAATAATTTTCAGGTACCCAAAGGAGGAACCCACGGGCTGAAAGGAGGCAATCACCAGTAATTTGCACCAGTTGGTTTTCCCTTCATAGTCTGTTGCCAATAAACAGCGCCATTATATTTTCTCATGAGGGTTAATTAGTGGAAACAACCAGAGGCTGAGACTGGGAGAGAGGAAGGAAGCAGCTGAACGAGACAGAATGGAGTCAGTGTTTTCTTTCTTGAGCTGAAAAATGCTTCCTCTACAGAGTTGCGGGCTACGAGGTTTTAAAATTATTAATAACCATTAGAACTACACCACAGTGGAGGATGGCACCTACAGTAGGCTTTTCTTCGACGTAGATGTTTTCCACCAGCAAAGACTATTTAATTCTCAGGCCACTTGTGTGCTTTACCACTGGATGGCTAACTTAAGCAATTCTCCGCTCAGGGGAAAAATCTCTGCTCCCTATTAACTAAGAGTTTAGGAAATGTTTTGGAGATAAAACTAAAAAATTAATTCGGATTGGTCCCAGAGGGGTCGCTTCTAATGGTTCTGTTAACTCACTGTAGGAGGGACCCTATTAAAGCTGAGGAAAGTGACAGTAACTCGCTAGCCCAGCTCTAGTCTAGCTTCTGTTTGAAAATGGACCCGACCTTATAATCGGAGACTTTAGAACCCACTTTAATTTTATTAGTAATAATTAACATTTCTATAGTATTTCTTCAGTTGATGAGGCACCTTCTCATTGCCCATTTCATCTTGAAGTTATTACAGTAATAAAGTCTGTTGTTGCTGCTCCAACCAATGATAGTGATTTTAGTGGCTTAACACAACACAAATTCATTTACTTTATTACATTTCTAGAAGTGAGCAATCCTAGGTAGGTCTCACCGGGCCATACTTAGATGTTTGTGGGTCTGTGCTATTTGTGGAGGACCTGGGACAGTATCTGAGTCCTGGCCTTTCCGGATTCCTAGAGGCCACCTGCCTGCCTTGGATCCTGGCCCCTTCCATCTTCAGAGCCAGAGAGCTCGGTACAGTCAACAGTCAAGGGCTTCTCATCCTCAATCTCTCTGCCTCTGCTTCTGCCCTAACAGTTCCCTTCTTTCTTCACTTAGAAAAACCCGTGTGATTATACAGCCCAATCGCTCAGGTAATCTAGAATAATCTCCCCCATCTCAAGCTCCTTCATTCAATCATGTCTCATAAATTGCTTTTGTTATGGGAGCTAATATATTCAGTTTCCAGGGATTGAAGACATAGACATCTTTGAGGGCAATGATTCTGCGCAACACAAGAAACAATATTTTAAATATTTTTATTATGAATGATAATGATAGAGTAGATTGCTTTAGGGGTTAGGCTGTAGTTTAATGGTACAGTGTGTGTCTCACATGTAAATGTGAATTCATGGGTTCAAACCCTCCCCCATAAGAACAGATTATTTTTACAGATGGGGCAAATAAGATCAAAGGATGCTAATTATAATCACTCTGTTATTAGGAAACAACACTATAGCTTAAATTTGCTGTTCAGATCTTCTGTTGTTTTTTTTTTTTTCAACTCTATCAGGACACTTTTGTGCAAAAAAAGTTCCTATAAGGAATTTATAATGACATATTCAGAGATTTTTTTTTTAGACCATTTTTGAAATTTCTGCTTCAGGGCTTATTGTTAACAATATCCAACCACTTGTGACTAACTAATTTGTTAATAGCAAGGATAAAGTTCAAGGGTGACAATTTCCATAAAGGACATCTTCACAGGTTTCCTTAAAAATGACAATAGATTTCAGTTTCCGTTATGAGACTTTCTAAACTTCATAATTTTTAAATTTTTAATAAGCTTTAAAAATTCAGTATTTTTTACATACTAAAACATAACAACATACATCAACCAAAGGAAAAATAAACTCTTCCATGTTTCACAATATAAAACATACTTAGGATTCAGAGAATCATTTCTCTAGAACTTGAAGGAATAAAAGGAACAATTAGGGAAAAAATGCTGAAATAGTCTGGTTACTGCTGTCACTATCAGTAACAGAGTCCTCTATCTCTCACTCAGGAGACTCAAGCTCCCACTGTAAACACAGAGGCTCTGTTCTTAGCTCAAAATATCAGACCTTTCACAGTACCTCAAAAAATATATATATATATTTTTTGGTGGTACTGGGGATGGAACCCTTCTACCTCCGGGCTATATACTCCCAGACTTATTTTGTATTTTTATTTGGAAACAGGGTCTTTTAAGCCAGCGAGGCTGGCTTTGAACTTGGGTGATCCTCCTGTCTCCGACTCCCAAGCACGGGGATTACAAGCGTGCGCCCCCCATGCCCAGCAGCCCTCAAATTTTTAAGGAGCAAAGATAATAGTAAAATTTGGAATAAACCTATAAAAATTAAGCATAAATATGATAGTAATAATAAGGACCATTTACAACTGATATTTGAAAATAAGGGAAAGTACATAATAGGTTAAAATTACCCCACCCCAATAAGTGTATTTTGGTAACAAAATGCTCAAATATTTTTGTATAAAATGAATCCAAATGTATAGTAAGATTATACTTTGATAGACATGCACAGTAAAGATTTAAGACATTTACTAAAAGGAGTGAAGTAAAATTAATGTCTTCTAAATCAGTAGAAAATAAGCCTCGATTTTCTATTAAAGAGCAGAAATTAGTATCACAAAAAGAAGACATAGTAGCCAGGCATGGTGGTGCACGCTTGTAATTCCTGCGCTTGGGAGGCTGAGACACGAGGATCACACGGGTTCGAAGCCAGCCTCAGCTACTTAGTGAGGCTTTCAGCTACTTAGTGAGACCCTGTTTCCAAATAAAATTTAAAAAAGGTCCGGGAGTATAGCCAGGAGGTAGAAAGCCTCTGGGATCCACCCCCAGTATCACAAAAAAAAAAAAAAAGAAAAGAAAAGAAAATGACATAGAAAATATAAAATAAGATAGCAGAGGATAGATCAGACATAGTAGTAATCACAATAAATATAAAAGATAAAACTTGTTTATTGAAGAACAGAGATTTCACATTAGATTCTTTTTAGAAAGACACTACTTATTTCAAGAAGTGATGCATAAAATTTGAAGAAAAAGATAATGAAAAAATATTATTAGGAAGTTCTAAACAAATATACCTTGTATTCTAATGCAGTATCAAACATTTGAATTTGAAGAGTACAGTATTGTTTCCTTGAGCTAAAGTGATTTTATACTACGCATTGTTTTAAAATTGTTAACAGCAAATAAATATCAAGTTATTAATGTAGCTCATGAGGTATAACTGTAATCCAAGCCCCTCAAGCAATATTTATAACATTTGTTTTCTGGTTACTAGAAAATACCCTACACTGCCCCCTGTAGTTAGAAAAATAATCACCAAGACACGTTAAAAATTTCAATCTCCCTTTTAGAAAAATTATGAATAAACCCATCCTCAAATGGTATTTTCTCATACCTCTGGTGAAATAGTAGAAATTAAAATTTAAAAATACATTTGAAGGAGGCCGAAAATGACCCCATTCTGTCAAATAAATAGTCCTTTGTTCTGCATATGACAGATTGAATCAACCCCAACCCTAGTCTCTCCTGTGCTGCTGAATTAACTGCTGCTGGGACTTATTTCTGTTTGTTTGTCCTGAATCACTGCTCCATTTCAGAGGGGCAAATCTCCAAGTACATTAATCACTGTGTTAAATGAATCACATTGTTGGGTGTCTGAAGGAGACCTTGATTTCCCAAGTAGATAGATGCATTTAAAAGGTTCTCTATCCCCGTGGTCCTTGGTGTGTGGTCCCCTGGCTCAGAACTTCAGCATCACCTGGGCTCCATCCCAGATCTGCCGAATCAGATGTTGGAGGTTGGAGGGGGTGGGATGGGGTTCAGCCAGTTATGTTTTAGTATGATTTTCAAATGGCTAAAGACTGGTTGCCTTGAAAAAGTTCAAGACTGACTCTCAAAATCCAACAACAAAATAAACAAAAAGTCGTAGAAAGCAGTACTGGATTTTTTTTCTGGGCTCTAGTCCCCTTATGCAAATACCTGCAAGACTGAGATAAATGTTGCACTAAAATCTTTAAAAGTGCTGGGAAATACAGATAATAACTTCCATTTTTCCTAACGCGATTACCCATTTACAACAGGCCATTCTTTATCAGAATAATCATGTTAGAATGTCTCCATCCTGACCTACTTGTTACATAGAACAAGAAAAATAAATAGGCTTTTTAAATGGCAAATTCTTCTAACATATGATCACTAGAAAGAGACCTACTGAATGGCAAGAGAGGAATTCAGCATTCATTTCCATGTTTAGGGTTTTTAAATAAAACAATCTTTTAATAGCTGCTAAGTAAAAGCTGAGCTGACATTTAAGGTACAATTGAAGTCAATATGTTTTGCCGTGTGTGTGTCATGTGTATTATTTGGAGGAGATGGCAAGAAGTTGGTTTGTTTAGGGTTCAGGTCAGCTTTGAGATTTCACAGATACTAGTGTCAAACAGAAACCTGCAGGTCTTTTTCTTGAGTTAAACCTAAACAATTAATGTGCTATGTTAGCATATAAATTTACCAAAACAAGCCAAGGAAACTCATAACTCACCTTTAATCCCTTCTTAATCTTTGGGCCAGGCTGGGATTCCAAAAAGCATTAGGTACAGACACTGAGTTCTCAGTAAAGATGTCAAAATTGGTTCTTCAGCAGAAAACAGAAAATTCATTAAGGTAACAAACCAGACCAGAGAAAGAGGCAGAAGTCAAATTCCCTAAAACAACAAGTATTCTTTTATGTTTTGAGATCTATCGGCTGAAAAGAAGCTATTGATGTTTGCAAATTTAGAATAAAAGGTCATATATATATTTCAAATATATTTTATCAGAGTCAGTTCTTGTTCCACACTTAAGCAAGTTTGGCAATCTAAGAAAAAGGTAACCAAGAAGCTGAAAATCTGTAGTCCATGTTACTCAGGAAATTGTCGAATCCAACAATTTACTTTTAGGTTGAAATAGATAAAACTTGGGAAATGTTTCTGCTATTTTGAAGCAAGTTGCATTGGAATATTGTATGTACTTTTAGTTCCTCAAGATAAAACCAGAATCAACTAGGGGGACAATATGAGGGTAAGCTGATTGAAGACCAATTACTTTTCTAGAAATTTGAGCTATTCTAAATTGTAATAAAGCACTCCATAAGGGAAAATAACCATTTATGCCATATTCAAATACAGGGTAGATGATGGAATTCCTGGAATTTCTCTATTATATGCAAAAGAAAATTAGAGAAAAAGATCAGTTATCTGTGACTTTGGGCAAGGTACTAAATTGTTTTGTCCTTTAATACCCTCATCTATATGTTAGAAGAGAAATCATTACATCTCGGGCTACTACTAGTTTAAACGAGACAAGGATTGCCACTTCTGTCTTGCATATGGTAAGTGCCTAAAGCTCTAACATACCTCACACCATACTAATAACAAATATAGTGATGAAAATCAAAATAAGTGCTGTGCGGACGCTTGTGATCCCAGAACTTGAGAGGCTGAGACAGGAGGATCGCAGGTTTGCAACTAGCTTCAGCTACTTAGTGAAGCTCTCCACAACTTAGTGAGACCCTGTTTCGAAATAAAGAATAAAAATTAGGGCTGGGGTGTAGCTCAGAGGTAGAATGCCCCTTGGTTCCATCCCCAGGTCCATAAATAAGTGCTGTACAATCAATAATTGCTCTGCAATAGAGAAAGTTTTGTGACATAGCTCTTTTGATTAGGAATATGGTTTTCCATGTAGTCTGTGTGGTAGACCAGACCAACATACAGGAATCTTGGTGCATTGGCCAAGTCTTTCCACCAGATCTAGCTTCCCAGATACAACTGGGCTTGGTGACCTTGGCAGATTGCATAATTGTCCTCTGCCTCAGTCCTCTTGCTATCTCTATAATAGAATACCCCAAACTGGGTAATTTATCAGGAATTAAGTTTATCGTTCATGGTTCTGGAGCCTGGAATTTCAAGACTGGTTGGATGCATCTGGCAAAAGGTCTCGCACTGCACCATAACACACAGAAACGCAGGACAAGTGAAGAAATATAAAGGGTGTGAAACACAACGGGTTGCTTCACTTTACAACACCTCGCTCTCAAGATGACTAACCCAGTCCCTGAGAGCAGCAGGAATTCCCATTCCTGATGTAATCACCCTTTAAAGGTCTCACCACCTCCCCTCACCCCAGGAGGACTACTTTTCTAGCGTGTGATTTCTGCAGAACATCTCTGAACCACAGTATCCTCCATCATTTGATCCCCTGTGCACTATAGCAGGTTGATACATCCCCCCACCACCATGTGATGGTAGTGCCTCCATGCAGGTAGTGTATACTGCCTATCCCCTTCTAGGGCTTATTTATGAGATTTGCTTTGGCCAACAGTGCATGAGCTGACACAATGCCAGCCGCACGCAAGCAGAAGCTGGGAGACATGTTGGTTGTTTCTGGAATCCCTGCTCTTTCCCCCTATCACAACTGAAATGCAGACAGAAAATACATTAGACAGGTTGTTTCTTCTATCTAGCTTCTGACGCAAAGACCTGAAGAGCCGAGCTGCAGTGACCCGTCTGCTTGCTGACAAAAATGTAAGGAGAACAAGAAAGAAACATTTATTATGAAAACATAGTGGTCTTTTATATCTGTTGCTACTGAAGAAAATCTGAAAAACATAGAAATGTAAAGCCAGATACAGAAAATGGCACCAGAAATAGAGTAAATGACATAACAAAGACAGCCAGGCGATAGATAATGAAAATTTAGGAGTTATGATACAGTAGCCATGTGATA
Organism: Muscardinus avellanarius; assembly: GCF_963383645.1. Taxonomy (NCBI): domain Eukaryota; kingdom Metazoa; phylum Chordata; class Mammalia; order Rodentia; family Gliridae; genus Muscardinus; species Muscardinus avellanarius. Next base: position 78,815,321 of record NC_137800.1, on the reverse strand, counting down.
TTTGGTCCAAAGGCCACCTGTGTTAGCATGGAAGACGGCCAACGTGCCTGTTGAACTTGGGGCTTTAGGGAAAGGATTTTGCTAGGATGCCTGGGTAGTTATTTTTAGCTGCCTCTGACAAGGTATTACAAGAATAAAAGAAACTCAATGGAATCAGAATGAAAGTATATGGACACAACACAGAAAATTGACTTCTAGCAGAGCTGAAAGATGCAGCTGTCATTTTCATGAATGACCAGAGTGAGAATATTGAGAAATGCTTCAGCATTGAGTATTAAAACTGAGACTTGATTTCAAGGCAAAGACCTAATGGTGAACATGATCATCACCTCCTTATTGGAAGAAAAAAAAAGTGCTTGGGATAAAAAGAATGTGTGTATGGCTCATCCAGAGAGCTAGAAAACTCCAAATAAATCTAGGGAGAGAAGTGTGTCTCAAAAAAAAAAAAAATCATTGGCACATGTTGCAATTTGGGTAGCAACAACAGTTTGACAGATTGTACTGTCAAAAGTGCCACCACCCAGGAGTAGGAAAGAATATAACAAATTTCTACAATGAGATATTATGCTGATAAATCTCTTCATTACCTAATGAGGAAATTCTCCAATGCTCTCTTTTCAAATATCCAAGGAGGATAGTAAGAAAAAATCATTCCAGAAGCTGAAGCCAAGAGCTACAGAAAACTGTGACCGGAGGCTCTCAGGTAGCAGAATGGAGATTTGTCAAAGAATTGTTGTTGTTACTGTACTCAACCAATAGTCAATAATTTTTTATTATTTGCATTTTTCTCTATTTTTAATGTTTTCCTTTACTTTTTGCATTTTCTGTGCTGCTTCTTGGTATCAACTTCCTACAGCAATTCAGAAATCTTATATTTGTGAATTTGTGATAGTCAAAAAAAAAAATCTCTTTTGACGGTAGGCGTGGTGGTACACCCTTGTAATCCCCGCGCTTGGGAGGCGAAGACAGGAGGATCAGGCAGGTTCAAAGCCAGCCTCGCTGGCTTAAGAGACCCTGTTTCCAAATAAAAATATAAAATAGGTCTGGGAGTGTAGCCCAGAGGTAGAAGGGTTTCCAGGAACCCCAGTACCATAAAAAAAATCTCTTTTCTTTGTCTGAAAGTGTTTTCATTTTGCTTTTATATTTGAAATACAGTTTCACAAGGTATTAAGTTCTAGGTTGACAGATAAATCTCTAACCAAAGGGTTTTATTCTGTTACTACTATCTGACCCCCATATTTTCTGTTAAAAAGTGATCAGCCAGTATTATTATTACTTCTTTAAATGTAAGTTTTTACTCCACTTGTTTTTTCCAATTTTCATTTTGCATTTTTTAAATAAATGAGCTACTTATATATAGTTTCTCCTGGGTGTAGATATACTTGTTAAGATTTCATAATGAATCTTGACCACTTTTATTGAATTTTAAAATTCTTAGCCACTATTTATTCAAATGTTGATTCTATTTCAAAGGTCTCTTCAGATTCTTTTTATACATTCCATCTCTCAATACGCTCACTTTCTATGGGCTTGTCTTCCTGTTCACAAAACCTGTATTTTGTTTTGCCTCATTGATAAGAACAATCTACTACTACATTCTTGTTCTGATAATGCATTTTATTATATTTTGTAATGTATTTTTCATTACACTTCATCCCAAATTTTAATTTGACTTTTTTTTTTTTTTTTGGTGGTGGTACTGGGGTTCCTGGAAGCCCTTCTACCTCTGGGCTACACTCCCAGACCTATTTTATAATTTTTTATTTTTTTTGGAAACTGGGTCTTTTAAGCCAACAGGGCTGGCTTCGAACCAGTGCGATCCTCCTGTCTCTGCCTCCCAACCATGGGGATTAGTGCGCCACCACGCTCGGCTCTCCTCTAAGATTTTGATTACATGTGTGTTAAACTAATTCACTGTTATCTATGTATTTCTTCTTTTCCACGTTATTTTCATTTCCTGTATTAATATTTTCTCTGATTGACCTTCAGAAGAAATAAAAAGAAACCTAAGGTTTCAGTTTCAATCCTCTTTTAATGTCTAGTTTGCTATTAAACTGATATATATATATATATGTATATATATAATCTTGACTTCAGTTATTTTATTTTTATATAATTTAGTTCTCTGTTATTTTCCTTAATTAACATTTAATTTCTTGAGTATATTAACCAGAGACATTTTAAGGACCTCATTTGTTCCCTGCAGTACATGGAGAACTTGTACGATCATTGGTTATTTCTTTTCATTTTTGTTTAATTTATCTCGTCCTTTGGTGTGCTTAACCCTTTTTTATTATGTGTCAAGCACTGTATATACAAAGAGATAATTTAAAGTTCTAGATTATATTTTCTTGGACTTGGGTTTAATTTTGCTTATAATTAAGCAACATATATAATTAAGTTTTGCTTATAATTTTGCTTATAATTGCTGATAGTTAAGTTAGAAGATCACTTTTATCTGATCAGGTATTTTGCTGATTTGAATCTGGGTTTAACATTCATTGTTGTGAATGTTTTTCTATTTATTTTTAATGTGTTTTCATTGTGTACCTCTCAAACAAAAACTTAGGGTCTTTCCAAGAACCTTCTATACCAGAGGACCCAGCACTTCAAAGGTCTCCCCTTCAGCATATGTCTAGTAAAGCTCCACACAGCTCACCAACCTCTCTGCTGCTATTTGAAAATTAGTAAGGAAAACCCAATACGATATTTTTCTCTTCCTGATTCCCTGATCTCTACCATCCTGGGCTAAGTGCTGATCCTCAAAAGATGAGAAAGATCTAATCACTCCTTTTTCTTTATACTTGAAAATCAGGATGAGTACCCAAAATATAAAACAATCAGTTTAGTACATTACAGTTAAGGTATATACAGCTTCAGGTGCGAAAGATGGGAATTCAGGCTTGTTATTAAGATTCTTAAAGGAATCAGAGTATAAAGTTCTAGGTGGAAAAGAGATAAGCACCACTATTTATTTACCTAAGATAATTTTAGTTTATACCTGTGGCTCTGAAGTAACAATGAACAAGTACGTACTTTTGCTCGCCCAAGAATAAAATATAAATCACAAAATATAACTTATAGTAATATAAGTGGTTTAAAATAGAAAGTGTAAGTTATTCCTATCCACAATTGCTGCGTAAACTGTAGAGAGAAGAAATGGATCTGCGTGTACAGAAGTAAACACATTGCAGAAACAAACATACAAAAAAAAGACCCCTCAGAAAAACAGAGACAGAACAGCAGCGGGTGCTGGGGGCTTCTTTGTGCACAGCAGGTGGGGATGCGCCTAGGACAAGGGATGACAGAGGAGATGAGAACCTGAGACTGCAGAAGGAGACATGGGACCTGGGCTGCTTTCCTGCAACTGAAAGCCATGGACGGGCGAAGGTGTAGGCAAAGGAGATCGTGGAATTATTATAATCCACATGAAAAATGATGTTGACAAAAAAAAAAAGGCATGGGGGAAAAAGAAAGAGCTGAGAGAACAGATTCGAGAAATGCAGAGAAGTAAAACGCCATCGCATTGAGGGACTTAACTGTGGAGGGCTGCAGGCCAGGCTGATTCCACACAGGTATTCTAATGAACAAATATTTCCAAGAAATTTTACTTAAAGCATATTAAAATGATGCTTTTCTGCTGCAAGCAATTCATCCTCTTGTTACATGAATAAGAAAACCCCAAGAGAGGTTGGGAAAGAGGGTTAGAAAATAAAAGAAAAATAAGTCTGTCCTTATCTCTGAAACGGTAACAACCTGGCATGGATATTTCAGAACATCTATTATTATAAAGAAGTGGATGCTCTCAACATGTTGGCAAAGCTCTCTTTCTCTGGAAAGACAGCGAACTAGCTTGGGTTTTCCCAACAACAAAGAAAAAAAACTACCCACTGGTTAGCTTAAACAGCAAAAATGTATCCCAGTTCTGAAGGCTTGAAAATCTGAGTGAGGCTGTCTGACTGGGCTCTTGGAGGGCCTCTACCTTCTTACTATATCCACCCTGGTGGTGGGGAGTCTTTTTTTCTTTTTATTATTTTTTTGTGTGTGTTACTGGAGATGGAACCCATGGATATGCCACCTCTGAGCTACTATCCTAGCTCCCCCTTTTTATTGAGATAGGGTCTCTCTAAATTGCTAAGGCTGATCTCTAACCTGCAGTCTTCCTGCCTCAACCTCCCAAGTGCTAGGATCACCTGAGTGCACCACCACACGCTGCGTATCTCTTCCTCTTCAAAGGTTACAGCCCCATTAGATTAGCACCCTACTTCCAAGAACTCATCCCATATTAATTGCCTCTTACAGATACTATTTCCAGATACAATCACATTGGGAGTTTGGACTTCAACATAAAAATATGAGAGGGGAACATATTTGGTCCACAGCAGATGCATATTATAGTTCTATTATTTATAATCCTTTTCAATGTTGTTTCAAAGGTTCATGTTTATTTAAGCTGCTGAGAGGTGTTGATAATCCAAAGATCTAGAAGGTAGGAATTAAACAAACCCTCTTTATTGCTTTCTGGAAAGACGACTGAAACACACAGATGTTCATGCTTTAGTGACTAAGAAGGTGAAGAAAAAAAATAGCAAGAAAGAAAATTAAAACTTAAGTCAATAAAATCATACTAGCAGCGGGAAAATTGCTTCATCTTCTAATGCCTGCTGCTACTAACGGGATGCCTGCCTGGCAGGGCACCATCCTCCCAGGGTGAGTGTCAACCTGGCCCCGCCACAAAGCTGCCTGACTGATGACCCACTGTGTGCAGCCGCAGCCCCCTGGATGCTACGCCACTTCTCTTACTCCATTCTACTTTAGGAGGTGCTCACTTTTAAAAACAGTGTTATGGAGGCACATTATAAATACAACAAAATCCACATTTTAATTGTCTGTACAGTTGGCTTAATTTTAATATAGGTACAGAACTGTACAACCATCATCGGTCTAATTCTAGACCATTTCAGTCCCCCGAAGAGAAACCCTGCGCCATCTACAATTTCTCCTCATCCCTTCTCCCTGTCCTTCTTAACTACTGATCTACTCCTGATGCTAGAATCAAAGTTGCCATTTCTTTGAGTAGTCTTAGGCTAAATAAACAGGGAAATAAATGAGTGCCATTGAGAAACAGGGTTTTTGTTAGGGCCATTGAGGTGTTGCTGGGTTGCTGTTGCACTGGGAAGTGGTGTGTAAGTGCCACTCCTTAGTTGGAGGTGACGTAGATGCCACTGAACTTAGCCATTTGGGGGAGTTTCATTCTGCTAAGACTGGGATGTAATGCTGTTCCCTTACTGAATAGTAACTATGAATTAAATAATTGAAAGAAAAAGAGAGAAGTGGCAGGCAGAGACCCCATTGGTGAGAAAACTGAAGGTCTCAAAGCCCAGACTTTTGCATCTAAATACACCTGTCTTTATCTTACCACCTCTCTGACGTGAGGTTTGGCCCATAGGTAGCAACCTAAAACAATATCCCAGTGGCCCGTTAACTGTGATCTGTTACAGAAAGAGCAGAGTAGAGGTATCTAACCCACCTTCACCTCTGAAACAGCAGAGGACCACGCAGTAGAAACACGATCATATGTCTTTGCTGTTGGCTGAAATCAGTGCATGTAGTGTAAAGCTTGTGTATATTTTTTTCTCCCGATCAGTATCTCTGTTTGGCAGAATCACCCTCTTTGATATAAAAATAACATCCCATTAAGGAATTTGGTGTAGTAAACCAAATATTTCAATGGAATGCATGGGAGAAAGAAGGCAACGACAGGGGTCTTTGATGGCTGGAAACTCTGGCAGGAGGGGAAGCAGACACCCTCTGTCCCTTCTCATTCCCAACTCCCGTGGCCGTCAAGCCTTCCCGCTGCTGTGGCATGAAGCACAGGGGCAGATGCATGGTTGCTGCTCAGTGAACTCCTTTGGATTTAATTGAATCTAATTAAACTTTGCACTCAGACTGTATACATTATTGAGCACCTGCTTAAGTGCCCTCAGAGCTACCTGCTTCCAGACTCTCAGCTCCAGAGGTCTCCCTGCCCTGTGGTCACAACCCCTCAAACCGGGCCTGTGAACAAGGAAGATGAAATGAATATACTGTCCTTCTAAGGAGTACTTATTACCAAATAAGGATATATTCTCATATTCTCTCTCTCTCTTTCTCTGTCAAAAGTTTAAGCCTGAAAACCAATTCGTTTTTATGGAGAAAAGGTCAAGTGTTCTCATTTCCCCCGCCCCCACGTTTTAAAGCTATCATTTAAAATGCCCGAGTTATTTCTCTTAAACCATCCTGTTAAAATAAAAAGTGCCCCCTAATGCAAATACAAAATACAACCCTGATGGGACTGAGGATTCTGTTATGGATTTTCTACAGACCGGACCGATGTGGGCTCTGTTTAATACATACCCCAAGCAACAAGGCTATAGCTCCAGCTGGGTAGAGTTTTGTAGCAGAAATACAAATCAAATCCAACAGTTCAGGCTGATCTTCTCAGGAGCCCAAATGGGATCTGAGTGTAGAAGGATTTAGTTGGTTTCACTTAACCTTGTCCTTGAAAAGCAAGAATGAGCTTTTCAAAGGCTGGGCAAGTCGTACTTCACAGGGATGCTAGGAATGGTACCTGCAGAAATATGTTATGAAAAAGCAACAAAGCTTGACTGAAGATAACATTAAAAAAAAAGTGAACATGATCAGCTTTAAGAAAAAACTGCCAAGTAAGGCATGCCTATCTTCCAAAGAACACCCCACTGAAACTCCCATTCTCCTCTGTCTAGCAACTCCAAGACATCCTCTGTAACCTCAATCCCCTACATTTTCAGGGTCCAAGTCACGTTCTTTTCTTACAACCCAATGTTGCCCAGACAAAAACTGAAATATAAATCTTGAAAAGCAACCCGCTTCTCTATTAATTTTTTTTTTAAATAAGACACAAAGAAGGTCGTTACTAAATACAGAGGGAAGACCTTAATTAGAGGCAGAAGCAGAACTTGAAGGTGGGGCTTCCAGTTCCTACACAATGCCCAGTATTCTGCCCTTCCAATGTGGGCTCTCCCTGCAGATGGTGAATCGGTGCAGCGAAGAGTGCGTGTGAGCAATCTGTTCTGCATCTTAGAAATGAGTTGGTGCGTTTACCAAAAACTTGACCCTAAATTCAGATAGACCAGGCCAATCCAGTGAGCCAACAGGCAGGACTTCCAGACCCCGCGCTACTGCTGCCGCGCAGTCCCCTCCTGCCCCCAGGAAAGCCCGGGACTTGCATAGTGAATAAGGTGGCCTTTCCCTCTCCCGTGACTGCGCCACTGCCATACAAACCATCTTTTATTTACGGCAGGATAATATTTTGAAATATTAGCTTGTATTCCTTGATCCTTGCCCCATTTATTCAGCTGGAGCGTGTTTTATTCATTGCTCTAGAGAAGATAAAACCTAGCACAGGGCTAAAAGAAAAAGATGAATGGGACCAATTCCTGCTGCAAAAGCCTAGTTTTCAGGAAGGAATGGAAAAAGATAATAAGCAGTAGTCTTGAGAGTATACGTGATAAAGAAAGCCAGGCCCCTGCACTCCCAAACCAGACAAAAGTTTTCTCATACACAAGGAAGGGAGACTGGAGAAGATGAAGTGGTTCTTAGCCTCTATAAAGTTCTGAGAAATGGCTGGTTCAAGTGGGGCTTTTGAGACTGGGGGTGTAGCTCAGTGGCTGAGTGCTTACCTAGCATGTATGAGGTTCTGGGTTCAATCCCCAGCACTGCAAATATAGATATGTCTTTTTCTTTTGTATATTAAGACCTACTTTTGCTTTTGAACCTTTGATCCTTGGCTCTTAATTTTGTAGGAAAATTCAAACTTTCCTTCTGAAATAGCATAGTTGATCCTACTGGGGGGGGGGAAGAAACAATAGTCAGTCACAAAAATGTAAGGAATTGGATGCTTTCCCTAATATGTGAAAGCTAGGGTGAAAGGGGTCATAGGAGGAACTCCAGGTGAAAAAGAGATCCTATGGAGGAGCAAATAAGGCAACCTAACTGTGGGGATGGGGGGGGGGAAACGCTTTAAAGCGCATGATGTACTTATTCATATCGAAGTCAACCACTAAACCAAGCATGGGAGGGAGGGATGGGCAGGGAGTGAGGTGGGGACTGGGTGGGGGCTGGCTGGGTGATGTATGCATTCATGTCTACACAAGTTTTTTACCCCATTATGATGTATAAATACAATGCACTAATAAAAATGAAAAATAAATTAATAAAAACAATAGTACAGAGAGTAACAAGATAAAAAGTACCCAGGTGTGTTAATATACAGGTATGCACAGGACCCGCATAACACATAACACTCAATGAAGGGCATCCGGTGGGGGCAGAAATGCCTTCTTTCTAAGGCAGAGAGAAGAGAGGGATGCAGGGAACTTTAGAGGGGTAGGAAGTGATTTTTAGGAGAAACAAATGGGCCTGCGGAGCAGATAGTTGGCCAGGATAAAGTTCCTCTGGGCTCTGGCCGAGGTGGCGAGACGTAAAGGGGAGGTTGAGGGGCAGGATGGGATTAGGAACAATGGTTGTGTTATTTATTGGGCAGATCAATTCTCCCAAGTGGGAGAATAGATGAGGATCTTTTCATCTCTTTCTATGAGTTTATCTTCCCTGGTTAATGAGATCATTAGAAAAAGGGTACAAAATAATTACATTTCTTTTGGAAGAACTTCCTTCAGTCACATAAGAAACTCCAGAGAGTGCTCCTTGCTGTGGGGTTGGGGGAGAAATAGGGAAGGAGGGAGACACAATGATTCTATGTCAGCTTCCAAGACCTTCATTAAAAGTGTTCAGCATGCCCAAGTTAGATTTTGGCATATTGTTTTCTGAACTCCAATCATTTTATCCACTTCTGAGATTCCTCCCTTTCTCCTTTTATGCTTATCTGTAGGGGGAAAAATAAATACATTTTCCTCACCTACCACTAGGTTCTTGGTCAAGGCCCCTATAAGGGAAGACAGATTAACAAGAGAAAAGTAGATACACCGATCGAAGTTGACTTACCCAGGACTGTGTGTTCAGATTCTCCTCTATGGCCCTGCATTTTGAGAGAGAAGCAGGTTCATTTTTCCTGGGCACAGGGAGGGCTCCTCTGAAGTCAAGGTACTATGACCTGCTCAAGGGGAGGCCAGAGCATCCTTGTGAGCTTTATGACCCATCTCACAGGAAAAGGGTGAGAGGAAGGAGAGATGAAGCTCCTGATTCCACAGTTTTTTCAAATTTCTTTAGCTTAAAATATTATGGGCTAGTGTGTCCTGAAGTTTGGGGGGGCACATAACTGAGGCATCAAAGGAGTGGGAGCTAAGAGGAAATTGGTCTTTGGTGGCACCATAGTTATTCTGGCCTCTCTACCCTGGCACATACCTGCACAGTAATAGACCCGCATGGCTTCTTTTACATTAATACTTCCATCCCTTCTCTTCTTCAGCAGAGCTTCAGTTCTGACTCATGCTTAAGGATCCAGACCTCTGTTGATCACACAGAGAACCTTCCATATCTTCTTCACCATACTGATTCATGAGATACTCTTGGGAACTCTTCCAAGGCCCAGCTTGCCTGCCACATCCCACTCATGATACAATAATGTAAAAATAAACATGTTTTCCTCCTTGGTCCCTTATTTCTGGCACAAGAACTCTAACACCCTGGGAAATTTTCTGAGCAATGGGCATCAGAGGAGTATCTTTTTTAAAATTCATAAGAAGGCACTTTCTACCGGACAGGCAGCGCTTTTTGGGCCCCTTGATAGTTTCCAGATGAGGACTGTGGTTGACAGAGAAACCAGCCACGTGACTGGAAGGCTGGAACCTAGAGCCCCAACCCCTCACCTTCCTAGAGGAAAGAAAGGCTGGAGATGGAGCTGCTTACTAATGGCTGTGCACCATCAGTCATGCCTACATAACAGAACCTCCATGAATCTCCCAAAGAATGGCAGCCGAGAGCTTCTGAGCTGGTAAACACCCGGGGGTGTGGAAAGGGTGGCATGTCCCAGGAAGGTAGAGGAGGCCCAGTTCTCAGAGGCTCGCAGGGGAAACTAGGTTCAAATGTAGACAAAGAGGTTACTCATTTCTTGCTCATCTCTGTCAGTGTCCTGAGATCATACCTTTCAGCCATTTCATACCTTTTTTTGAATATTACTTCTATTTTTCATGTTACTTCTTTAAGGCCGTGAAGGTCATTGTGTTATGTGTGAAGTTAAATCGTTCAGGCAGAATAATTATAAAAATAAAGTGAATCAATATTAAATGGGAACCAGCAAAACTGATTTATACTTTTTTTTTCCATGTGCATTAGTGTTACAATAACATGAAGCTTTGGGGTTTTTTATTTTTCATTTTTGGCTGAGCTGCTTTTTACATCCATAACATTCCTTTAGTTGCAGATACATCTGAGACCCCATTTTCTCTTGGTCTACAGAGACCATTCCTTGTCTTCCTTTATTAAGTCATAACTTGTCATCGGCATACTTTTTTCTTGTTAAAATATTTATTTTTGTTCTCAGATTATTGAGGATAGTTAGATATTTATGCTTTAAAGTGCTAGGGAATACTTGAAATGACATAAAATGCCTAGATTCAACCTCTGAGCTCAACAATTAAGTAGTTTTGTCAGTACGACGCAAAAAGGAACAGACACTTATGACTATCTCTGATCAGCTCTTCATTAAAGCAGAAAGCAGAAATATTGCCATCTTAACATAAATATAGAGCCCTCCCCCAAAGGCTGGCAATTGGGATACTATGCTAAATATATTAAATCTACCCACTGAGCCCACACAAACAAAATGTACAACATATGAACTATGGTCCCCTATTAGGGTGCCATAGGGTTATACGGTTAGAGAATGTACATACGTAGATATTCAACAAAGTCATAAGCACATAGATAACTCAATTACTATTGCCACCAATGCTGACTTCAAAGCGAGTCATAGAAAGCAAAGAAGGCAAAGGGCCGCTTCACTGGGCTGAGAAACTAGAACCAAAACCAGAGAAGAGTAAAAGACGAAGGACAAGCTTCCTCAAGAATTTTGTCTTTATTTAATATAGTTTAACTTCTTAAAATTACTTCATTACCCAAGGTTCCTAAAACCTATCACTTGAGACTTTGAAAGCTAAACACAAAAGACAGACAACATAGGAGGTGCACACTGACCAAGAGTCATTTTTCTCACTGTTATAACAGTCTGAGTCTCAGAGGTCTTGTTCTCATTCTTCCATTCCATAATTCCACATTTCATCTCCTGCCTGCCATTTCATCTTCTCCACGGTAGAGAAGAGCCCCGTTCCCTATGTTGATGTGTATAATACACTCAGCTCTTTGCTTCCATGGGTTCTATAGCTGAAGACTGAACCAACCACAGATTGATATTCAGAAAAAAGCTTGTGTCTGTACTGAATAGGCATAGACTCTATTTTTCTTGTCATTATTCCCTAAACAATACAAACAATATATAAAAACTACTTATATAGCAGTCACCTTGCACTAGGTATTAAAAGTAACCTAGAAATGATTTAAAGATCATGGAAAGATGTGTCTGGGTTATATGCAAACACTATGCGATTGGGAATAAAGAACTTGAGCATCAACAGATTTTTTTCTCTTCATGGGGGTCCTGAAACCAATCTCCCTTAAGCCAATAAGGACAACTGTATATCACTGTGGAAGGTCCTTCCCTTGCTACCTGAGAAGCTGAATGTATGCTACAGTATACACAATGCATAAAAGAGATGCTTTCAACCACAGTGTGTGTGACTTAATGGATACTTTTCAATCCAGCTTTTTTAAATTGGAGAAAATGATTTTGGAAGCTTCTATGACTAAGCAGAATTCTTACTGTCTGAGGAGGCATGAGTTTTTTTTTTTTGCAGAAAAGAGAATAAAATGCCAGGCCACTAAGTTGTACATTCAGCAACATTAGAAATAGAATCAAACGCCCTCACAGGATCAGCAATGGTATTCAAAAAAGGGTCTTGGGGATCATTTAGTCTGTGATCTTTGTTGTAAAGATGAGAAAATATATCCAAGGAGTCAACTGCTGAGACTAGAACCCTCCAGGGTAGTGTTCAACAAACTTTTCCTGTAAAAGACAAGTTAATAAATATTTTAGATGTTGTGAGCCCTGTGATCTCTGTTACAGCTTTAGAACTCTGTCATTGTAACCTGAAAGCATAGGTATTAGTCAGCTTTCCATCACTGTGACAAAGTATCTGATATAAACAACCTAAAGGAGGAAATATTTATTTTGGCTCATGGTTTCAGTCCAGGGCTCTTTTGTTTGGGGGCCTGTGGTGAGGCAGAACATCATAGTGGAATGTCATGGCAGAGCAGCTAGCGGTGGCCGTAAGCAGGAGAGACCAGGGAGGGAAAAGGTGCCCAATATCTTCTTCAAGGGTGTGCTTCAAGTGACCCATCTCTTCCAACTAGCCCCATTTCCTTAAAGTTCTCACCACCTCTCAATAGCACCAACAGCTGTGGACCAAGACCTCAACACATGAGTCTTTGAAGGACATTCCAGACTCAAACTATAACACAGACTATATGTAATCAATAGGTGTGGCTGTGTTCCTGCAAAATTTAATTTGCAAAAGCAGACTGCAGACCAGATTGAGCCCAATGGCCATATCATGCTAACCCTTGCACCACTGGACACTATTCTATACCCCAGCTAAGTGTTTCACTCATTACATACTAGGAAAAGAAAGCAGATGCAATACTTCCAGTGCATCCATAAGGGCTTTTAATGCTTCTTCAAGATGCCTCGTGGTGACCCTTTAGAAAATGTAGGCATCACTGGGCATGGTGGCGCATACTTGTAGTCCCAGCATTCGGGAAGCTGAGATAGGAAGATGGCGGTTTGCAGACAGCCTCAGCTACCTAGTGAGGTTCTTTGCAACTCAGTGAGACCCTGTTTCAAAATAAAGAATAAAACATGGGTTGAGGATGTAAGCTCTGAGGTAGAATGCCTCTGGGTTTCATCCCCAGTACCACACAAAAAAAGTAGGCATGCATTTGCAGGTAGTCATTTTTACCAGCACATACAAAGGATTATCTAGGAATAAAGATAATGCAGATGAGATATGTGCCTGTCTCAGAATTTTCCCATTTCTTAATTCTGAACCATAACATGGACTTCTTAGGCACGTGTTTTGTCTGCCTTGACTCAGTTCTCTGTTACTCACAACCAAAATCCTAATCAACGTGGTAATGGCAAATGAAATGTCCATTTATTTTACCACTTAAATTAGTACCACTTAAGTTAGTCGTCCAAGTTCTTTTTAAGTTTGAACTTGATTATCTTTAATACAAATCCTTTCCAAGTTTGTTACAGTTCTGTTAAGGTATGCAAAGATTAACATTAAGTCATTGAAAAAAAAACATAAAGTCATTGGGAAAAAAAATTAAGATTATAAGCACTTAAGAGAACAATACCTAGGGTTTGTGTACAATTTGAGGTATAAAATATTATAAATTTACTATGACAATTATTACATAGTTGGTTTTTTTCTACAATAGAATGAGATACCCAGTAACATTATTACTGCCCCCCACATAGGTAAAGCAAGAGAGCTTAATTGTACACCACCCCTGAAACCTCCCATAGCTAATATGGCAACATGACTCTGAAGCATCTTTCCCTGGCGCTGTCTTAACTACACTTCTGTTTTCTTTCTATGTGGCAAAGCACTTCTCTGCTGGCCTTTTCTTTTTCTTTCCTTTGTGTCAGGCTGCCAGCTCTGACTTATTTCTCCAATTCTATCATCTTCCCTCCACATACCATCTTCCTCACCATCATGGTTACACTGGTAATGGGTGGTTCCTTCTATGAGAAGCTCTAGAAAACCAGATGATAAAGCATGCTGAAGACAGAACGTTCAAAGGGTCACATTCACCTTTTGAGTGACAATTTGAGACAATCTGGGATAGTTGTGGGACAATACTGTTGGGGAGGTTTGGAAAGACTTTCTCTGTGCACTTCTTGATGGAGGATGTGTTGCATGTTGCATTAGGTTGGTGTGGCTCAAACAATGGCCTAGGGATGCACCTGTAAAATCCACAGGAATAATATCACAGCATGAATGTGTGAGGCTACCCACAGGACTTCCCTGAATACAAATGATGTTGCACTTTGAGCTCTAGACTTTGAAAAACATGAACGGAGATCTACACAGACCTACAAAGACTAACCTGAGATATATTTTTCCCTTGAAAAATGGAATGATCGATCAGTCTTCCAAAATGGCATTATAAAAAAATCATGGCATGCTTAACAGCATCTCTTCCAGCTCTTTTGGTAAGTAAATTTCTCCCAACATTCCAATGTTAAGACAATCTAACATCTCTCTCATATTCATTTCTCTTCTTTGGTTGTTGGAAGAAGATTGGATTTTTCACTTTCATAAAAACAACCTAATTTTATAATTCCTGGGTTCCAAGTCCTTGGTAAAGTATATTTTTAGCTCTCTGTTGACTAAAAAGCACATAATTTAAACTCCTCCACTTCATTCAATTACATATGAATGTGGAGCCGAATCCAGATTTCCTAGATACTGAGGATATAGTGATGAGCATATTTTTCACATGAACTTTTGGTCACTATTGTCACCAAAGTTGTAATTGTCGTAATCATCATCACCACAAATAAAATGAATGAATGTTCACTCCCTGCCAAATATTTCCCAAGCAACTGATGTATCATAATATGACTACTGTTTAGTTTTCCCATTTTGTTGGGAAAATATGGGTCTTCTTCAGAATCACACATTGAAATTAATAATCATGTCTCTTCAATTATTTTAAGTCTGACATGGTTTTTCCTTGACTTTCATAACTTTGGTGCTTTCAAAAGTTTTAAGTCCATTTATGCCGTAGAACTCACCTCAGTTTGAGTTCTTGGTGCTTCCTCGTGATTAGATTCAGGTTACACATCTGTAGCCGAATCCCACAGATGTTTTTCATCGCATACTGTCAGCTAACAACACTGACTTATGCTATTGTGACAATGACCATTTTGATCACATGGGGAGGGTGGGATCTGCCATGTTCTTCCACTCCAAAGTTTCTCAGGGTCTCCTTTGTGATGAGTAAAGATTGTGTGGTGGAGACCTTTGAATGTATGTAACATCTCGTTCTTCATCACATTTTCAACTTATTCACTTACTGCAATCAATATAGATGTATGGTTTTGTATTTTTAATACATCGCTATCATGGGAGTGGGGGTTAGGGTGAAACCCAGAGGTTCTCTAACACTGTCATTTATTTTGATGGCCAAATTATTCCCAGACTGTCCTGTGTGAGCTTCTCCAAGATGATTCCTGTGCCCATTTGACATGGCGCCATCATTTTCTAAGCTCTCCTTTACTCTGAAGTACAAAATGGACACATTTTTTAGGGGCTGCAGTTCAACACATTGTACTTCTTATACTTCCTCCAAACTCTGGAATTTGGTCATTTTTCCAAGAACTAATCAATTAATCCTCTCTCTCTCTCTCTCTCTCTCTCTCTCTCTCTCTCTCTCCTCACCCCCTTTGAGTATTGGTATTTAGAAGCCAAGGTAAGGGTACTAAGTGTGCTCCTTTCTGTTGCTATGATCCTGTTCCCAGTCTATATCCGTAGACAGAACGAGGTAATATCTATAGACCCATACACCTTTACATCTCTGTGTATTACTCTAAAGTTGCCGCTCAATATCTATGAGATGAGTCCCAGGACTCCTAGAAGATACCAAAATCCCTGACTGATAAAGTCCCTTTTATAAAATGGTGTAGTATTTTCATATAACCCACACACATCCTCTTACATAATTTAAATCTCTCTAAATTCTTTATAATATTAATGCAATGCAAATGTGATGTAAATAGTTCTTATACGGTGCTGTTTGGCAATAATGACAAGGAAAATAAGTCTATATGTGTTTAGTCCAGACATAGTTTTGGGGGAAGAGAACATTTTCAATCCACACTTGGATTAATTTGTGGGACAGAATTCTCAGATATGGAGGGAGGACTATGTCTATTTATATTTGTTAAAAATTATAATATTATGCCAATACCTCTAGTTTTTTTTGTTTCCTCTTTTTCACATTTGTAGCCTTCTCTAACAATGGGAAATTATCTTCTATCACCCTCAAGACACTGACCTATTTGCTCAGTCCATCATATATATAACCAATTTCTCATCTCCCCTTCCCACCCTGCCTGGGGCCTGACACCCTGTGCCCTTTGCTTTGTGGATGTTTTCGTCTTATATGGGCTTTGACCATCTTATAAATACACAGAGAAGTATCCCTCTGTGGGATGCCATTCTCAGTTCTCTCAACTTCTGACTCCATGTGTGTGTGTGTGTGTGCTTTTATTGGTGCATTATAGTCTAACATCATAATGAGAATTATGTTGACAATGACATACATCCACACAGTCTTGGTCCTCCTGCTCTGTCCCTCCCTCCCAATATAGAGTACCCAGATTGATGTTGGTATGTATTCACATGTATACGATAGTCTATGGTAGTATTTCTATTAATGAACCTAAGTTTTCTTCTGCCCCTACCCTTTTATCTTCTCCCTGGCTTCCCTGTGGATATCAGGGTAGAGAGTCCTTCTGACTCCTTATGATGAGTGACCTCCTGTCCTGTTGTAGTAGACTGAATAGTGTCCCATTAAATTATATGCTATCTCAAGCCCTTAGGGTGTTGACCTCATTTGAAATAAGGATCTTTGCAGAGGAAAGAATCTCTAGATGAGATCATTCTGGCCTAGAGAGGATCCTAAATCCAATGAAAGTTTCCCCTTGAGAATCAGAAAAGAAGATGATACAAGAGAGATACCCAGTCATCACAGAGGCAGAGATTGCAGCAACCTGTCTACAGACCAAGGGACTGCCAATGCCTTCCAGGTGCCCGGAGAGAGGCCAGTGTCTCTCAAAGTCTCTGGAAAGAACCAATCCTCAACACATCTTGAATGTGGCTTCTGGAATCCTGAAAAAAAAAAAAAAAACACTTCTGTTGCATTAAGTCACCAAGTTAAACAGAATTTGGTATAACATTCCTGGGAAATTAATACAGTTTGGTACTAAGATTAGTTAGGTCTTGAACACATCTTTCAGGGGCTTCAATTCAACATACTATAGATGTAGACACCCTCTTCACCCCACAATGAACTGTCCCCATATGTGAACACCCCCTTAATGCTGCCCTGGCTGTCACACCCTTGCTGAGCTGATTTAAGCATTCTGACAGGATCCTACCAATGCCTTCTTGCCTTCTGGCCCACTGTTTTGAGCCATGGTGACTCCCCACACCCCCAACCCCTCACCCCTTCTTCCCATGGCATATACCAACCTTGTTCTTTCCACATCATGGTCTGAGGACTGAATTTCAGAGTTAAATTAGGAAGAGTAACCACGCCTATCATCTCAGTACTTAGGAGGCTAAAACAGGAGGATCACAGGTTCAAGGCCACCCTCAGCAATTTAGGGAGACCCTCTTTCAAAATAAAAAAGGGCCGGGGATATAAATTGGATGTAGAAGCCCCTGTTTTCAGCCCCCCAGTACCAACACAAAAAAACAAACAAAAAACCCAAAACATAAAGAGATGAAAATTCCATTAACATGTTGCCTCAATGTAAATTAATTTTGACAACAAAGAGTTAGTATAGCTTACCCCCCATCCTTACAAGACAAAGCATAATTGCTTTAAAAAAAAAAGCAAAGGTGCCAAAAATATTCCTGTTTATTTTTATAAGGAAAATATATAATATTATTCTTGACAAAAAATACAGAAATTCTTTTTAAAAATTTTTGTGTTGTGTTCAATAATTCTAACAAGGTAAATATGACATTTTAAAGCAATAAATGTACTCATAAATTCCATGTAGTAAATTTAGTAGAGTTCTTCAGTGATAAAAAAAAAAATTTCATATGAGGGATAGAGAGAGGGAAGAAGAGAGGGAGGGAGGGAGGAAGGGAGGGAGGGAGGGAAGAAGGAAGGAAGGAAAGAAGGAAGGAAGGAAGGAAGGAAGGAAGGAAGGAAGGAAGGAAGGAAGATAGTCAAACTTCAAATGTCTCTCCATTTTCAAATTTCTGGGATTTTCTTGGCATCATGAAAAGAAACTCCAAGAAAGAATGAATATACCAATAGAATAAAAGATAAGCCTGCTGTAAAACCATAAACAAAGATGATTATCACAGGGAGATCTTAGGTTCATGCTATTATACTCTAACAATGACATTCTTAATTAAAACACTCTACAAACTCAGGGCTATTAAGAGGCCACTCTGAAAGCTCCGAAAGAAGGGAAAAAAATGAAAAATAGAGGTTGATATGATCTCATTTTTCCCCCCAGGAGAACATTTTAAGAAAGCATTGAGCTTTCGCTAAAATTCATAAAAAAAATAAATAAGTAAAGACTATAAAACTCCCTCATGTTTCAGGTTTTTTTTCTTTTTTCTTTTATTAAAGCAACGTCTATGTGTTTCTTTACATCTGCTGTGACTGGCGTCCATTCCTGCAGATAAGTCTCCATGCCATGCTGGAGCAGAGCAAAGTTTATTGGTCTCTTTTGTTATGTAGCACTGAACTACAGAGGGAATTTTATTGCACATTTGCTGTTTTCAATTTCCCCAGATTGTTTAACAATTCTGTGCTTCTGAGACATAAAAGACAGGCCAGAAACCTGAGGCCACACTTCTCAACTCCAGATCGAACATGGCATTATCAACTGACAGTGTTTGACAATTTAGCTTGTTCTTTGAAAGCTATCAGACTATGCCGTGGCCAGGATGCAGAAAACAGTCTTTGTTGAGGCAAAATGCAATTCCTGTTATTCACTGGCAAGTGTTAGTTAGAATTAATAATTATTAATGTTAATGAAAATAGGAAACATAATTCATTGGGGAGATAACAGTAGTGTAGATCATGGTCTGTTATGCTGCAGAGAAAATATCTGCTATGTGAAGTCACACATAAGCTGTCTGGTTTGGCCAATTTTGCAGTGCTAAAGAAAACGCAAACTACAATTGCCAATATAATCATTTCTCAAGTGGACCTATCTATCTCGCATCAAAATGAAGAGACAAAATATTGAAGAGTATCCCGTGTTTGAATTATATTTAATGCCCCAGGAGATATAATGATACTGCAGTCTTAAAAATCTATAATGTTACCTGCAGTGTTGTGACAATACTAACTTTGGCCTGCAGAACAAATCACCATAAAAGCCTGTATACTTGGTAATCCATCAGCCAGGGGTTCCTCCTTACTAGCAATTTTGAGCTGTATCAATATGGTAAAAAAAATAATATTTATGATTATAGCTGTTTACAAGAGTCTACCGTGCATTCTCCAACAAAAGTTAGATCTTGTCAGGAAATTTTATTGCCTATTACTTAATATGGTACTTTAGAAGCTGACAATCCACATATATCATGTAGTATATGTATTATAAAAACAATATTCTATATTGTACTATAATTTGTATGTTTAATATATCATACAATGCAATTTTAGCATGGTAAGTATATAGTTTGTGTCTTGTAGTATATATATATATATATTTTTAGATATTTTAACATATAACATAGATGTCTTACCAATATTAAATTGAATCATCAGTTCAGCATATACACAGGTTGAGTATCCCTTACTTAAAATGCTTGGGACCAAAAGTGTTTCAGGTTTAAAGTAGTTTTCAGAACTTGGAACATTAGCATCTTTATAATGAAATTCATGGAAGATGTGGAAACAAGCCTAAATATAAAATTCATTTCTGTTTCCTACACACATTACATGTACAACCCGAAGGAAATTTTATATAGTATTTGAATAATTTGGTGCATAAATCAACATCTGTGGTATTTCTCACTTGGAGCATGTCACCACTCAAAAAGTTTTGAATTTGTGCCAGGCATGGTGGCCTACACTTGTAATTCCAGCATCTGGGAGGCTGAGATAGGAGGATCATGGTTCACAGCCGGCCTCAGCTACTTAGTGAGGTTCTCTGCAACTCAGTGAGACCCTGTTTCAAAATAAAGAATTAAAAAAAATAGGACTGGGGGTGTCACTCAGAGGGAGGTGGAATGCCCCTGAGTTCCATCCCCAGTACCAAACAAAAGTTTTGAATTTGGAAGCATTTTGGATTTGGGGTAGGAATGCTCAGCCTGCACTTAGCATCTTGTATTTTGTTCTTTTAACCTCCCTGTTGCTACTTCCTTGCCTTTGATAATGAACAAACCTCTCATTCCAGCCTTTAGCTTAGTGTCACCTCATATTTCCAGTGGCCTGGTGAGCACTTTTCCTTGGATGTATCAATATTTCTGCGGTGTAATGACAGTATATGTTGCATGTATAGGGTAAATATATGAATATACCTGTAATAAACAAATATAGAACCTGCTATTTATATTTAAAAACGAGGGGGAAAAAAACCTTGTGATTTGTCAAAGTTCACATGGCTAATAAAGTTAATAAGCCAACACTCAAACTGGATCCTACCAGCATTCAAAGATCTATTGTTTCCAGTATATTACATATCTCAAAATACTGGACAAACTCCCAATTTCTAGGCCATAAACCCTCAGGTAATACTTTGCTTTATTTTTCATTCGCATATTCTGTTTACAATCAAGTAATTAAGTTTTTTTCTGGATTTAATTTTCACTATTGTCCTCCATCTCCACTTCCCCCCTCATTTCTTTGTGAGGTGAGGTACTATCTTTCTTTGGGGGGAGGACCAGGAATTAAATTCAGGGGCATTCTATCTTTGAGCTACACCCCCTGCTCTATTCCATTTGTTATTTGGAAACAGGGTCTCACTAGGTTGATGAGAATCTCACTCCTTGTTGAGGCTGTCCTCAAAACTGTGATCCTCCTATCTCAGCTTCCCAAGCACTGGGATTCCAAACATGCACACCCACACTCAGCAAAAAGCTAGGAGTCTTCTAAGACATCTGGTTTCTTTCTCTCTAAGTCTCATTCTGCTTATTGAATACATTTTAAAACACTGTTGATTCTGTGGTTCTCTGATTTTTTTAGTACTCTATGTAGGGGAGTATTTCCCTCCAAAAATTGTCTCTTGCAAAGTATATTTTATATGACTATATAATAAACACATCTGCGTGCCTGTGCACATACAATTGATCCTCATTATCTACAGGTTCTATTTTGGGGAACTCACTTACTTGCTAAAACGTACTTGTATCCATCCAAATTGACACTCAAGCACGTATGTGGTCACTCACAGGCATGTGTAGAGCACACATTCCCAGCTGAGAAAGGGATGTCTATTCCAACTCCTACTTTCAGCCCACAGGGTAAGCAAGTGTCCTTTCATAATCTATTTAATATCACTTTTTTGTATTTTTTAGTGCATGTTAGTGACTTCATTGTTTAAAAAGTTCCTAGTATTAGTTTGTTTTTTGTTACTATAACAAAATGCCAGAGAATAGGTAATGTGCCTAGTTTATGGTTGCCTCCATGATAATGCTAATAACAATGACTTTGATAAGAATAACTGAACTGTTCTGAGCAGTTATGTAGACCTGTCATTGAAACACATCCTGCATTTTATTTCACTTCTCCCAGAATCCAATTAGGTATTAGTATTATCTCAGTTTTATGGATGAGGACATACAAAGCTTCAAGTGTTTAAGTAACATCTGCATTGCTATTCAGAGTGGATTGTGATTTGAACACAGTCTCTTTGTCCTATTTCTTTACCAGATTGCTTGTAATCCCAGCATTTGGGAGGCTGAGACCAGAGGATCACAGTTTGCAGACAGCCTCAGCTACTTAGTGAGGGCCTCTGAAACTCAGGGAGACACGGTTTCAAAATAAAGAATAAAAAATAGAGCAGGGATGTAGCTCGGAGGTTGAATGCCCCTGGGTTCCATTCCCAGACCCAGAAAATAAATAAATAAATAAATAAATAAATAAATAAATAAATAAATAGCTTTATTTTGGTTTACAGTTCCAGAAGTCTAAGAATATGTCACTGGTACCTTCTCAGCTTCAGATGAGGCCCTATGTTGCTACATGCATGAGTAAGGCAGAATGAAGTGAAATGCAAAATAGAGAGAGAGAAAGAGAAGAGAGAGAGAGACAGCGGGGGGAGAGAGAGAGAGAGAGAGACAGACAGACAGACAGACAGACAGACAGACACACTAAACTCTCAGGACAGGTATCCCTTTCTTAAGAGAAAATCAGTCCATTCATGAGGGTGTATCCCTCATAATCCCCAATTCCCCTGAAGGACCTACTGCCTTTTAACTGAGGACCAAGTCTCAACATGAGTCTTGGTGGGCACAAATGATATTCCTATTGTAGCAATTCCCAAGCCACGGTGTTAAAGTACTAAGTGTTTTGAAGCATAAGAAGACTGTGATGTGTCTAAGGGAGAGAATGCCTGCGTTTAATAAGCTTCCTTTAGGCAGAAATAACAGTGCTGTTGGGCATAAGTTTAACATTAACGAATCAATAACATCTTATTTCAGCGGGGTTGGGGGGGTTTCAAACCATTTACATGCCCATCCTGAAAAAAACTCCTTATTTGCTTATTTGTATTGAAATCAGACCAATGCTATAAAAAAGCAACTCAAGAGCTATTTTATTTTTAAAACTAAAACCATCTTAAGTTACTCGTGGCCATATTGGTCTTCAGCTTTTCCAAAATCATTTAGAACTAATTGCTTCAAGTTGTAAATTTTTCCTCTGAATTAGATGAGGAGATTTTTGATGGCTGGCATTTATAGTCTAAACTAGTTTTTGTTGATGAGTATTTGCATTGTTTCTCTTGCAGTACTGGAAATCAAGCCCTGAGGGGCTCTACTACTGAGCTACTTCATGAACCCTTTTTTTTTTTTTTTTTTTTTTGAGACAGGGTCTTGCTAAGTTGCCCCAGCTGGACTATAAATTGCAATCCTCCTACCTGAGTCTCCCAAATCACTGAGATTACAAGAGTTCACCACCATGCTTAGATTATGGTCTAAACTAGTAATCTGGTAAAGAAATAGGACAAAGAGACTGTGTTCAAATCACAATCCACTCTGAATAGCAATGCAGATGTTACTTAAACACTTGAAGCTTTGTATGTCCTCATCTATAAAACTGAGATAATACTAATACCTAATTGGATTCTGGGAGAAGTGAAATAAAATGCAGGGTGTGTTTCAATGACAGGTCTACATAACTGCTCAGAACAGTTCAGTTATTCTTATCAAAGTCATTGTTATTAGCATTATCATGGAGGCAACCATAAACTAGGCACATATTTTTATTTATAACTTCATTGGGAAATCACTTGACTCAAAATGAGCTAGAAACATCTTTGCTATTAGTCAGTACAGGAAAATTCTCCAGGTGATCTTGGACTGACCTAATTCTCTTTACTTTCTTGTTTATAGTTCTCAAGAATAAACGTAGAGCATACTAGGAAGAAACTGCCTGAAGCATCCTAGGCTGTGTTCTCATTTCCCTACAAACAGAAGGTCTTTTACAACGATAGCCCAGTGACTCCTTTTACTCCTAGGTATTAAACCCAGGGTGGGCTGTTTTCAGGGGCACCTCAACTGCAGTGCCAATGGTATGCACACAGATGAGCTTCCAAACACCCCAATTTAGATTTCCTGGGCTTTGGAGGAATGGCTCATCAAGAATCCTGGATTTCTGTTGCTCCTTGCTGCTCAACTGTAAGACATAAATCTGTTTCCTATAAATTGACATATGTGAGTGCTCCATCTCACCGGACTCAGGTTGATAAGCAGTCCAGTCATCATCACCTTTTTATTTTATTTTTTTAGGTCTTTTTGAATGTGCCCTTTCAGTTCAGGAGAGAGAATCAGGAAAAATTGTTGAAGGAAGATCTACTGTACACAGCTTTATAGTGTGATAAAATTGCATGCGTTTTCGTAAGTATACTTATGTAATAGTTAAAATTTCTGAGATGTACATGATACCTGTACTTTTATAGGTAAAGAAGTTATAGACCCAGACAAACAGAATAACTGGATCAGGATCACACACTTTGATGTTATGCCAAGCCATAGCCCCCAAACTAGGATCAAAGAATAGGCAGAAAACCAGTATCTCATTTTCATCTTTCGAGATTCGGCCTAACTTAGGCCTTCCCATATTTTCTAAATTTTGCCTTCCGGGATATTTTAGCCACTGGTATACAAATGGAAATATGAGGAAATTGAAATTACTTGCAATCAAGTTGAAAACTTAACTGAGCAAAAGGTTTGTATGTGGCTTTATAAATGTAACAGGTAATCTTTACATCTTTCAAGATTTCATGCAAAATATTCTTTCTAGAGTACTTATTTATTTGTTTAAAAATATGTATTAGGTATTTTTACCCAAAAGATAGCTTCATTTTGTAACACTGGACTTAGTCAATACTGACACTGAGTTGGGTGTGATGGTGCACACTTGTAATCCCAGCACTTGGCAGGCTGAGACAAGAAAATCACAGGTTCATTGCCAACCTCAGAAACTTAGGGAAGTCCTCTGCAACTTAGTGGGATCCTGTTTCAAAATATAATAGGGCCTGGGGTGTAGCTCAGGGATAGAATGCCCTTAGGTTCAACTCCCAGCACCAAAAAGAAAAAGGAAAAAAAAAAAAAAAACTAACAAACACTGAATTTAGCCAAAACTAGTGACTGAGATGGCTCTCCATAATGAGACCATCTGGGTAGTAGGACACTCTACCCACATAAAATAAAATTTAATTTACCAACTTTAATGGCAATATCTGTATGTTCTTTAGCTACTGAAAATCATTTTATCATTACCTTGATATTTCAAGTTGATGCATTCTAGAGCTGTTCTATCCACTATTTTATTTATTTTATTCACTAGCCACATGGCTGACTACAATGAAGTTTAATTA
Source organism: Muscardinus avellanarius (assembly GCF_963383645.1). Lineage (NCBI taxonomy): Eukaryota > Metazoa > Chordata > Mammalia > Rodentia > Gliridae > Muscardinus > Muscardinus avellanarius. The sequence goes on along the minus strand of NC_137800.1, from coordinate 78,790,420 downwards.
TAATTCAGCACCTCAGAACTACTAGCCACATTTTGAGTATTCAGTAGCTACCCGTGGCCGGTGGCTACTGTTCTAGACAGCCACAAAAGGAGATATTCCCATGACTGCAGAGAACTGTATTAGACAGTGATATTCTGAAAAATACTATTTTTTAATCTCCCTAAATAATCTCTATTTTCTGACTTGACTCAGTTTGTTTCTCCATCTTAGCTCAAAGAGGTGGTCACCTCTTCCTCTGTTCTCTGAAAGAGACTGTGTAGGATTTCTGTTACTTATTTTTTATATCCTTAATAGAGTTTACCAAGAGAAGACTCTAGTTTTCTTACTGGGAAGTTTTCCATGAGTTTAATTTAATTGATAGAGATGGATTCATGTTTTTTCTTCCTTCTCCTGTCAATTCTCTGAGTTTCATTACATTTGCACATTTCTTCCTGGTAGTCATTCTTGTTGTTATACAATGCCCATGACACAAATAATTTTTCTTTTGATAGGATCAGTGGTTGTACTAATTACAGGTAAGTAGAGGGCAAAAAATGCTGCCAAATATCCCGTAAAATAAGTTCCTAGGTGTGGGGGCTCTGCTCTCAGTGGTAGAGCACATGCCTAGCATGCCCAAGATCTGGGTTTTATCTCTAGCACCAAAAAAAAAAAGGAAAGAAAGAAAGAAAGAAAGAAAGAGAAAGAAAGATTTGTTTTTCTGGCTCAATCTGTGGTGTTTTGTTATAGTACCTCAAGTTGACAACAAAATAGTCTTTTTTTTCCCATTTACTGAGATCTTTATAATTTTTAATGCTCTTCACTTCTTCATGAGGATCAAAATTTCCATTTGGTATAATTTCCCATCAGGTCAGCCTGAAGAATTCTTTTAAATTTTTTTTCATTATGGATTAGTTAGCTAGCAAAGAAAACATACAGATTTTGGCTTTTTTCTCCTAAAAAAAAATGTCTTTATCTTATTTTGTGGGGGCAGTTACTAGGGACACTGGGGATTTAACTCAGGGGCATTCTAACTCTGAACTAGAGCTCTGGCCCTATATTTATTTATTTATTTATTTATTTATTTATTATTTATTTATTAACAGGGTTTCACTAAGTTGCTAAGGCTAGCCTTAAACCTGCAATCCTCCTGTCTCAGCTTCCCAAGTACAAGAATCACAGGTGTGCGCCACCATGCGTAGCTTTTATCTTAAGGGTATGGTTGAGCTGGGCAAGATGGCACAATCTGGTAATCCTAGTCCTTGGGAGACTGAGGCAGGAAAATCACAGTTTCAAAACTAGCCTTAGCAATTTATAGAGGCCCACAGCAACTTAGTGAGACTCTGTTTGAAAATATTAAACAGAGCTGGGGGGTGTAGTTTAGAGGTAAAATGCCCCTGGAATTAATCCCCAGAACTAAAAAAGAAGGAAGGAAGGAAGGAAGGAAGGAAGGAAGGAAGGAAGGAAGGAAGGAAGGAAAGAAGGTGAGGAAGAAATTGTTGCTCAATATAGAATTCTTGATTGCCAGGAATTTTGTTTTTGTTTTTTGTTTTCTTTAGCGCTATAAAAATATTTCATACTCTTATCTGTGAAGAAAATTCAAGGGCTAACAAATCACTAGTCTCTGGTTGCTTATAAGATGTTCTCATTATCTGACTTTAAACATGTTGATTACGCTGGTGTTGGCATGACCTTCTTTGTGTTTATCTACTTGGTACTGTTGGCATCTTGAATCTGTAAATATACAAACTCCATCAAGGTTGGGAAAACATTGGCTATTGTTTCTTCAAATCATTTCTTCTGTCGCATTTTTTTCTATTTCTCTAATTCACACGTACTTGGAGCACATGTAAATTAAACCATTTGATATCTAACAGGTCTCTGTAGCTCTGTACATTTTGATTTCAATACTTTTCTAAACATTCTTCACACTGAATAGTTACAATTGACTTGTCTTAAAGTTCATTTACTTTTATTTTTGTCAACTCTATTTGACTGTTAGATCATCAAGTGATTTTCTTTTAGATATTGCATGTATCAGTTTTATAGCTTTCATTACTTCTTTCTCTTTTAAACTTTTATGCAGATACTTCTATCTCTTCATTGAATTGTGAGCCTAGTGTGTTTACTACATACAGTACGATCGTTGCAGTTTTTTAAAATATGGTCTATTACTTCTAAAATCTGGGCTATCTTGGTGTTGAGATCAGTTGATGAACTTTTCTCATGAAACAATCCACTGGGGTCAGATCAACTTGGCTGATATCCTAAACGTTGTGAATGTTAAAACGTAGAAACTGTGAAATGTGTTACTTTTCTCCCATGCATAGTGTTCTGTTTTTTTTAGCAAATGATTATCTTGTCTCACCTCGGAACTGCATAATTTTATATTTGGATGACAGTTCTCATCCCATTTCAGATAGTTGAATAGGAGCTGAGATGCTCTGAATCTGTTCCATGTATGTGTGAATCAAGGATGAGCCAGATAACCTAGGAGAGAGGGAGTGGGACTCTTACTTGTAGCTCTTTTCCTTCTCCGTTCTCCCTTGTCTTTATTGGCTGAGTTTTTCTGGTTGTCTGTCTAGAAGAACTGTGGGTTTCTTCACCAGCACTCTCTTCCCCTGCATGCCATGTCTAAAGATTAAAAGTCCTGACAACAGGCGAACATTCTGTCTGATTTCCCTTTTCCAAAAAGAGACTCCTCTGTTGGGCTCTGCCTAGTTGTGTTACCTCTCTAGCACCATTAAGTGGTGGCTCTTTAAAAAATGATGGCCACCATGCATAGTTGTTTTCTGGCAGAGGTGTCAGTACAAGGACGCTACTTAGTCACTAAGTAAAGTGCATTCTTGCCTTTTCCTTGCTTGTTTGAGTGTCAGGAGACCCTCACCTTGAGAGCCACAGTTAGTTGGTATCTCAGTCAACATCCTCACTCCCTGTTATAACACAAAACAACTTAAAGAAAGGAAAATATATTTTCTCAGTTTGGGGGAGATTTCGGGTTTCAGTCCATGTGGGCTGGTCTTCAGAACTCACTGCATGGTGGTGGTAAGCAGATGGAGGGGGAGAGCAGAGCTCTGCTCTCACATCATGAAGGCTAAAAGCAGAGAGAGACTGCAGGCAAGCCAGGGGATTTACAGACCAAAGCACTGGACCTCAGGTCACACGTCAGGGACCCACCTTCTCCATCCACGCGCCATTAGCCTATGCAACCACTCAGTAACTCCATTACAATGGATTAATCCAGTGATGAGGTTACAAGGCTCATGACTTAATTATATCAGCTCTGAACATTAATACATGAGCTCTTCAGGGGACATTCCATAGCTAGCTGGAACAGTTGGTCAATGAAACTACATGTGCCCTTAGTGTCTTTAAAGAGTAAATATTTTATCTTGCCAGTTATTTCCGTACTTGTTTACTGCTAAATAGATAACTTTCATGGACGATGGAAGTTCTGCCTTTTATTCTGTAACATAAGAAGCAAATTGTCAAGAAGATGGAAGAAGCTAAAAGATCCTGTGATTTAGTGACATAATATAAAATATAGCAGTAGGTTTAAAGACATATATTTCTATGGTACTATGGAAACAGAATTTGATTTAAAATTAAAAAAAAATGTGAACCCCCACATCTGGCACCACCACTCACTTATCACATCTGAGACTATTTCCTCATCACTAAAAAACAAATGTCCATTTCAACTCTAAGACTGCTTTTGGTCATATAGAAAAAGCAACTAAGACATGCTAAGTATTACCACATTCAAGAAAGTCACACGTTCCCAGTTTAAAGCAATATTGACAAAAACTAAGTAACATTAACATAATGTATTCTATCTTTTTTTGAGACTTAAATTCAATACTGATTTTGAAGTGTCCTACAGCTTGCTCATGATGATGGTGGTTACCTTGCCAGTTTACAATTATTACTGCCCTAATGTTTCATTTCTGCTGGCAAGGTTATAAATGGCCCCTGTTTGATCCTTTCAGGCTTGCCATCCCATCTCTGCTGCTCTGAACTCTACAATTCCCTTGTTATAATGAATTCTATGGGTTATTGTGTCTTTTGACATTATATGAAACTCACAGGGTATCTGCTTGAAGCCAGTGAGCTACAATTAAAAAAAATCTTTAATCAGGCAAGATATCTGCCTCTGTTGAGATTAGGGAGCGTTTGGAAATTGATTTAAAATCATTTGCTCACCTGAAAATTGGTAGCTGAACACCATCTCTTGGTTGTCTATGAGCACCCCAAGAGCCTCATCGGCATTAAGGTATGACTGTGGGTGCACAGACAGTGGCCTCCGGGAGGAGGTCCCCTCCCAATTGCAGAAGCTCACTCCTCTTAATAACATCACAGTCATTTTTCTTTCCCATACTCTCCAGCACACTGTCAGTGTCCCTGCTACCACGAAATTCCTGAAACACGAAGAGGCGTGCTCAGATGAGGAGGGAAGTCACGACAGGCAGGCTCTTCCCAGTAGAAGTGGAATGTGAGCTGCATACATAATTTTAAATTACGGAGAAGTCATGCTGTAAAAAGTAAATTAAGAAATTCATTCTAACAACTTTTCTTTACTTCAACACATCTAAAATATTATCACTTCAGCATTTGTAATTTTTTTATTCCATAATCAGTATTAAAATTAAAGAAATACATGTTTCATATCTCAAGTTGTGTCGTCACATTACTCAACAGCCACAGTCTCACAGGGCTCACCATAGTGGACAGTGTACGGCCCAGCACTCCTCTTTTATTTTCTTATTGTGTACTGTCGCTATATATTTAATTTTTTGCTTATTATCTAATGGTGCCCAACTATAAGCAGGTTCAAGGTAACCAGAGCCAGAGATCAAACGACAGGTATGAACCTGGTAAATTGTGATTCTTCCTTTTTCCTTTAATACAACAAAACACCACCAGAGCAATAGTTCTTTATGATATAACTTCCATCCTCATGTCTGTGGTCTACTTGTAAACAGACTTCCTTGAATTTGTGACAGAATCCATAGACCATGACTGAATAAAGAAATAAACGTCGGACACAGCTTCAAAAATATAGGCTCACTCTTCCTGGACAGTGATAGACTGTTAGAGGAGCAGAGCCAGAGGTAACCTCAGCAATTATCAAAGTGTTCTCCTGATGCTGTACAAAAGTGTCCCTGGAGAGATAAAAGAGTCACCCGAGCTCAAGTAGCTGGTTAGTGGCAGAGCCAGGGCACTAATCACTATTGCTAATTTTGCAGTATCATGAACTTTCTATGCCATATGCGGAATTCCACCACACTGGAGACTACGACCTGTGTGTTTCTACTGCACAGAACCACAGCAGCTTCTCCCCATGTTTCCCTATATGGACTCTTAATAGGACACGTTGGTAGGCAGCGAACAAGCCCAGATGACTTCTAAAACATCACTGTGGGCTTGTTCTGAATTAGAACAGGGATGTCGCAGGTATAGCAGGGTTATAGAATACATGCAACATTGGAATCAAAAGAGGAATGAGGAAGAAAGGGAGAGAGAGGGAGAAGAAGAGACAGAGACAGAAAGGAAGCTTTGGTTCTAGCTCTTGCAAAACCTAGCTGGGTAACCTTGAGCAAATCTCTTAACCTTTCCATGACCCAGTCTCTTTATCTGCAAAGTGTCTGGCAGTGGGAGGATTAGATTATTTCTAAGGTCTCTTCCAGTTCTAAGATACTCATCTAATTCTTGCCAGACAAATGCTTATATAATAATAACCTCCTAAATTTAGTCTTTTACTTAGAGGAAGTAAGAATGCTGCCACCCGTTTTGTTGATGCTGACTTCTAAGGATTGTTTAAATAATACTAAATATTTTTGTGCAGAATAAAAAATTAAATCTCAAGCCATTACTACTATAATAGCTTTTCTCTAAGAATGAGTATCCTATACCAGTAAGCCTCACACAGAGCAAATAACTTGGTTTAAATGACACTTTTCAACCATAAATTTTATTTTACCCAAGTAAAAGGTAGAAAATAGATGTCTTGTAACAATATTGTATGGATTAAATACTGAGGTTTGTGTGTGTGTGTGTGTGTGTGTGTGTGTGTGTGTGTGTGTGTGTTGTTTACATTTGGAACCAAAAGCTAGTGGCTTTTATTGAGAATTTTGACTTAAAATATCAACACTTCTCCCTGCTATTTGTTCTAGAGAGCTACACCTTATACATTCTCTAGGCCACACATGATGTCATGGTAAACTAAATTGATGTTAATACTTGTCTTTGTGGACCATATAGTTGGATGGATAGATTTACAGTAAGTTAAATTAGCGCTCTTTTATGGATTGAGTATATAATAAGCCATGTCATCCTTTCTTCCTGTATATGTGCTTGAGAAGCAGACATTGGTACACCGATTCTAAAGAGACACCCAGAAATATGGGAGGGTGCCATTTGCTAAAATGTTTTCTCAAAATGGCTAGCAGAACTGAAAAGCCATTTACCTGATTCCTAGCAGTTAGTAAGAAGGAGAACTGGTAAAGATGAGAGATGTCATGTTCAAATTCTTGTGTTCCTGCTTTCTTTCATAAGAATTGTCTCTAAGTGATTAATATTTTGCTATAAGACTATATACAAATAGATAGATAGATAGATAAATAGATATAGATGATAAATATAGATATAGATGTATGTATTTCCTAAAAAATCCTGGGGCTTCCACCACTCTTTAATTAAGAATTCGTAGGCTCTAGTAAAGACTGACATTACCATATATCACTTCTTCTACTATTACTATTTTTTGTTGAAAGTATGTAAAACAGAAATTTCTATAGGCTATTTCTTCAAAAGGAAAAATGAAGAGATTTTCTTAAAATTACAAAATATATATTGCATTACACCTTTCATTCTGAAAGCATAGTAGAATTCAAGGTCCTAGCGATCATTCTTACAAAACAGTAGTGGTATCCCAATTCTTACAGCTAGAAGCCTAAACCAAAGTGAATTGGTGGTATGAATTATGATCCTATGGTTTGGGGAAAAAAAAAAGAAGTAAGGCTACCCTGTAACTGAACAACATATAAGCCCACCGTAGCCAGAGAAGGAAGAATACCATAAGCATGATGCTATGAACCAGTTCCCACTCACCCCGTGTCTTTTGTGAGACTGATATCTGCCTCAGAGGACAAGAGGGGCAGGCAGAGTCCCAATTTGGAGAATCACATGCATTTGAAAAGAAAACAGGGAAAAGGATCACTTCTTGGAAGGCACTTGCCAAATGCCGATTTTTATGTACTGGCTTCTTTCAAAATATTCAGTCGTACCTAATAACTGGTGGAAAGCACAAAAAGGCTGTAACACTCATGCTTCTACTATGACTCTGCTGGGTATGTGGCCATTTGTAGCCAGGAACAATAGCAAGGAAAGACCTCAAGGAGAGTCAAGGTGCTCAGCTGCACCCAGCAATCCAGCCTCCGTGCCTGTTATTAATATACCTTTGGCGTGTAGTTAAGAGAGTCCTATAAAGCTTCAAAGTAACATTCTCCTACCATTTCTCTTTAGAGAACTAAACGTGTCTTTTTTATTAAGAAAAAAAATAGAAAGACATGCCAAAATTGTATAATATAAAATTCAACCGTTTTCCTGAACACCTTTTACTTAATAAGCTTCACCATGGTTTGTTAGAACTAAGACTATGTCTCCTGGAGTAATTGCACATTTTATGAAAATCCCACAAAAGAAGAATAAGCACTCTTGCTTTAGGATAATTTCTGTTTTTGCTACTTTTTAAAATTTGGGTCTCTCGTCTTCATCTCTGTGCTGCTGAATCCTTGTTTAAATAAAAATGTGTGATGAGTGAGTTCTGATCTCAGAAGTCATAGTAATTCATGCATTTTCTTCATGTACTGATTCTGTAACTGTATGGCTAGGACCTTTCATTTCTAAGAGATTTTCGACAACCACGGGGATAGATGAACTCAACAATGTCACCATTAATTTATAGTTTAGCAAAATTCCAAGAGACTTGTGTCATATGAACTCTTAGGCTACAGAATGCCTCAGCCTGTGACAGTCACTATTTCACAAATATTTGAGTACTTAGAAAGCACATAGAGCTCTAACCATTGCTAGGAAAATTACATTTTACAAAGACATAGTTCTCCTGCCCTGTGATGCTTACAGTCTAATGGAGTGGATTAGAGAGGTCAAAGTTAGAAATAATAGTTTAAAAGGTGCTTCGTTTGGGGTGCTCAGAGTTTTCAGGAGAGAAGTTAGTGTTGACCACACTGGAAACCCATGATCAAGGGGCATGTGGCCACTAAAAAGGCCCTGAATCAGGGAATCCAGGGGATGAAGGACAACAAATGCTCTTTAAACAAATCATCAGGTGGGAGACTGAGACAGGAAGATCACAGATTTGAGGACAGCCTTAGCAACTTAGCAAGATCCTATTTCAAAAAAAAAATTTTTTTTTAAAGGGCTAGAAGTGTTGCTCAGAGGTGGCATGCCCCTGCGGGTTTAATCCTCAGTACCAAAAATAAATAAAATAAATAAGTAAATAAATAAATGAATTCAATGGACACTAAATTAACTCAAGATGGGAGGAGACTTCCAGGCACATGTTGCTCAAAAGCCATTGAATTAGGATGAATGTTCTGCAGGAGATAAGCCTTAGCATAATTTTTCAAATAATGAAATCATAGCCATATGGCAGAAGAGCAGTCATTTTTGTTTTATTTGTCTTTGGTTTAAATTTGTTTCTATGACATTCTTGGACAAGAATATGCTAAAGTACAAGCCAAAAAAAAAAAATCAAAGGTAAAATGATGAACACATAGTCCTTCAAATATGTTGGTGTTATAGTTAAAAAACAAAATGGCCCTTGAGGAGCTCACAAGTTGGTAGCTAGAGCTGATGTAACTGGGTCCTGAGGCAGATCAATCCATTGCGTGGTGGCCCAGGCTGGTAGAGTATGGCTAGAGGTGATCCCTGGGCTGCAGCCTTGGGGATCATAAATGGTCCCTCCGGCCCTTGCTCACTCTTGCTTCCAGCCTGTATGATGTGAAAAACAGTCTTCCGATCTCCCTTTCTGAGCTTCCTGCTACCATGCCCTGAGATCCATGGTCTCCAGCCTTACATGAACTAAACCCCCAAATCATAAGCTAATAAATCATCCTTCCTCTAACTCATGTGGTCAGGTCTTTTAGATTACAGGTGTGAAATGCTCACTAATACAAATGGATACCTCTAGACTTGCCTGGGTTTCTTGGGAGTCAGGACGTCTGATGCCTGACTCCCCAAAATGAATGTTCTAGGTAACTCCACCCATTAAGGAGAGTTAGCACCAACATCTCACAGCCAGATCACACACTTCCTGAACAGCAGAAACACTTCCAAATATAAAAATAATGATTACACTGATCAGGTGATGATCATTCTTGGGTCTGTAGTGCAGAGGCAAAATCTGGCCCATTGCCTCTTTTGGAAATAAAGTCTGATTGGAACATAGCCACCTTCATTCATTTATGAGTTGCCTATGGCTGCTTTATATCTGTACCAAGGAAGAGAATAACTGCTATAGATAGCATATGACCTAATACCAACTATCTGGTCCTTCATAGAAAAAAATGTCCCCACCCCTGCCCTGAACCATGGTGGCTGAATCCACAAAAAGAAGGCTGCAGGATGTGAGGGCGATCTGGCTGCGACATGTCGCCCCATTGATCGCCAGGGTTGATTCAGCTGATCCAGCTGGCTAGGCGGTGTCCCCTTCCTCCCTCACTGCTCCATGTGTGTCCCTCCCGAAGCTGCGCACTTGGTCGAAGGGGACGACCTTCCCCGAATGGAGGAAGACCGTTCTTTGGTCAAGGGTATACGAGTAGCTGCGCTCCCCTGCTAGAACCTCCAAACAAGCTCTCAAGGTCCATTTGTAGGAGAACATAGGGTAGTCAACGCTTCCAAGACTCCAGACACGTCCAAGTGAGGCGCTGCACGTGGCAGTCTGCCTTTCTAAAAAATAATTTAAAGAATTTATAAAAAGAAGGCTACATTATTGTTGTAGAAACTGTGTCTTCTGGATGAGCATTAATTCACTCATTTATTTATTTATTCATGAATCATCTAATGTCTGTGAAGCATCCTTTATGCACCTAGCACACAGATGACAAAGGGGTGAGAGACTGGAACTCTCTCAGGATCTCAGCCTACTAGGATGCATGTGATGAGGGCCCCGTGAAAGGGGTGAGAAGCGATAGGTGTCGAGAGGAGTCAGGCAGGGTCTAAGCGTGCAGTTTGGGCCCTTCAATAAAGGCATCAACAAACTATGAGTAGTCTAAATAAAGATGCCCCAAATCTCTAGGTTACAATGTACTTTCATAACTTCATAAAATACCCAGTAGGACTTCCAGCTAGACCTTCCATAGGATAAAAGCATTGAGATGGTTCGTGAGATCAGAAGGGCTGATTTCTCCAAGCAACTTGTAGTAAGATCACCCTCTTTTTCTCTAAGTTACAGCAATTAGGTGACGTTGGCAGACACAGTAAGGAAAACTGTTTAGCCCAACACTGAACTAAGCTCAGTGCCCCATGAAAACGCTCTGCTTTAGTCCCTTGACAGTTTTCCCAACAATTCCCAAAGCTCAGCGGTCTATGTTGAACCTTATAACTGGAGAAACTGGCCTCATGTGTGAACAGAAAGAAAATACTTACCTAAGAAATAAATGATAGATGCAATGCGAGGGTGTGCTGGATCCTTTGACTTTTTTTTTTTAATCTATGGCAAAGGATGAAATAAATATTGACATACATTGCCTAAATGAATATCTAGGATTTTAAGCTGAGACGTAGCTAAATTAGAACAAAGACATTTTAAAATATGCTTTTGTTGGTTTGTTTTTGCTTTGGGTGGGTGGTATGCTTACTTCAGGTAAGGGAAGAAAGTTAAAACAATAAAAAATTCTTAAGCTAAAAAAATCAAGTAAGATTATAATGAGCAACTCAATGTTATTCGTTTATTTTTAATCAAACAGTAAAAATTCTATCTGATTGTACACCTGGACACGGGCTATATTTTATATAAACCAGGCACCTGTGGTTTAAAGAATGTTGAAACAATTTTTCCTTATGGCTGGGCACCGTGGCACAGGCCTATACTCCCAGTTACTCAGGAGGCTAAGGCAGGAGGATTGTGAGTCTGAGGCCAGCTTCGTCAATTTAAGGAGACACTGTCTCAAAATAAGACACATAAATGGATTGGGATGTACCTCAGTGATAGAGTTCCTGGGTTCAGTATCTAGTACCATACACACTAAAAAATGTTTGTTCTTATTTAAGTGATTTTAGAGTAATATTTTCTTTTTAAATATCTGTACTTAAATATTTGATTGCAAGTTGACTTAAGGAGAATACTGAAGATAAGTCAAAACGTATAACTATTATTAAAAATGCCTCATTCTGGAAAGATTAGCATACAGGGTAATATTTTATTCAACAAATATAAACTGATGTTTTTCTCAGTGATAAAAGATTGTTAGTATTGCTGGAAACCTTTACAACAAATGCTACTTTGGAAACTCAAAGCTGGTGAGGGTGTGGTCTATTTCTTACAAAATCAGACAATATACTCTATTTTATCTTGATGAGCTATATTTACATGCAGAAATGTAAACACTGTTGAAATTTTTTTTTAAAGGAGATTGATGGATTTCTGGGCTCTTTGAACCATTAGAGGATTTTCCTGGTTTTTATTCTACTGTAGTTTCTTGTGTAAGTAAAAAAAAAAAAAAAAAAATTCACTATTTGAAAGTATATGTATCTAAATTGTTCTGCCTAAAAACCTAAATAAAAAAAAATCTCCAAGTAAATTTCCTCTTGCCTTTTGATAGTCCAAGAAATTCAGTGTTACAAGTCTACTGGAATCTACCTCATCCCTCCCTCTTCCTTACTTAAGCAGCTAAGCTTGTTTACTTGTGATATAATAGTACTTTCTTACAAAAATTAATTTCAAATCAAAAAAGCAGGATGACTGCTTTCATCACACACACACACACACACACACACACACACACACACACACACACCAGAAAGAAGCTGCAGCTTCAGCACAGAGGGCATATAATTAAGAATGAAAAAAATCAAAGTATTCTTCAGTACACATTGCTTTAATTTTTCTCCTGATGGACTTTCAGATTACCTTAAAAAGGCCTATCAGAAATCTTCCTCTTGAAAAGATCTATTAAAACCACAGACACCAGGAGATACAGGAGAGGGGGGAAAATGGGTCATCTTATAAAACTGATTACGTGAGCTTCCTACATGCAGAGTATATGTGAGCACCAAGGAAACAGGATCTCTAGATAAATTCCGCAGATACATTTTCTTCTGGAAAAAAGCCTCTGTCTTTGGGTACGTTGTAAAGCAAACGGGTGGAGTGTGGGCAGCTAAGTTTCATCTCCAAGCATAAACATCAGGCTGTTTTTGTAAAAAGAGAGCCAACCCCAAAATAGCCCAGAAAAAAAATTCTTTTTTATTAAAAAAAAAATGGTATACTTTTTTTCCTGTCTAAATCTGGAATCCTGACTATCTTACTTTTAAACAAGACAGAGATTGCAAGCTTCAATCTGTTTGGATAGAAAAGAATTTATATAAATGTTTTGTTAGAGCCTAAAAGGGAAAGAGATTTTAAATATACAGTGCATGAGAGATGCAAGTCCAACTTCCAAACAGCTTAGTGCACAGAAGAGGAAAAATAATCTAACCTTCTGTTAGTCATTCCCAGCAGTCTTGAAGCTTAAATATCTTGCAATTTGCAACATGGTTTCAGTGGCCCCAAAAGTAAGAGATTAAGCAAAATTTCATAACTGTCCTGATCTCCTCCGCTTCTGGCTCTTGGGGTAAAGAGAGAAGGTCAAAGAACAAATAGAAACAAAATCTGTATTTTGCACTCTTTCTTTATACTTGATAAAGAAAGACAGGGTAAAAAGAGAGAGGGGGGGAGGGAGGGAGGGAGGGAAGGAGGGAGAGAGGGAGAGAGAGATCGAGAAAGAGAGAGAGAGAGAGAGGGGCAGATAAATCTGTATAATACTAAACCAAATCTCTTTAATTCCAGTCAGCTTTTATCATTCAGTCACTGATTCTGTGTGTGGAAAAATTCATGCTAATTCCCCCTAGCAACAGCCTCAGCCTATCGGGAGACTTTATGTGCCATGCAGCTGCCAGCCAGAGAATAACTCTAAGTAGGTCAGGCCTGTATTTCTAAAAATGCTACGGTCTAGTAACCCCACTGTCCCGTCTGTCTGCCCTGCCCCATAATAACCTCAATTGCTTGGTGACACAATGACATACTATCCTGTTAGACGGCAATCACATCATTCTGCTGTGAGCATGACCGCTGGGTGAAGGACCCTCGGAGGGGTAGCATTAATCAGGCAACTATTCATGTCCACCAGCGCTCTGCTCCAGAAATGGGGACTGCATTAATGACCAGCTGTTTGAACTAACACAAACAAAATAATGTCTTCCACCCTGTTGGATGCACGGAATACACTATTCTGATCTGGCAGGTTCCGCTTCTTGACTAAATCGAAGATGTAAATTAAAACGGGCTCAGACAATGTCAGCTTTGGCAACCTCAAAGTGAGTATATTTAAATTATATTACATGCGATTCAAAAGACTATTGATTTAATAGACACAGCTCTCCCTGCCTGCAATTTTCCCTAATCCACATTAAAAAAAAACAAAAAACAGAAAAATGCATACATGAGTAACGTAATACATATGTGCATATTACCCAGGAAGCCAAACGCAGAGAGCTGAACTAAAATTGACTTCTCTTCGGGCAGAGAAACAAAGCAGGTCAGGAGCAATTGTGCAGTGCACACACAAATACAAATGCGATCGGAATGCCTGCCATGGAGGGGCACTGAAAACTAAGAGTAAACATTCCGAGCCTGCCGACCAATCAGCTCCTCCCACTGTCTCTTTGTGGAGGCAGGGCCAAAGTCTCCAAGGGCAATAGACTAGGAGGGAGGTGAACATGGCCTTCGACAAGGGTGGTACCCTGGCTACCCGGGACCCTTCTAGCAAACTGCCGCTGGGCTTCAGACAACCAAAGCTCCTTCAGGGTTTAAACCCCAGGGTTGGTGACACAACTCAAAGTCCCAGAGTCAATTTTTTTTTTAAATTCTAAAATGAGAATTTCAGAGTTTAATTATGCATGTTTACTTGAAGGTAACTTTGGACCCAAATGCACAAAAACAAACAACAAGGGTGTGTTGAATGCGGAGAGAGGAGATCGGCAGTTCGGTGTAGGGCTCTTTGGGGAAATGTATTGCCAGAGTGAACACCATCCATCTGCATTTTGAAGGGTTCACTGTTTCATTTAATGAAAACACTTCCCCTGCTCCCCCCTACCCCGAACAAATTGGTAAAAGAAGCCCTCAGTTGTGCGGAACTCAGCAAGTCTCCTACATGTAATCCATCCGCATTTGATTTACAAACACAGAAAACTCCTTAATCCTTTTGCCCTTGTTTGAACTGCGTTTGATAACTTAGTTATGACTATCTTCTCCTCTTTGTGGCACACATCACATAGTTATTCTTGGAGAGATACAGTCGCTGACGCAACCATGAACCGCTAATTACAAGATGCTGACATTGTGCTTGTCTATGCAGCTTTGAAGTTCTGTTTTTCTCTTATGGGCTTGCTCGGTTTCACTCTCCTTCTTTCGCCCCCTGTTTTCCTCCCTCCCGGTTCCCTCAGCCCCCCTCCTCCTTTTCGTTTAACGCCCCCTCTGGATTCACGAGGACTCTGGGGGGGGGGGATTCTTTTACTTGCTTTCTTCCCTCTGCCTCCCGTCCCTGCACACAGCCCTACAGTGTAGAAGTACAGTAACAAGATCCTCAGCTCCCACCCGCAGGAATGCACCAACAGCTGGCCAAACATAATCCAACACACAGAGCTGCCTTTGTGGAATTAGTAACAAACAGTAGAAGGGCTAGACAGGCGTCCCCGAAGAACTCCCCATGACAACTGGAAAAGCACCTCACCCCCAGGTTGGAGCCGGCTCCGCCGAGCTAGGGCTGGCCACCGCAGCTCCCCCTGAATCTGTACCTCCAGCGCCCGTATCCAGCCTCACCAGAGGCCCCCAGAGGCCGCCCACCTCTCCTGACTGCAGCTTAGACAACTGCTTTCTCCATATTGACGACGGCCACACTCTGCCTCGTGGCACATGCCTTTTGAAATGCAACACCACAAACCCCTTCGCAATATCAGGAAGCACATCTGTATCTAACCATCTCGCCGTGAACCTGGAGGATCACCTTTCTTCCTCAGAAAAGGCTTTCTTGTTTTAATTATAGGCTGATCGGAGCATTCTAAAACACGTAAATATAACACTATATTCGTCTCCACCGAGCATTTAGCATCTGAAGCCCGTGGTAGCCAGCTGGTCTCAAAGTCATCTGGGATACATTTATTTTGATTAAATCGATCACAGTTCTATTTACAGGCTAGAATTTTTTTTTTTTCGCCATCCTGAATACAGCTGTGTTTACAGGGATATGTAGAAGACAAGAGCAAAACCTTACAATCAGTCCAAGCACAGCACCGAGCCCTCGGAACCTCAAGGAGTTAAAACCGAGAGGGCTTGCTTTTACATAAAAAGCAAAATTCGGCAAGCAGCTGCTGTGGCCATTCTTTCTGGCCAGTCAGGAAATGGGTGTCGAGCTGAAGCTGAAACACAAGCCGCGGTCCAGCCCGATCTAGCAGAGCAACAGACTTCCTGTGCAACATGGTCAGCAAGCATTCCCCCTGTCTCTACAGGCACGCATGCATTTACATCCAGGCTGCAAGGTTGCCGGGCTCTCTGGGGAAACCTGGACAGTCACCTAGCCCATCAGCTTCTCCCTTGACAGAACCAGGGTTGTCCAGGCTACACTTTCCAGTTTTTCCATCCATGTTCTGGGTTATATAAATCATGCCATCCTCCCTAGGTTAAGCACAGAGCGAGTGGCAGACTCCGGCATCTCTCCTTCCTTCTCAGGCATCCGCTCACTCTGCTCTCTCCCAACTCTGTCTGGTCAGCCAACACCTCAGATGCCTTGTTTATCCATCTTCAGCTCCACTCTCAGGTGAAATGCCACCACATCGCCGCCCGGGTTGTCCCCCAGACTAATCCTAAGAGCAGCCAGAGCTGGATGCTAGCTTGGTACGTGATGCGGGGCTGTTGCCACCCAGCACCTGTAGAGCCTCGGTGGGCATGGGGTGTACAGGACTCCTGGCTTCCCTTTCTCGGTTGTTGACATCCTCTCTAGGCATCCCATCCCGGATCTTGTGCAGCTTCACCTGATCCTTCAGGCCCCTCTTCCAGCTGCAGGGAGACTCTGGCCAGCACTCTGCCAGCAGATCCTTTCTCATGGTACAGACACCTGAGTCGGTCCGGTGCACCATGGCGAAGCCCAGGTAGAGATGGCAGCAGAGTGCAGGTAGCCAGCGGAAGTGTGGCGTGCCCACCGCGATGCAGCCCCGGAGCTGGGAGGAAAGACAGTCTGGCTTTAGAATTAAAAAAAAAAAACAAGACAAAGAATTAAACACATACACACACACACACACACACACACACACACTCACGCGTGCGTACACACACAAAATAGTGCAGCTTGTTGCCTGTGGGGGTGGAAAAAAACAGACACAAAGCATTAAAAGAAAAAAGCAAGAGTTAAAAATCAAATTTCAAAACAACAACAACAACAACAAAAAAGAATACAGAGATCAGAGTACTTCGTGCGACTTTTATTTCTGACTGGTTCTCTGTTTATTGGCCTCCCCGCTCCCTCCCGAATCTCCCCGGTCCCTGCGCGCTACTGTCTGTCCATGAGTGCCGAGTCACAAATGCTGTTGCTCCAAAGTGCGGCAGACCCGGCATCACATGAGAAACCACATGACAAACTACAGTCGGCTGCCGATGTGGTCAACTATTTCGCTCACAGAGGCAGGGGGGAGTAGGAGGGAGACAGATCTCAAGTGAGACCTGCCTCTCTCTGCTGCCAGGAAGATATCTCCTTAAAAGAACAATGAGAAGACTACATCTGCAGAAATGCTTGGGGAAGCACTTATACTTTTACATATGCACACTTACACAGAGGCGTGGGCACTGAAGACATTCTGAGGATGCTGTACCGCGGAGACTAGCTGGATGGCAGCAATATTATTTCTAGTGTGTATTCGTCAAAGCTGACTCCACTTAAGTAGATTCCTGAAAAGCCCACACCATGGCTTCATAGCATGATCAGGCTTGGAAAACCAATTCTATTATCTCTTCTTGCAATCTGTATCTGAACCTGCATTCTGAATAATTTATTTCTAGACTAATAAGATGCTTGCCAAGACTGCTCCCTTTCTTCAGCAAGCGGCGCAGGCAATGTTCACCCAAGTGGGAAATCCTTGTCCCTTTGTAGGGAGAAGAAAGGAGATAGTTTGCATTGTTTCTTTTTAAATATATATATATATATATCCTTATTTAAAGGCACAAATGCATAGCAGTAAAATTGCTTTGAAAGTAATCATCAAATATGAGCAAAGCCTTTCTCCTTCATTGAATTGACATGTCTCCTATTTGCAGTTTGGCATCTATCTCGTGCTGGCAAATGAGGGTAGTATTTTTTTAACACTGTGCATGGCTACAGCAAGAGCCCTTAAGCCACATGGACATTGCTACTTCTCAGCAGAGTGATAACAAAACTGTTTCTGAAGCACTTCTCTGCCCAGGCGCTGTCCTGCCAGGATGCTTCACTAGTTACAAGAGGGCATGTCAGAGAGAGATGGCTCTGGGTCTATAGATGCTGTCAACCTACCCTGGAATGAAATAAGTTGCCTCTTGGGATGTCCTTCTAAAGATGTGAGAAGTATGCCTTTTTAGGGGGAAAAATATCCATTATGCCAGCTCACTAGAATGGGGGAATTGTTAAATAGATGGGGATAAATATCTGCAACTTGTCTTAGGTGACTCTATAGATATCAAGTGGCCATTAATTCCTTCATAATGTACTAGCAAAGACAATCTTATCCCCATTAGAACACTCCAAAGTTAACCAAGGAACACGGCCAGCGGTCACATTTCCACACTCTCCTCACCATCATTCTTTACCATTTCCCAAGTCCTGGGGATTCTGTCTTTATGAGTGACCCTTGACTTTCAGATCTTCTCTATATCCATTCTAGAGCAATCTCCATACTCAGATCCTCAGGCTTAGCCTTGTCCCTGGTCTCCCTCTTTTTCAGTCCATTTGGCAAACTGCCATCAAACTATTCCTAAACCACCATACTCCTGCTCTCCAGAGGGGTTCCATCAGCCCTTGTCCTACACTGAGGGTGGCTGCTTATTTCTTCCCATTTATCTGCTACCTAAGTCTAGATACTATCGTCAACTGTACACTGTCTACTTAAACAGACTGGTCTGTTTATGATCTTCTGCATACGTTGTTCATTAAAGAATTCTAAAAAAAAAAAAGTTTGGGCTTATTTTTGTTAATAACCAGGCCTAAAGCACCACAAAAGGAACAGTGATACCCGAAGTCTTTCCCCTGGCCTCAGGAAATGCATAATCTACAATGTACATGCCACTTTTTCTGTTGAAAATAACTGTGTATTATCTTCTTTGGCTAGCCATTTCTTTGAATTTTATTTTCTATAAAAATAATAAATAGGTCTAAATCTGCCTGCTCACTGTAGGTCAGATAAGAAGTGCCACAGAAAGCTGAAGGGGGAACAATTACTTCTACCTAAACATCTGGAAAGGTTCCCAGGGGCCCCTAGGATTTCCAGTGAGCTATGAAATGTCTGGCTGGTGTGGGAGGTGGGGTTTCAGCGTCAACAACAATAGCAAAGGCAGTGGCTGAAAATGAGCCCTGTATGTGCCAAAGTCTATTCTAAGCACGTTAGATATATTAACTCAATCTTAACAATCCCATGAGAAAAGTGTGTAGTTTTTTTGTTGTTGTTGTTTAAATAAGTTATTTTCAGCTGGGTGTGGTGGTGCACGCCTGTAATCCAAGTAGTTGGGAAGCTGAGACAGGAGGATCACAGGTTTGAGGATAGCCTCTGCAACATAGTGAGAATCTCAGCCTTAGAGACAGATAAGATGCTTTTATAAAAATAAAAGGGGCTGGGAGGGTATAGCTTGGAGATGGAGAGTCCCTGGGTTCAATTCTCAGTAAAGTGCGTGCATGCGCTCACACACACACACACACACACACACACACACACACACACACAGTTATTTTTAATGATGTAAAAGAGCTTATATAAATTGCCCCAAGCCCCAAGCCACTAAGTCAATAAATGGTGAGGAATGCCTGGCTCTTAGACACATGGTTGACTGCCACACTCTGTCATCCTAGCACTGAAAAGAACAATGAAGGAACCAAAGGGGTGACAATCCATAAATAGGCCCGAAGGTGTGTGGTGAATCAGCTTGGATTAAAGAGAGTACTTTGTAGAAGTGGACCAGAGTAGAGCCACCTTCTAAAGCAAAGACACTCACCCTCTTCATTAGCCATACATAGGACTAGTCAAATTGCAGGACCATGAATCTTATAGCCATGACGGGGAGAGGCAAGGGTTAGATATGAGGAAACAATATGGCGGCTCCTGCGATAGCCCAACTACAAGGAGATGCAGCTGAACTAGTGACCGAAGAAAAAGTGAGATGGGTCCTGGCGGTTTTGAGAAGGAAGAAATGCCATCTGGCATATTCTTGGGAAATAGTGAGAAGAGAATGCTGATGGCAAAGGTGACTCTGTGGCTTTCAAGGCTTGAATGAGTACAGAAAGCTCTTTGAGCTCAGAAGCTGGGTCATGCATTTGTCTCTCCAGTAGTGGGCAAAATGTTCATGCACTGTTTAAAACAGCGGTATCTTTTGCCGGGTGTGGTGGCGCACGCTTGTAATCCCCGCGCTTGGGAGGCTGAGACAGGAGGATCGTGCAGGTTCAAAGCCAGCCTCAGCTACTCAGTGAGGCTCTCAGCAACCTAGTGAGACACTGTTTACAAATAAAATGTAAAATAGGTATGGGAGTATAGCTCAAAGGTAGAAGGTCTCTGGGTCCCATCCCCAGTACCACAAAAAAAAAAAAATTAAAATAGTGGTATCTTTTTAAAGTGAGTTGTTTTCTATCAAGAGAAACTGAACAGTGAGTTGAGCATTTTACAGGATACCCTATGGCTGTAGTGGATTACAATGCATTGTGATATTACATGGGGAGAAAGAGACGCCATCTCCTCTCTCTCATCTCTTCTCTCTGCCACTGGTTCAGCTTTTTATGGCCATCTGCTCCCCACCCTCCACACTTCAGTTCCTCCTGGGCTGATCTTTTTCCACTCTGCTCTCCTCGCCTACCAGGGGCAGAACTAGCCCACCCAGCTCTAGTCCTCAACTGGAATGCTGTATGTATCAAGTGATAAAATAAGCATGCTCAAAACTCTGCCATATTTTCACTTTTTCAAAAACAGCAAAGTGAGAAACCACAGAAGTTTATCAGTCTTCTCACACAAATCTTGGCTAACCAGAATACTAAATTAACGCATGCACCTCATTTCTTAGCCAGCTAATGAAGGTTAATATGACATACTGCCGCTGGCTCTGGAAGTAAAAAGGGGTGTTATTGCCTCATAATACAGCAGAGGAGGGGGGAAGTGTTAATAATCTTTCTCATCAGCAGTAAAGAATTGAACTTTTAATATCCAGATATATTTTAGTAAAAGGGTAGTATATCATTTCTAAGTGGAGTTCAAGAGCAATGTTTGATAACTAGGACATCTGAGACTCTGCTAACCCTTGAGACCAAAAAGAATTTTTATTAAATTCAAAACCAAATTTGTGTTGGAATCTTTTTTTAAAAAAAAATTTATTTCACTTCAGAGCAATTCTGACACTCTTTAACTATGAAGAAGATAACTTGGATCTTGCAAATAATTGACTTTGAGTCAACATTTGGTTAAATGTGTGAACAAGGTCATTGTTTAACGTGGTGACACACAGTGCATTCAATGGACCTGCTCACCTGCGACAGCGACAGCGCATTCCACATCACGGAAGGGAAAGGGAGTGGGTAAGAAGAATGAGGCCCTGTCTAGGCCATCGAGAGCCTCCTCTATTGTTACCTAGGAAGTCACTTCTCTTGCTTGGACAAAAGGAAGCTATCACATTTAATGATAGTGGAAAAAAAGAAGAGGTTAGTGAGAAATGGATGTGTCCTTTTAAAAGGAAGACATCTCGCCTAAGCCACTTTGAAGTCTTCCCTTGAAAGACACCGCCTGATATGACTATTCGGAAGGTGAGGCTCTCAAATCCTCCAAGTGAACAGAAATGCCACGTGTTACCACTGCAGTCCTGGCAAACAGTAATGACAGGATGGCTCAGAGAAAGGACGGGCCTACCGGCTTCTCTAGCAGGTTGCTACAGGACTTGGAAATGTATACAGTGTTTTTGCACCTCCCCAAAATGGGTGCACAATTAAGTTTAGCTCTTCACAAAACAGACTGATAAAGTGACTAATGGCTGGTGCTGGCAGAAGACCGACTTCCCCTCTTCTCTTCCCCGGCATTATTACCCCACTCCATTTTACAGGGGCGAATGGCAAGCCTAAGGTAGAAGGCCTGTGTTTGTTCACCTGTGAGTGGTTTGACCTTAGACTTTACAGAGAGCTGTCAGGAAGTCGGTTTTTCCATGCTCTTTACAGTAAACAAAGACAGTGTGGCCGGGCTCCAAATGTTACAGAAGGTCAGGGACCAAACTGCCTCAAAGACAAAGACCGCTTCCAGAAATTGAAACGCAAAATGGATGGGAGCCGCCGTCCACATTCCAAGCTGTGCTCCTGCTCACTCTCAGTGCTGGCTGCGAACAATGTGACACATACCCAGCGCAGATGCATAATAGAAATAGAATCATAGAACCCCAGGTGCTGGAAAGCACCTTAAAGGTCATCTGGCCCGGCCACAAATCTACATTGTGAGTGCTGCCCTTTAAAATATCTCTCTCCTCTGTGTAATTATCCAGGCTCGGGGTAGGGGGGACACCTCCGGTGACCTGATGCGGTGCACTGGGAGAGTCACAGGCCACTCCAACCTCTGAATGCAGTCACCTGGGCATTTAAAAGCTCTGAGCCCAAAGGTAGTGGTAGTGAAGTCACATTGGACCTTCTGTTTATCGCTCTTAGTTTAGAAGTTTGGGGGCTCAAGTCTGGTGACTGTCCACCCATTGTCCCTCAGATATTAGAGGGTGTCTGTCACCACCCACTCAGCTTTCCCCTCCCTACCATTACTTTAGCCATTACTCTACTTCTTTGTATTTTTCTACCATTCATTTCCCAGCAGAATGATATATTTGGTTTATCAAGAGTCTCAAATGATGTGCCACAGAAAACAGAACACAATGGTCCCATGAAATGGTCCTGTCACATCCCATCTGAACAGAGAACATTCAGCCAGCACTGTCTGCTTTCTTGGGGACACACCACATTGGTCACTCTAGCAGAGCACCCCGTGCCTCCCTGCACACCTATTCCACTGGAACCACTCTGCTCTTGTCTCTAGACCACGTCTGTGTGTCTGATTTCCTTTTGAATACTACATATGAATAGGTACTATGGCATTAGAACCTGTTTTAAAAGGAAATAAATAGTAAACCATCCCCGAAGGAAAAACGACTGCATTTGTAAATACGCACGTCTCCTCCAAAGATGATGTTGCAAGGGTGAGGACACAGTTCTCAGGAGCAAGGAGCATGCCTTCTGTCTTTCCTCTATCGTGACAGCACTTCGGGTGACAAAATGAAGCTGACTACTTAAGATACCCCGACCTGATAGGAAAAATACTGCAGCAGCAGTCCAAGCTCTGAGCCAGGTGTGATGGCGCACGCCTGTAATCCCACTGCTTGGGAGGTTGAGTCAGAAGGACCACAAGTTGGAAGCCGGACTCAACAACTTAGTGAAATAATTTCAAAATAAAAAGGGTTGGGGGTGTAGCTTGCAGGTAGAATGCCTTTAGGTTCAAGTCTAATAACACACACACACACACACACACACACACACACACACACACACACAATCAGAGCTCTGGGCTTTGCATTTGTCCTGCTATGAGCTGTTCCTTTGCTGTGCGATCAAAGGAAGGAAGGAAGGTCATTTAATATTTCCCATGTCTCATCTTCCTCAACTGCAAGGCAATACCCTCAACAATACCCACTGAGCCACACAGAGTGCTATAGCAGCTTGATCCCGTGAAATTTTAATTAAACACACCAAAAATTCTATTCTTCACTACAACACAAGAAATATAATAACAACACCTGGCTAAAGCTTCCTATTGACTTTTATTGAAATAAGTTTTACCGTAAATTGTGTCCAAAACAAGTGAGTAAATGGCGCATTTACAAATCAAAAAGTGAGCGTATCCAGAGTGTGCTTTAAAAAAATATTGCCAATTAGGTAAATTAGGTAAGTCTGACTAGGGCTCCTGGAATCTTTATTCTCTGATAGAATAACAGTGGTGAATAGGTGAGCCAATTACTGAGCTTCTTGGGGTATGGAATAAATGTCATGATATGATACCATCACTTTCCTACAATTCAAATGTCTTCTTAAAGTGTCTTTAATTAACTATACAGAGAGAACCTTTAGGCTGAAAAGACCTGGTTTTGTTCACATTTTTTGCCACGGCCATGACAACAGAGCTGCCTGATGTCCATCAGCGTTGTCACAAAGGGAATACTATTCACATTCTGAGCTGAGGGGAGGGATGATGGCATTCGGTCAGAAAAAAACGTGCCAACTCATCGCAAGATCTCGCATTAGAGAAAAATTAGCCGCACGATGAGCTCCTGAGACATATCCAACCTTCCTAATGTTAACCTGACAGTATAATAGTTGATCTTTTCACTAAGTATGTTATTAGACTATGCGAGTTTTACTAGATCAAAGGAACTAAAAATAAAAAATTGAAAAGGTGGGTTTCATGTTCTCAAAGTCTGAGCCTGGTTTTGGTCCAGGATTTCTCTCTGCACCTCCCTTTACTGTTCTGGCCTCTGCAAAACAAGGCAGCTTTGGAGTATCAGGCTCTAATTTTTTTTCTGTTCATCTATCATAAAGGGCACATAATATTTTTGTCTTTTAAGAATCTTCTTTTAACATGTAAACTATGTGTATTAGTCTGTTTTCTGTTGCTATAACAAAATATCAGATGCTGGGTACTTTACGGATTAGAGGGGTTTATTTAGCTCACAGTTTTGGCGATTGAAGGGGTCAGCTCCCTGACTGTCGAAATATGAAGAAAAGGTAATAAGCCACTTGCAGGGAACCGTTGCTGTAGAGTGGCTGTGCTTTACAACAGTCTGCTGTCATGAGGACTCAGTTGCTATAGGAGACCAGCATCAGTCCCATGAACAAATTACCTTGCACTGGGCCCCACCTCCTAAAGTTCTACCTCCTCTTTAAATGGTCTCAGAGCACCACATTTCCAGCACCTGAAACTTTTAGGGACATACCCAAACAATGTCCACACCATAGCACTATCCAAGCTATGTATGATGCTACAGATCCACAAGCAATGTTATTACCCAACTTCTCTCATTTCTGGAAGCTTCCACACAGACTCCTCCAGAGCAATTAAGTGGTCTCCATCTAAAGCTCTATCAGGAGTCAGGCAAAGGCTTCTCTAAACAGACCCTGGGCTTGAGTAGCAATGGTCACATGGCACTCCAGCCAACCTGAACAAATAAATGATGTCCATGTGGTCCAAACATAGGCAGCGATGTAAAGAGGGACTCGTGCTTTTGATACTTGCCAAACATAACCAGGTAGCCATTGTTGCAGAAGTGACTAATGGCATTTGATATGAATAAAACTTGTATACAACTGCTTACAGATGCCAACATCATAGACTTTAATACACAATTAGCATAAATCTCTGTTCAAGTAATGAGGAAACTTTTAGAGAAAACTTGAAAATAATTGAAATGGCCCTGTTCAGGATGCTAAATGCAGGTGGATATATCGCTGGCTGGTAAAGTAGTGAGGTTTCCTAAAGTATGAAAGCAGGCATACGCCCAAGACTTTCAGCTAGATGAAGCATCCTGTTGAAGTAAGGCTCCCTCCGCACTTGATGGCCTTTTCTGCAGGCCCCTAAAGATCAGGGCTACAACATCATGGTGTCTGTAGGAAGGTAAAGATTTGGGGGAAAGAGTGCCAGAACCACAAAGACTAGGAATGTTCAATCTCTCCTCCATTTGCTTCAACGAAAGGTCTATGTAGACTTCATCTCATATGACCAAAGAATTAATTAGGCTCTTAAAGAAAAAAAATCTGAAAAATAAAAGAGTCTAGGTGATCTATTTAAGTAAACTCTGGCTCAATGACCAGGTTTTTATTCATGAAAATAATGTGGTATACAATTAAAGATTGGTTCCTGGTTCTTGCTCTCCCAAAACATACACACGCTATTTCATGTAGGTTAGATATATTATGTGTGTATGTGGCTTAATAAGATTGTAGTTATAATAATATTTAATAGTTACATGAAATCATATAAGTTATAAATGATCAACACCGATAATTTTCTTTAGTGTAATTGCTCTCTAACTTGTGATACTCCATATTCAAAAGAAAAAGATTTGTTATTACCAAAGATACTCAATCTAATGAATATTGGGGAGGGGTACTAGGGATTGAACCTAAGGGTATTCTACCTCCAAACTACACATCTAGCCTTTTTTTTTTTTTTTTTGAATCAGGGTCTAAGTTGCCAAGGGCCTTGCCATGTTGCTGAGACTGGCCTCGAACTTCTGATCCTCCTGCCTCTGTCTCCTAAGTACTGGTATTAGAGGCATATGCCTCCACACCCATGAAATTTTTAAATTATTTACATATCTTGATATTTCAACATAACTGTGATAGATACCTTTTAGTATGATTGCTTTGAGAGAAGAAATGTGTATTTGAATATGCTAAGGGACCCAGAACAATCTTATTGTGCAAGTTACCAAGGCTGTAAGGAGATGTATCTATCAATAAGCAGATAATCTGGTACAGTAACTAAAAAACTTGAGGAAAGACTAATTCTGAGCACCCATGTTTATTAAGTTAGGCACTACTTTCATTCCACTGTACAGTTGAGGAAACTGTAGTAATGAAGAGGTTAAGTAACTTGACCAAAACCACACAGCAGACAGGTGGGGTAGACCAGTTGCACATTCAGGCCTCTGGGCTCCAGAGTTCTTGCCCCAGGGTCTGCAGCTCAGCTTTGCATCCCTTCCTTCCTTCTCTTGCACAACCCTAACACTCTCACACAGAATCAAAGGCAGATCCCTCTCTTGGATCTGCTTGGGCCTCTTTGAGTTATTCTTTAAACAAATCACAAAATGCAAGGAAGAAATAAAACAACCTTTCTAACAGCACTAGCAAGAACTGGTCCAGTAACATTCTATGGAGTTTAAAAGAAAATTACAGTGGGGCACAGAAGTTCACCAGTCCCTGAGACAGTGACTAGAAACACAGGCAGATGTATAAATCAATAGGAGGGGCTGGATCTTTTGGCTGGGAGAAGCAGAGAGCCAGCTGGAAGGAGCCAGATAAGGAGAGCATGAGGCAGATAAACTCAATTGATCATCATCATGCTGGTGCCAGGGAGTATATGCTAAGTGTTCATGATATAGAATTGAGCTTTCTAGAAGTTCAGGAACACTATACCTCATTCTTATAGCAACTCCGCAAGTGTGTTATTATTTGTTCTCATTTTACATAAGAGGAAACTGAGACCCAAAGAGATCAAAAACTTCACAGGCCATTGAAGCAAGACTTCCACTTGCTCCATTCGACTCTGAAGGTTGTGCTCTTGCAAGTCCAGTCTTAGCGCAAGTTCACAGCATCATCTAAATCAAGAAAGAGGTCTGAGTGAACAGGTCAAACTCCAGACCTCTGGGTCATTGGAAATTGCCCCACTGAGTGGCTCTGGCAGTGGAGTACTAGACCACAGATCAGAGCAGGTTGCCTGGGTTACGGCACCAGCTACGTGCAGCAGGAAGTGACCCTTACCTGTGACTGATGCTGGGGACAGCTCTTCTCACAGAGCCAGACAAATACGATCAGCAGCTGCAAAGGCTTTGGAGAATTGACCAGAGGGTTAAGTTTATATCTCTAACCATACAACAAGGCCCTTGATGAAATGTGGAAGCAAGGAACTTGGAGTATCCAAGAAGAAAGACTAGGAAGTAAGTGGGAAGCCAGATACACTGGGGCGAACTGTTGGTTGGAGCCACAGGACACAGTGGACCAAGTAAGATGACCATGGGAAACAAGACGGTGAGTTCTAGATAATAAAAAAATTGTCGATGAGATAGAAGGACCACCTGTTTCATGTAAAGCTCCAAATAACCAGATCACAGTGGACAGCCACTCAAATAATACAGAGTATTATTGAGAATAACTCGATTCGCAGGGAGCTCAAGGCAGTCAATACTTGATAGCCTGTCAGGGAAAACAGAACATAATCACAGAAAAGAATCATACGTTCATCAAAACAAAAATCAATCAAAGTAAGTTCATAAAGTCTAACTTACAGACACATAGTCTGGAATCATGCTCTCAAAAACACTGCTTTTTTTAACTTATGCCAATTCATTTAGTTAATTTAATAATTTTTTCCTTGTTAATTGGAAACTGAATATACTCTATGACTCATAGCATCTGACTTTCTTAAAGAATTTTAAGAAACTCATAATCATGGAGGACAGGATTATTTTTCAAAAGTTAAATGATGATGTAATGGCTTGTGTGTCTGTGGTAGAAAACTAAACCTCTTGACAGTTACTTTAGTCAACATAAGGTGATATTTAATCAAACACAAGTAAGACTGATGAGAAGCAAATTTCATGAAATAGCATTAAGATTAAATTCAAACACTTTCTCATACAATATAAACTTTAGTATTATTAAAATTTTAGAATAGAGCCAGGCATGGTGGCACATTCTTGTAATCCCAGTACTTGGGAGGCTGAGACAGGAGGATCGCAGGTTCACTGCCAGCCTCAGCAACTTGTGAGACCTTCTGCAACTCAGTGAGACCCTGTTTCAAAATAAAGAATAAAATAGGGCTGGAGGTATAGCTTGGAGGTACAACACCCCTGGGTTCAATCTCCAATCCACACACAAACCAAAAAAAAATTTTAGAATGATTCAGATAATACAGAATAGTTAAAAGATAGTATAGAGTTCCCAGTTTCCCCTATTACTATCTCACATTTGCATATGATTAATGAATAATCCAGGCTAAGGCTATAACTAAAGCTCATACCTAATTCAGACATCCTTATTTTTTTACCTAACATTCTTCCCCTTTTTGTCCCATCCAGTTCACCACATGGCATGTGACTCTTATGTGCCTAAGTTTCTTGAACTTTACTTTGTTTTAGATGTCTCAGTGGTTTGAGAAGTATTATGCAGACAGTCCTAAGATATGAATCTGCCTGATATTTTCCTTAGGGTTTGACTGTGGTCCTAGGTCTTGAGGGGAGTCACAGAGGTGAAGTGTCACAGTCACCAAGGAGCCTCCCATCTGCGTGCCTCCACATCGGACGTCATCACCCAGGCATGGAAGCACTTATCACTCTTCTTCCTCCAGGGTCCAGCTGCTCGGCCCCCACCCACTTTTCCATTCTGTGCTCCTTGGAAGAGAGTCACTGTGTACAGAACACACTTACCGGGTAGGGTGTTCCACTCCACCAACTTGTGAGCAAAGTACCTACATAAATTATTTGGAACTCTATCTCTATTCTTCCATTTATTTTTAGAGTCATTTTTAAATCAGCATGGACTCATGGATATTTATTTTATATTTGGGTTGTAACTCAATGCTACCACAATAAAATAAATTTAAGGGTGACATATTCAAATTGATGGCTGACAATTTTCGACTAGTGGCCCAACAAAGGGGTTGTGGGTGGAACTAAGTGCTTGGTGTCACCTGGACATTGAGGATTAGCATGTTGAGGATCTACATGCTAGAGGACATTTGGGGACATATGTCCTCACTCCAAGGAGAGCTTTCTCCCAACATTTCTAATATATCCAGTATAACAATATATAGTTAAGCATGACTTGGTTATTGAAATTCTTAAGGAAGATACTGGGTCAATACCTAGGTCTTTTAGAAATAACTTGGATAATGCAAATAGATATTGCATCATTTCATGTACTGGTTTCATATATTTCAAGTATAATTAAAAAACACATTTGGAAATTATTTAAAATGGAGATAGGGCAATATTTAGAGGTTGAGGAATATAACTGGGAGTCAGAGAAATATAACGCACATTTTAGGTACTTACCACATATCATGCACTAGCTCAAAGTGACTTTAAGTATAGAATTCATTCTAAGACTCCATCATTAAGAAAAAGTATATGAGAGCCATGGGGGCAGAAAGACACAGAACATGAGAGAGATTAGACAGAAATAAAGACAACAAAAAATAGATTTTATTTATTCATTCATTCAAACAATATTCACAGAGTGTCTCCTATCTGTCACAATTATGCCAAAAGCTAGGTCTATCGTGCTAAGCAAAACCTGTTAGGAACATACCATCCTGTCGTCTGTGAGATGGGAAAATGTTAGTCAAGTAATGGCATTTTTGAAACCCACTTAGGCAAGTGTCAACCTGGCAGGTTTGGGCTGCTCAGACCTTGCACATTCCCATGGCAGGAGGGCTAGAGGTGAATTCCACAGGGGAGGACTTCTGAGATACTGGCTGAGATGGAGTGTCCTTCCGTATCTGAGGCCTTGGGCTGCGTTGGCTGGTTGATGGCAATAATATGATTTATGATGAAAGCTGTCATCTACACCCAAAGCACTGGGCTGGCTGCATTATCTGGGTGGGGATAGAAACTGAGGAGCTCAGATACTACATACCTACCCTATTGGCCTCCAAAGAAACCCAGGGTGCCAGGCTCTGGTGGCGACGTATCACATGTATTGTCACATGCTGCAACTGGGAGACCTACATGCCGTTTCCCGTGATCTCACAGGGTGAGGACAACTGGAAGCTTCCGCATGGTTCCTCCTCAACACCACATCTTCCTTTTGCCAATTTCAGTTTGTACTAAACTGAAACCATGAGTATGCCAGCTTTTTTGTGCCCCATAAGTCCTTCTGCAAACCATTGAGGCTATGGGTGTTCTTAAAGACATGATCGTGAAAAACGGAAGCAGGAGAGTTTATGGAGCTGGTGGCATCTTTCCTTGCAGTAGATGAGGAGATCAGGGAAGGCTTTGCTGAAGAAGTGAGGTGTGAGCAGAGATCTAATGGTGCAAAAGAATTTACTAGCAGGGAGAGTTTTCTAGCATGGTGAACCACATGTGCAGAGGTCCTCCGCTGGCGGGCACTGGTGAGTGTAAGGGGCTGAACACTGACAGGTGCTGCCGGGCATAGGAAGGGCTGGGGAGGGGGGATAAGAGATGGGCTGGGGAGGTGGGGAGTCCTCAGAGGCCAGGCCTGCCGGGTTGTTATTCTAAGAGCAGGAGGAAGATATAGAAAGGTCTGAAGTGATGAAGGGGAGAAGGCTGGCCTTTAGAAATGAGCATTCTGGCACCAACGTGGTATAATTTACTGAGCCGACACATAGAATGAAAACAGAGCTAGAACTCATGTTAAGTGAGATCAACCAAGCACTGAAAGAAGACATTTGTTTTCTCCAATATGCCCAAACTGGGGAGTATTGGGGGTATGAGAGGGACTCCAGATAATGGAGGGGAAACCTCAGCAAAGATGAAATGGAAGGGTAGAAGAGGAAGAAGGCTGAGGTTGATTAATGGAGGAGCTATATTCGAATATGTGTAAAAGTATGAATGTAGCATGGTCAACCACAACACTTACTGTTGGAAGGAGGAAAAGGAGAAGGGAGGCATCAAGCACTGTTTGAATGTATGTCATTTTCAATATGATCCACATAAAAATAAAAATTAAAAAAAGACGAGAGAGGAGGGCATCTCTGGCTAGTGTGGGAGCAGTAGAAATGATAGGTGGAAGCGTCTCAGAGACAGTGGAGGACCAGGTTGAAAGGGATTGGTGGTGAACTGGAAAGGAGAGAAGAGATGATCATGGTGTGTGTGTGTGTGTGTGTGTGTGTGTGTGTGTGTGTGTGGCATCTACCTTGTTCGCTTGTGCAAATGACATATTCACAGAAACAGAAAACACTAGAAGAGACCACATGGGGGTGTTTATTATTATTTTTTTTCTGAAAAAAGTGCCAGGAGACTATACATTCGGTCTTGGATACCTCGAGTATGTTACATTGCTGTAGCTGATGAGAATATGTTTATAGTTTATTAAACACATAGATACGTAGCTGTTATATAATGAGGCTTAGTCCACAAGTTATAATTACAGCTATACTTTCAAGGTGCATGTTATTTACCCAGAATTGCTTCAAACACTGTATATATAAGGGTTAATTTTATTCTTAAAATAACTAGATGAGGCAAATATTATAATTGTTCTTATTTAACATGTAATGGAACCGTTAGAAGTTAAGTTACATGCTGAGTCATATGCTGAGATATAAACTCAAGCACCCCATCTCCAATATTTGTGGTTTCACCTACCATACTGTGGCATCTCGTGTAATAAACCGAAGAAAGAGATGAAATTAATTTGGAGATGTAAAGGGTAAAAGAGAAGAGGGACTTTGATGATACCAGTACTTACTAACGAACTGCAGAAAAGACTGAAAATGTACTATCAGATATATGAAAAAAAGTAGACATTAGGATACCCTGAAAGGCAGGAGAGGTTGGTGTTGTAAAAAGAGGATGGGTACACACAGACACACAAATACACATGTATGTATCCTATGATTTTAATGAGCTAAGGCATTGAGAAGAAAACTATGGATGAACAAGAAGCCACTGCACATTTATGAGAGGCGGTCTTGATGGAACGCTGTAGATGAAGCTAAATTAGAGAGGGGTGAATGGAAACTGAGGAAATGAAGGCAGAAAAGATTCTAACAAATGTCGACATATAGGGCAGGAGAGGAAGAAGTACTTACCAGAGATGTAGAGTCCGGGAGGAGTTATTTATTTGTGTGTGAGATGGGAGAGCTGTAATAAAATTTTAGAGTCAAGAAAAAAGGACCACTTGAGAGGGAGCTATAGAAAACACACATGCAAAAGGACTTTTGCAAAGGGGAAAGCTTCTTGCACAGTCAGGATGGGGTAGATGAAAAACATATTCAGGCAGAGCCATAATACAGCTGCGATATAAGTCAAATGCACTAGCAACAGATGTAGACTCTGTCCATCTCTCTGGTTTGCTCCCATCCATCTGTCCTTGGTCTCCTTCTTTTCCTTTTTTTGTCCCTGCCTCCTCTCATAACTCCATAGTGCCCAGTTCCTTGTATTTCAGACGCTTTGCACATCGTTTTGTAAAGCTGAGAATGTTGCGCATTCTTTCCATGATGCACCTCCTCATCCACTTCCTAAAAATGGTTGATAAATATATGCTGGTTGAACAGACTAGAGTTCAAAATACTTACTGCAAGAAACAATCCTATGGGAGTCAGTCTGGCATTGGTTGTTTGTTCCAATGAGATTCTGCTTTGGGTCACCAATATACTATTTTACAAACATAGATTTGACTCATACTTAAATATATTGTAGTGCAACAGTTATCCATAGTTTTACATCCAGGTTCATGTTAGTCACTCCTACAAACACAGAAACATAGGAAGATGCCATTTTATTGTAGATAAAAGGTATCTCAAGAAGCTATCTACACTTAGCATGCATACTAATTCCTACTAACATGAAAAGTCAAATTCTAATCAGAATGTCAATCTATCAATTTACAATGAGATGCACAACTATTAATTGAACTGGATGTTCTTGTTAATCTGACCAATGCTTATTTTTCCTAGACATGCTCTAGCTACAGATTTGTGACCCTTATATAAAAATGTAGATGGCAACAGAGACTAGACCAGTGGTTTTCGGGGGGCTTGAGGTAGAAATATAGGGATTATCTTCAAAGTGGCAGGATGGAATTTGGGGGGATAAGAAGCTTTTCTGTAACTGGATTGTCTTAATAGCAAAAGGATTCTAAGTTTTGTGGATACTCAGAAGATCATAAGAAGTTTCTTATCTAGGAAATGGTCTTGGTACACTTGTTGAGACTGTGGACTTAAAATCCTAGAACTTGGGTTCACATCTAAGTTCTACAGCTGAATTGCTTGGAGATAAACATTTTGCTAACTCCATTTCCCTGTTCTATAAAATGCAGATACTTGAAAAATGCACTGTGGTCCCTCAAAAGCCCTTCTGAGTATTTATAATAATGGTGCAGATAAGGCTTTTAGCACATGCCCAGCACACAATAGCTGCTCAGTTTATCAGCAGTTTTGCTGGTAGCGTTCAAGCCCTTTATTTAAGACTTCCTCTCCACCAGACTGATTACATGGGCATCAGCTACATTTGCCTTTGTGATTTTCTTTTTCTATACTTTCTTAGTCACTACACTGGTTATATTTATACAGCCCTTTCCAAAACAGGATATAATACTCTGATTATGTTTCTGATTAGCAAATTATAACTACTTTCCAGACCTGCTGCTCAGATTTTTCCCAGAGACCACCTTGATTAGCATCTGAGGCTGAGAGCCTGGTAATCTCTTGAGTCAGATATTTATAGAAAAATTTGGGTTACCTGGTCCTCATAATAATCCATATCCAGTTGTGGGGATTTTCTCAATTTAACTCTTAACAAGCCATCTCACCACCATGTCATTAGGGTACAGCTTCTTATCAAGCCCCCAGACTAACTACTCTATTTAAACGTCTTCAAAGAACTCTTACACAGCAATGTGTTAAGACCTTTGGACGAATCTAAAAGACCTGAGATCCAAGAGAAAATACTCTTGGAAAGACAGTGCTTCAGTGCTAGGATGGTTAGTGCCGATCAGGATTCAACATGGGCAGAAAATTAGAGGACTGGTGTACATAGAGCCCATTCTAGAATGCAGTAAGTAGGGGTTAGTTCCATCTGAAGTTTAACTGGCAGCAGCATGAAGAGAGAAAAGACACAGATTGTCTACAGCAGAGCCAGAAGCAGAAACCCAGGGGATGTGAAACACTGTAGACAAGAATCAGAGTGGAACAACAATGTGGGCCTTAGAATAGTAGTACAGAGTAGAAAATCCACCCGCAGTAAAGCAGTGTTAAAAGATTTGTGTCCACAGCTCCTAAATGTGCCAACGGGTGCTTGGAATGAGAAGATTCACAAATGATCGTAAAACACACTTTTGATCGTGGTGTGTGATAATCAACAATCAAAGAAATACAGAAGTTTCTCAGACAGGGACAGGCCTCTTGACCTACTCCATGAAGCAATGATTCAAGCTTTCAAAAATCCTTCCCAGAAACAGAAAAAAAAAAAAAATATTAGCTTCTGACTCTTGTAGCTTTTACAAAACTAGGTTCTGTTCTCACAGAAAAGAAAATACACACAGGGGGGCCAAAATTAAGTCAAGTCATCTTTGAGAATAAAGGATAGGCACCTAGCAGGACTGAGTTCTTGGTGGCAAGGGATGGAGAATTGATGTGATATGACATTTCCTAACGAGACCTTCCTAGGATAAAAGGAGGTTTAAGCACAAGTTCCAGGTAAAACGGAATGGTTTGGACTTAAGAACTCCCTATTCAAACCTGCATATTCAATATTATGTGTATATATACATATATATTAAAGCATATTTAAATCTGAATAGTAAATCTGATTATTAAGGGAAAATAAGTCCTTATGTAATGAAAAAAGGAAACAGAAAATTCATTCTTTCTACTCCTACTGACTCATTTTAAAAATATTTTTGCTTGTTTTGTAAATTTTTCAAAAAATCTGAATAAGAATTCCCATGATCTCATTTTTGACACTAAATCTAGGGAGTAAATAATAGAAAACCTAGAATATGACCTGAAAGAGCAGGAGGGTGACAGACACTCTTGATGATGGCTTCTTGGTATCTAGGGACTATTTACCAGGTTGTCTTGAGGGTCAGGTATTGATGTAGATTATTAAGCACCAGGATAATTTTTTTCCTAGAAGAAGTTTGTTGTAAGTTTTAATGATGTCATACATAGAGCTCTCTAACAAAAACTTCATGGAAAGTAATTTGGCCTCCCTGTGACCCCGTTTTCTCATTAGCTAAACATGTTACTAAGATAGCGGCAGGAGAAAAAAATATTTCCCTGGGAGAAGTCTTGTTAATAAATTATCTAACAAATCTAACAAGCTCTTGGGAAATATCCATCATTTTTATAAAAGTGTGGTACTGTGAAACTTAAGGTGCAGTGGTGGAAATTGCCTTGGTCTGATGTTGTCTTAAACCTGGGCAAAGGGAGAATGAGGATGGTGGAGAAGACCTCTCCATGCACAATATGTCACGTAGCTGGAAAAGTTCACGCTACACATCCAGGTCACCCTGAAAACCCCCAGGAAATCACTTATCAACTATCTCAAAGCCTTTGTTAACTTACTCAGAATTTACCCTCTTTTTAAAAGCATATTATAGGAAATATACTACAGGCTTATGTTTTCTATTTGTCATGCTTCATAAGCTAGATGTGGATTTTTCACCTAATATGTAACATAAACTAAGCTGCACATGTGATAAATAATCGTATAGACTGTATCAGGCTCAGAAACTCAGAGTTGAGACCTGTGGGCTTAACCACAGCAGTCGGAGTCTTGCTCAGAAAGATAATCTATAAAAGGTTGGTTGGTTGATTTGAAAAAAAAAATGATCTACCACACTTCTTATATTGAAGTGTACAATTGAATAGAAGAGCACGTGGCCCGTCCAAAAACAGTTCCTAGAGCCCTGTGCTAAGTATCAAGGAAACTCAGATAAGAAGCATAGCTCCTAATTTCCTGGCCTCTCATACTGTTGGGGAGAGAAAGCAGAAGGACAGTTTAAGATACAGAGCAGTCGTCAATGCAACGGCAGAGTGGAAGACAAAGGGAGCCATGTCGGCTTCTAGCTGGGACCGGGGCAGGCTTCATAAACCAAGCAAGCTCTGGAAGAGAAGCAGAAATCACCTGCCTGACAGGTCCATTCCAAGGAGAGAAAACAACAACAGAGCATGAGAAGAATGAAGGTTGAACGGCACTCATGAATGGCGGAGGAGCGGGTGACTAAGTGCAAGTCGGCTAGAGGCTTTTATAAACCAAGCGCCTCCTCACTTGGAGTTCAACCTGTAAGGGAGGAGGGCAGGGATGTAGTAAAGAATGTTAAGTGGGAGAAAGTGGTAGGAACAGGTTCTAAAATTAGAGCACATGTCATATGTCAAAAGGTATTTCTGGATATATTATGAAGGCTGAACCGGAATAGTGAGATGGAGGGGACCTGGAATTTAATTGAGACAAAGATGTGAGAGGCCAATTGTATTGGTGAGTCATATTGGAAGCATCTTGTAGATAAGTGGTTACAGAAGGAAAGGACACAGGGGGATCCTCTAAGAATCGAGGCCAGGAGCAGAGTCTTGGCCGAAGGGGAAAGGCAGCTAAGAAACAGGGGCAGGTTTGGAGTAGGATGCCATCAAGCAAGAAGTGAGGTTTAGGCCAGTGTTAGTCTTTGGCATGACCTGGGAATCATACAAAGGGTACAGAGTTTGATTTTTTTTTTATTATAGAGAGATGTACACATCCACCCCTACACCATGTGTGCTGTGTATCAGTTCAGGGCAATTCAAAGCTCACATTTGGAAATTCTTTTCAAGAAATTTCTGCCAGGCATGGTGGTGCATCCCTGTAATCCCAGTACTTGGGAGGTTGAGACAGGAAGACTACAGGTTCAAAACCAACCTCAGGAACTTAGAGACACTCTCAGCAACTGAGCAAGACCCTGTTTCAAAAACAAATAAATCAATTAAAAAAAAAAAAGGTCAAGGGCTATACACAGCTCAGAGGTAGAGTGCCCTGGGTTCAGTCCCCAGTACAAAAAAATAAATAAATAAATAAAAAGGAGATTTTAATACCAAGTAGGTAAAGATGATGACTGAAGGTGACGCCCTGAGAGATAATATCACTAATGGGCTAGGAAATTGAGGAAGAAAAGTCAGAGAGTTAGAAGGAAAGCCAAGAGGGATGAACGTAATGGGTTTGAAGGAGAAGGAAATTCCTCCCTTGCTTGCATCCATGTGAGGCAAAGAAAGAAAGAGGCTGAAATACCACGAGTGACAAGAGGTTAAGCTTCCCAATACTTGAGAGACTGAGACAGGAGGATCACAGGTTGGGAGATAGCTTCAGGAAGTAGTGAGACACTCCTCAATCTAGTGAGACCCTGTTTCAAAGTCAAAATAAAATAGGGCTGGGTGTATAGCTTAGAGATAGAATGTCTCTGGGTTCAATTGGCATGGTAGTGCATGCTTATTATCCCAGTACTTGTGAGTACTCCTGAGACAGGAAGATCACAGGTTCGAGGATAGCCTCAGCAAATAGAAAGACTCTCATCAATCTGGTAAAACCCTGTTTCAAAGTAAAAATAAAATAGGGCTGAGGGTGTAACTCAAAGGAAGAATGCCCCTGGGTTTAATCCCCTGTGTCACACACAAAAAAGTCCCTGGATTGGATCCCCAGTATACACACACACACACACACACACACACACACACACACACACAGAGTTTATACAAACTGAGAACTAAACTTCAGTCATTGATATTCATTGTTCTATAGATCTGTGGGTCCAGGGACAGACTGCTATAATAAGAGGAGGAAACAGGAAAGACAAATTAGAATCTCTGTAGACACATTCAAGAAACAAGAGCCTGGGAATCCTGAATGAGGAGTCACGGTGAGACGCAAGATTTCTTTCTTTCTTTTTTTTTTTTTTTTTTTTGCAGTATTGGGGATAGAACCCTGGGGCATTCTACCTCCTAGCTACACCCCCAGCCCTAGCCCTATTTTTTATTCTTTATTTTTGAAACAGGCTCTCACTAAGTTGCAGAGGGCCTCACTAAGTAGCTGAGGCTGTCCTCAAACTGCGATCCTCCGGTCTCAGCCTCCCGAATGCTGGGATTACAAGCGTGCAACACCACATCCAGCATGAGACTCAAGACTTTTACTTATCTATGGACAGGGTGAAGGCAAAACTTGAGCACGCTTGCTGGTTGAAGGGAAGGAACTGACCAGTAATAAAGACTGAGATCAAGAAGATAGGAAGGGAAAGTTATTTGATAACTTAAAAATAAGCAGAATAATTTGATGGAGGAGAAGTGACACTCTCTACGAGACAGAAAAGAAGGACAATGACCTTCCAGCTGTGGGTAATGGCGACATGGAGAAGCAAGGGGGAGAAGACTGTACTAGAGGGCCTCTGTCCTTTCTGTTGATGTCAGGCAGGCAAGGGGGATGGCGCATGCTTCCTGGTGGGGTGGAAAGGGGAGGCTGATGCTACGGAGACAAGCAAAGGACGCTTCTTTCTCCAGCACGTGTCCCATGCCTACAATAAGGCATGGCACAGGCTGAAAACTCAGTAAATATACCATGAAGGAGTAACTGCAATTTGAGGAATATCTGTACCTAGAAAAATGTGGACCGGCTGACATGTCAAATTAGAATAAAAGCTAACTGAGGAAAAGTAAGAGGTGTTTTAAAATGTCTATGGAAAGCTAGCCCACAAACGCCATAATTTATTTATATGGCCTAATGGAGGGCTCCGGGTGACCTGCAGTGATCTTAGGAGGAAGAGATATACAACCTCCTCAGAAGCTATTCACCCTGGCAGTCCTCGTGCCTCCTTAGAGAGCAGGTATCCATTCAATGAATAAGTAATTACTGACAGCTGGCAGATAAGACACGTGCGTTTCTTACCCAACACCCAATACTCGTAGCAGAGATGGACAACACAGGAAAATTAGTTAATTACACTGTCAGCTGGTCACCTGGACTCTGAGGACCACACAAAGGAAAATAGGGGTAAAAAAGAAAAAAGAAAGACAGTTCGGACTGGCAGGTGGCTCTGTAGCACGCGGACACTCAGACACATGAGAGGGTCAGCTAATCTGTGCTTTGTATTCCATAGATGACTTCCTCATGTCTAACAACATTCAAACCTAAAAACAAAAATCCCTCTCAATCCCAAACAACAGTCACTGAACAATGGGAAAGGGAAGGCATATTTCTAAGGCTGTTCAACCGGCTTCCCAGTGACTTGGGCTCCATGACAGGTTACAGGTGTAGTGTCCTGTTGTCTCTTGAATTCACACTATATCTAATAAATCACAGTATGTTCACTTGTCCTATTAAAACTGTATTCCACCTTCCCAGGTCTGAATAATTTGTATAAAATTGATTGCAACAGTCCTCACTGGAAGCTCTAATTGCATTCCTGGTATAACTTTAAATGATAACCTTATCTTAATTAGTAGCATGATGCAGAAATGCTTTTGAAAGCCTCTGAGAATTAACCTGCATTTTTAAACAGAAGCCCTGAGGCTTTAAGAAAAAAAAAAGATTCTAGTTGAATACACAAGCCAATGTTAATTTATCAAGACTATAGAAGAAAATAATCACATAGTGAGAGTGAGAGTCCAAACCACGCAACTCACACCTCTGATCAAACGGTTTCATTTCTCATCACAGAACTGCATACGATGCAGCCCTAATGCTTAGACCTCGGGGCACCTGCAGAAGAATCTCTGGATTCCTGAAGACAAGCAGGAACAGTAATAAGTGGTTACAACAGCAGGAAGACTGGACAAGCAGATGAGAGGTTGGTTATGGTCCTCACAATTCCGGAATTAATCACCATGCCTGCAGTCTCCAATACCAGCTTTCTCCTCCAGTCAACGAACCTGGGTGCTCCTCATTTACCCCAAGCTTTCTGACACCCCAGTCTGGCAGACCTATAGTAAGAATGTCTGAGTGATATCTAGCATATACAGAGAACTTAAAAAGCTTAACACTGAAAAAAACACATAAACCAATAAAAAAAATATACCTATGGGCAATTAAACTGAATAGACCCTTCTCAAAAGGAAAAATACCAGTGTCCAATAAATGTATTTTTAAATGTCTAATATAGTTAACTAGCAATGAGGGAAATGCACATCAGACTATCCTGAGATTCCGTCTAAGCTAGAATGATGATCTAACTGGATTCTATTACAGTTAGAATGATGAGTGTCAAGAATACAAACAATAATAAATGCTAGTGAGGATGTGGGGAAATAGGACTCTTATACACTGTTGGTGTGACGGTAAATAGTACAACCACTGCAGATCAGTATGGAGATGCCTCAAAAGACAAGGAAAGGAGTTACCATATGACCCAGCTATACCATTCCTTGGTATATTTCCAAAAGAATTAAAATCAGAATACTATAGTGATAGTCAGGCATGGTGGCGCACCTTTATAATCTCAGCATTTGGGAGGCTAAAGCAGGAGGATCACGGTTCAAGGACAGCCTCAGCTACTTAGTGAGACCCTTTGCAACTCATTGAGAACCTGTTTCAAAATAAAGAATAAAAAAAATAGGGCTGGGGGTGTCACTCGGAGGTAGAATGCCCCTGGGTTTCATCCCCAGTCCCGCAAAAAAAAAAAAAAAGAATACTATAGTGATACATGTATACCCATGTTTGTAACAGCATAATTCACAATAGCCAAATAATTATGGACCAACCTAGCTGTCCATCAGTGGATGAATGGATAAAGAAAATGTGGCATATGCACACAATGGAATTTTATTCAGCCACAAAGAACAAAATTGTGTCATTTGGGGGGAAACAGATGGACTAGAGAACAGGGAATTAAGTAAGATCGGCTAGTCTCAGAAAGTCAAGGATCGTATGTTTCCTCTCATTTGTGAAAGCTAGAGAGAAAATAGAAAAGAGACTTCAGATGAATGAGGAGAGAAATCAGGATTGGGAGAGGGAGGTGGGGAGGGGAAAAAGAAGGACTGAGGAAGAAAACAGTTCAATGATCAAGGTATCACTACCGACTCACTGGCACGTACAGGGAGGAAGTGGGGTGGAACACAGCTGGAGATACATCAAGTGATGTCGGCACGTATGTTTGCATCACACTGAACCTCACTATGACATGTAATCACAGGGCACCGATAAAAGTACATCTATAAAACAATGTCTGAACAAAACTTCCGAAGAATAAGGTTCCCTATGAGAGCGGTTTTGTTCTGCGTGTTTTTTCCCACTGTTTTTCTGGTAAAGCAATATTTATTGACTCATCAATGATGATCAGTAGTTAGGATGCCAGGACAGATGAAAATTAACATTTCAAACAATTACCTTCAACTATGCTAGAGCAAAACAAAAGGCTCTGCGGCAAGCCATTATTGTAAACTTCTTAATAAGTGTTAACGATTTTCCGATGTAATGCTTGCAAATTAAGATGTCTTCTAATGAACACGACGCAGTTTAGCATCTTTCTACAAATGTACAAAAATGTTAGGGAGACTTTTTCAATTGTAACCATAGCCACCCCTAGAAATGATAAACAAATTATATTTCAAAAGGGGTGTCCTACTGAACTTGGTCTTGGAGGAAGTATATGGTTTCTTCCTATAAGCCAGTAACAAGTAGGGTGTAACTGTCTTCCTATAATGCAGCTTAAAACTTTATTTTAAGATGAGTATGCTTCAAAAATAAAGTATCTTTTTCCTTACTAGAAGTGAAAGAGCCGTTTTGTCCAGATATAAGGAGTTAGAACTAACAGTAGAGTGTACCATTATGCCACCAGAAGTGAATATAAAACTACTAAAAAGCAATGAGGTTTAAACACTTTTAACATTTTATTGTAGAAGATTGGAGTTCAATCTAACTTAATTTGTTAGCATAAAATAAAGTAAAATAAAATCGGAGAAAATAGTTAATATTAGTTATTTTGAACTAATGTTAGCTCAAAATAATTTTTATACAACATCACTGTT
Organism: Muscardinus avellanarius; assembly: GCF_963383645.1. Taxonomy (NCBI): domain Eukaryota; kingdom Metazoa; phylum Chordata; class Mammalia; order Rodentia; family Gliridae; genus Muscardinus; species Muscardinus avellanarius. The sequence goes on along the minus strand of NC_137800.1, from coordinate 78,748,498 downwards.
TTAATGGCATGAAAGCACTATTTTTAAAATATACGTCTCTCAATATGGTGCATGCATCGTAACCATCCATCATATTGAGGTTTAGTGTGATAAAAACATATACATAGCACCCAGTGCATTCAAAAACACCATTTAAAAATATCTACTATAGTCAAAGAGCCATGCGCTGCAATGATCTGAAGATAAACTGCTCTTGTAAACTAGCAAAGCATCCTCTTTTTTTATAACAAGCATTTCTGCACCAAGACGTGTCATTTCAAAAAGCATCATCTTGTGTCGTATATATGGGCATATCTTTACATAAGCAAATTATCCATAGCTTACCTGTCCTATAGATATGTGTCTTATTTGGCTATATTATTTCCTCCTATTTTAAACTCTATCCCCAGGCTTGACTAAGGAGATTAAAAACTACACATATATTGGCCCCAGGAAAATTCAGCCACAAAAACTGCAGTCTAAGAGATATGTTAAGCAATAGATCTTTTAAGTCGAGTGACCCCACCAAATCTACTTGACAAGATGGCTCTCAAGAAGGAAAGCCTTGTGTGATTTAACTTGCTTTTAGTTTCACTGATGCAACACTCACACACTGACAGTGCCTTCAGGTTGCAAATCCTGTCTTTTTACCATTGCAGTTATAGTCTCATTTACAACATTAATGTGCTAAAGAGGGTCTGCATAAAAATCCTCAATTATTTTCAGACAATCTATGTGGTGCTGATGCTAATTTTAATGGCCAGGCAGCACAATCATCATAACCTCTGCTGGGATCCAACAAGGATTCTTCAAGCTCCTTACAAATGTATTAATCACTCCAACGAAAGTCACTACGTGCTTTTAACGAAGATAATGTATGTTACTGGGATTATGCCACTGCCTGCAGAATCATTAAAGAAAGATAGACCAGAATTTATGATGAAGCCTTTGGACAGCAGGGCAGTCTTTTAACCATAAAAATCACAATCTACAGGGACAGTGGCCAAAGCGGAGGAACCATTAAAGACTTATAATTAGCATCAATCAAGGTGACACTACTGTTGACATCTTTATTACTTTAAATACACTAATCAAAGACTTCAGCATTGAGATGGAGAGCTTGATAGGCATCTAGGCACAGAAAACATCCCTATAGAGAACAATTTAAATGATCTGTTCTGAAGGTAAGGAAAAGAAGAAGCAATGGTGTTCAATAAGGGGGAGCCAAACACATGGCTCTGAAATGAATAAGGGGGAGCCAAACACATGGCTCTGAAATGAACTCAAAATGGACCCAGCAGGTGGATGAGGTCCTTATGCGCACACTCCAAGTATTCCCCTAAGTAAACACACATCGGAACGCCCCTTTTGTGCATCCCAAAGGACTGGCCTAATTTGGATGGAAAAATAACACAACAAAATATAAGTGCCAGGCCACTCTGTCCTGTATATAAATAGCCAAACACTCCTGCCCAGCACTTACTTATTTCCGAGACCTCTTCTTACCCATTTACATGAAAATAAAAGCTAAGGGGAGCTCCAACCTAGGTGTTATTTACAGAAGTACAAAGGGGTGGTTGATATCATCTAATTGCACCAATGTTCAGTCTCATACACAGAGACTCTGAAATATGTCATTGTTATTATTACCGCTTATATAAAGATTTCAGTCTTAATGAACAAGAAGCCATTCCACATCTCTGCCACCCTGTGTCCATATGGTGTTATACCTTGATGACTATAATTTTTAAAAATGTACTCATTCTCCAGACAGATTCTGTTTGGTGTTCACGATCTGAATTTTTGAGGTAAAGGGTACACATGATAAAGGAAGGGAGGGGAAATTGGTTGCAGACAGCAAAATCTGGCTCAATATAGAACCATAGATGAAGCTTTGGCAAGGATTCTCCCAGGGGTACCATTCTGTCTTTGCCAAATGAGATGATAATAGCAAAGGCTTCCATTATGAAGATGACAAGCCCAGATAATCACTTTGGCTCCAAAGTTCAACTTTATTTATTATAGGTTTCTTAAATAATGTACCCATCATTAGGTTTAAAATGTTACTTTTTTTTTTTCTGAATTAGGCACCTACTTCTTTCAAAGACAAAAGAAGTTTTTGTGTGTCTATCAACAATGTGAGCAGAGCCAAAGAAAATTCACCATGGCTTCTTTCCAAGCAACAAAGAAGGGACTAAGAAAAGAAGATGAGAGGTGGGACAGAAACAAGGGGAAGAAGAAACAACCTGAAATGCAATGCTGACAATTCACCAAGAGAGTGGCAGCTAGCTCAAATCCAGCTCCATGCTTTATTCCATAGACAAGGAAAGGAGATAGCCTTATAGATACCAAGTAGAACTAAGAAAAATGCTATGATTTGACTACTGAAAATCCCACTGGTATAAACCAATATTTATCAAATCACTGCATCTAAAACATCATGCAGCTTAGGTGGACATGGTGACACACATCTAAAATCCTAGTACTTAGAAGGTTGAGACAGGAGGATGGCAGGTTTAAGGCCTGCCTAGGCAACTAAATGAGACTCTCAACAATTTAGTGAAGCCCTGTTTTAAAATTAAAAATAGGGCTGGGGTGTAGCTTAGAGGTAGAACATCTGTGGGTTCAGTTCCCAGTACCACAAAAAAAAAATAACAAAAAGATGCAATTTCTTAAAAGATCCAGTACTCCAAACATCTCTCAAATGATACACAGCTGAGCCACTCTTCTGGCTCTTAAAAGAGGAACCCATTTCATCTGAACAGGGATTTGTACCCTACCAAATATTATACACAGTGAACTTTGCAAAGACTCTGGGAGGTAGATGACTATTCACACTTCACAGATGAGGCCACAGACTAAAAGAAGTTAGTGGTCCCTCCAGTGGACACCTAGATGGGACACTCACTATAGATGGTGATGTGATATCTTTTCTAAAACACTATGCTGACCCTGGATTGCTCTCAAATATTCTACAACCTATTAAGGAGAGAAACCACAAATTATAGCTAATGTTTACCTAGAGTGAAGATAAATTTTAAAGAATACTTTTTTTTGCCAAGAGAAAATTGTTCACCAGAAACCAAGTGATATAGATATATAAACATGGGAGAATCATCATAGTTGATCATCAGCTGGTCCTGTTTAGGGATTGGACATCTTACTACCCCCAGGCCAAGACTTTTTCCTTTTCCTTCCTTCTTTCTTTCTTTCTTTCTTTCTTTCTTTCTTTCTTTCTTTCTTTCTCTCATGTTTCTTTCTTTCTCCTTCCTTCCTTTCTTTCTCTCTCTTTCTTTCTTCCTCCCTTCCTTTTCCTTCCTTCCTTCCTTTTTTCCTTCTTTTTTCTTCTCCCCACTTTTTTATGTTAAGAGTCATTTGGTTCTTGCTGACGCACAAGGGAAGGGGAAATCTGTGAAATATTGTATGAGCCTCACTGTACAGACGGACAATCTGCCAGCCAGATGCAAAATGTTGGCTAATAATGAGTCAGGAATGGGAGCCCCAGTACCAAAGACCTTTATGCTGAATCCTTCACAAAGGAGCTTTGTGTAAACAGGCTGCAGGGCTAGGAAATGACACAAGAAAGGGACAGTCACTTCCTCGCTAGAGCACATGCTTTTGACAGAATTTGCTGAAATGTGCACAGGATACTTCTAAAAAAGACGTGAATGAGAGGATTCATATCAGTAAGTCCTACTTTTTTAGATGAAGATGCGGAAATAGTTGAAGGCTGGCAAATTCTTTCTCCTCCCAAGTTTAAACATCACAAAGCTTGGTTTATATTTTCAAGGTAATGCCATTTTTGAATAAAAAAATAGAGAAAAAAGATAATTCTGGGAGAGCTGGATGGTAATGAGAGAAATCGAAAAAAAAAATAATTGCATGTAAAATACATAAAACATAGAAAAGAAGAGGAAAACCTTCACTTCTCAAGAATGGCAGAGAACAGTCATTACAAGTACGACATTACTACCTGTCCCCTGCGTTCTCTTTTGCAACGTTTCAACATGTCTCTTATCCTTTTGCCCCAGCAATAACTCAAGGTATAACTCTCCAGTTCAGTGTTGAGTACACAAGACCATCCAGGTGAATTAAGTGGTGGATTTTCAATTTTTTTAATACACAGGTAAGGATATTTTTCATTATACTTCCATGTTGTATGACGGAACTACTAGAGTAGGAGAAAACGAGCCATTGATATTAAGAACACTGGGTTCATGAACACATATATGCAAAATTCTGATAAATCGAATGAGTTTCTTATCCGCTAGAAGCATTCTCCCGATCTAACAATAAATATCCTGACCGATCAAGCATGTTTAATTTAATCTGAGCATTTAAAGAAAGGTACTGCGTCTGTAACAGAGAATGACTGGTACGAATGCCTAATACAAACACCAGGCGGGGTTTGCTCATGGCAGCATGCTCTGCTCATCTTGTCCCTTTCACCAATGATAGATTGCTGCAGATGGACTTGGAAAAGATTGGTTGAATGTGAAGACTCCCAAAATACAATTATAAAAAGAAATTTAAAGCAATTTAAGATGCAAATTTACAGAACTCTAATGGCACCTCAGTCTAGTTTTGAAAAGTTGTGTAAAAGGGCCTACTTGTTTTCTTACAATAGTAAAGGAAATTTTTTTTTTTTTTTTTTTTTTTTTTTTGGTGGTACTGGAGTCCCTGGAAGCTCTTCTACCTCCAGGCTACACTCCCAGACCTATTTTTTTTAATATTTTTATTTGGAAACAGGGTCTCCTAAGCCAGCACGGCTGGCTTCGAACCTGCGAGATCCTCCTGTCTCCGCCTCCCAAGTGTGGGGATTACAAGCGTGTGTCACCACGCCCGGCAAGGAAATTCTTTAAATAGTGAATTGTGTGATGGGTGGAGATATTGTATGGTCCACTGAACCCCACTGGAAAAATGAATATCCCTAAGTAAGGAAGAAAATCCTTCTGATAATATGTACCACATGAATTAGGTTATCCATAAACCCAGCTAGATACAAAACATGTCAGCAATGAAGAATACTAATGCAGAAAACTCTGTAGATCTATCAGGGTTCAATCAGGCTCAATATGGTTAATACAAAACTTATAATTAAAGGCAATGAATACTATGCAAACATATACAAGGGGGGGAAATGTCTGCGCATGAAATTACAGCCTTTCTTCCAAATAGAACAGCAGCCATCTACTAAGATCTGGATGACAGACATGGCATACACACTCGTTTTTCTCAAATGTACCTGATACAGCAGGGCAAAGACACATACCTCTTCGGGGCTCTAGGGCAGCATACAAACCCTAAATTCACTAATGTTAAAGGCAATTGAATAGCCAAAGAGATGAGATGGTCTCTATTATTTCATATTGAAGCACATATTAGGTTTGTAATTCTCTTACAAAATACATTTGCTTGCTACTTTAATTTCTAGTTTTTCTTCTGTCCATTGTATAGCAGGCCAAATCTACTGTATATAAAATAAAGTGGATCATTTATAATTTAATACTGACACAATCCATTGGAACTCCTATACTCATGACATTGACACAGAATACTGACCTAGAATTTATAAAATATTGATAGTTTTTTTTTGTTGTTGTTGTTTTCTACAAAGAATGTGAAATGGTCATGGTTTTTCCATGGGCTACTACCTTTGTTTTGCCCTCATATGCTCAGAAACTACCACCTGGACAGAGCCTTTTAGTGAGATTTTGACTACTAAAGTCAAATTGGAAGCATCAGTTACATGCCAGATAACAAGAGGATGTTTTCATTTTAAATACAACCCAATAAAGCTTGGAGGCAGTGATTCTTTAAATTAAAAAACACGTGTAAGAGAACCTAACAAAATCGTCATTGTCATACCATTACTAACAGAGCATGCATGTGTGAATGAGGCCCGACACAGTAGCGTTCGTGGGGATTCCTGAGCATGCAAAGAGGCTCCGAGCTGTGCACGCCCTGGTTTCCTCTCTCTTCTCTCTCCTCAGCGAGTCTTCAACGTCCTCACCTGGACGAGTCTTCAACGTCCTCACCTGAAACAGAAGCATAATAATATTGACATTACCCTGCTGCCTTCCGGTTGGCAGCAGACAAGAGGGTACACAGGGTGCGCATCCTGCACACCACGAAATGCCACCAGCACATAAATTATAAATGAGAATACTGCACATATGCAAATGATAAACAAAGAGGAAGCAGGCAGACAAGTGCGGCTGGTTTGAAATTTATTCATTCTAACACAGATGTGCAAAAAGTCATTTTTTGAAAAAAATAAAAATGTTTTCTTCCCCATCGTGTAATTGACTTCATGTGGCTCACACATGGTGGTCAAGCACACACACACACACACACACACACGCACACACACACAAACACTTGAAGCTTGTTCCTCTGGTATAACTTGGTGGTTCAGAAAACAGTCAATTTCTGATGGCAAATATTTGGTTCTTCAGGTCTCCCTCCTTCCCTTCTCCTGATAGGTGCTCCTTTAAGAGGAAGTTGACATCATAGATTGAGCAGAGAAGCCTCTGCTCCCAGGGCTTGCCTCCTGGGTGGGCAGCTGGGGCCTGCGTGGGGCCCGCCTCATCCTGTGGGTCACCATGGGGTGGCTGCTCCCAGTGTCTTCTCAGCATGCAGACCAAATAATGAGTGTTTCTGACAGCTCCCTTGGATGGGCTAGACTCATCTATCTCCACTTTGACACTCAGAGGCCGGCTGGCCCCCAGCTTGAGTGGGCGCCCTGCGCTCTCTGCACAGGCTCCCCTGCTTCAAGCTGTTGTGACCCCACCAGCCGAGGACCCAGTGTGGAGCTCACTCACCATCTCTCACCCCACTAGTCAATTCTAAGATGCGAGATACTTCTCCAGCTCATGCCAAGGGGACTTAGGGAACACCAAAGCGAATTCTCCAAGGTTCCAGAGGGGAGGGGAGATGCCACCTCCACGTTTGCATCTCCCTTCCCAACCACTGCAAAGGTTTGGATCTGGAGTGACGCCCAAGGCCCATGTGTTAAAGGCCTGGTGACCATGCTGTGGGGCCATTGGGAGGTCGTGGAGCCTCTGGGAGGCAGGACCTAGCGAGGTGATGTTATGCCACAAGGGCATGTCCTTGAGTAGGACTTGGAAATACTAATTTCTTCCTATCTGTTTCTTTGCTTCCCAGCTGCCATGAAGTGAGCAAATGTGCTCCATCACACACTTTCTGCCAAAATGAATACTGCCTCATAGGCCCTGAGACAATGTAGCCAACTGACCACTGAAACCTCTGAAACCTTTTTACCCTGTAAGCTAATTTTCTCAAGTATTTTTGTCACAGTGACAGAAAGCCAACTATGCAATCTCAAGTGTTTTGTTCTGCTTGTTAATCACCTTGCTTTTAATCCTTACCCTCCATGTCTCCTCAATGTCTCCTTTTGTTTTGCATCCTGGAGGGGTCCCTCAAATTATGTAAGCTCCAGTCTCAGGCTTTCTTTTACATATATAATGTATAAATGTAAGCTCTACCATTTTCAAAGAATCCTGGATTTTATAAGAACGTCTCTGACAACTACAATGATACCTTCCCCACCCCCTCTAGGATTTAGACTGTATCTGTCTGACTCCTGAAGCAATAAAATCTCTTGATCCCATCCATAAGAGTGCAGCTAAAGGGTAGGTCTATTAGCTAGGAGCTGCAGAGCTATAATCTAAAATCCTGACCATGTAATTTAGAAGAAGGAAGGTTTATTTTCTGAGGGTTCAGTGAGTTTGAGATCAGTGCACATGAGGCCAGCCTCTGCAGAACTCAAGGCATGGTGGCAGGAAGGGAAAAGAGTGAAAGCACAAGGCTGTGCTCCTCACATGATGGAGGCCAGTGCAAGACAGCAGTCAGGGGCAGGAGGAACCATGTGTAATCCTCAAGGCCACACCCTCAGGGACCCACCTTCTCTAGCCAGACTCTAAGGGCTGGGCAACCACCCAGATAAATCCATTACAATGGATGGGAATGGGTTATCCACTGCTGGAATTACAATCCTCATGCCTCAATTTTATCAATTCCAAACACCCAATTTGTGAATCCTTCAGGAGCTATTCTATAACTATAGCAGGAGGATTTATGTGAAAACCTTATAAAACATGAAATATCTGAAAGTTTTACTCTTAGGATATAAGCTAGACATATTTAGGACCATGGAAGATATTATGAGTTTCTTGAATTTCACAAATAACTGTGTGAAGTAATAATTGTATGGGGCATGTTTTATTAGACTATTTATAAAGAAACAGGTGAATTCTATTAACCCATTTTATAGATTAAAAACCAGAAGACAAGTGATTTTCCCAATGGAGCATGACACAGAAGAGGTAACACCAAAATTCAAACTCAAGTATCTGTATAGTTACTCCAGGGTTTTCCTCACTATTAATATAGATGTTCCTTGACAGTATCGGTCAATCCAAAATAAAAAAAAGAAAACATGAACAAGAATTCCTGCCACTAACCTAGGTCTGTGCACATACACACACAAACTTACACATATCCCTTCGTTAAAGGTAGAGAGAGAGAAATTCTAATGCATCATTAAATGTCTTCATTTACTAATTTTGTTCATTTAACTATTGTCTACTGAATACTTCTGATATAACAAACACTGTGCTAGTAACGGTAAACCTAGCAAGACAATTGTCCCTGTTTTTAATGAAGTCACAATATAGTAGGGGAGACAGACAAATGTAATTATTATACAACTAGGCAAATTCAGTCTTATATAATTTTATATACCATGCACAGGCTTTTATGGATTCCTAACCAGTTGTTTTCATACCTCCAGTGGTTATGAAGGTTACATTTATAATTTAATGCTATATTAAATATATACCGTAGGAATATCTATTTATCTATCTATCTATCTATCTATCTATCTAAATGTAACACAAACTCTACAGGTAGAAATTACACAACATACATTAAGGTGTGAGGAATGACTTTTTCAAAAATGCTTGTTTCAATAAACCTGCAAGTCATAAGAAGACAGAAAGAGTATAGAGTGACATGAAGCCATGAGATTCATCCACCTCCGCTACTTGCTTGTTTATCACTGTTTCAATGTATTTCATTGTTGAAAAATGAAAGCCTTTCAGCAATCTCAATGCACTACCAACAGTTCCTCTCTAGAGCAGCCATAGCCCATACGCATCCCACAGTGGTTCTTACAATCATGTGTGCTCTACGTGTGTATTAACCTGGTGCATTCATGGTTTCTTAAATCAAGGTAACTGTGGATGAATTGCAAAGGTTCTGTTTTTGCATATGTGTGAGGCCTTAGGAGATTAAATATAAAGCCAATCAACTTACGCTTTTTATTGGCACTCTAATTATATATCATAATGAGGTTCCCAGTGGTAAAAAAAAAAAAAAAATGCACCCAGCACTTGGTGTTTCCCTCCTGATCCCACCCCGCTCCCTTCCCCTTCCTGTTAATAATATTGAAATTAGTATTGATCACTTCATATATGAACATCACATTATTTGAACTGTTTCCTTCATTAAGTTTTCCCTTTCATCTCCCCACCTCCCTCCCAAATCTCCTTCCACTATTCTACTAGTATCTCCCCTACAATATCCAATCTGACTTTTCTCAATCTATCTATGAATTCATTCATAATTCTTATACATCTGTATAAGGTAAAATGTAAGGTGCTGCCGGGCGTGGTGGCACACGCTTGTAATCCCAGCATATGGGAGGCTAAGACAGAGAGATGGCAGTTCTTGGACAAGGTATTTAGTGAGATCCTTTGCAACTCAGTGAGACCCTGTTTCAAAGGAAAGAATAAAAAAAAAAATCGAGCTAGGGGTGTAGCTCAGAGGTAGAATGCCTTTGGGTTCTATCCCCAGTGCTGCAAAAAAAAAAAAAAGAAAGAAAGAAAGAAAGAAAGAAAGAAAGAAAGAGAGAGAAAGAAAAGAAAAAAAGAAATACATGATGTTCAATGAAATGGTACTTCAGCTGGCTTATTGTCTGCATGTTTTACTCATTGAATAGATAGATAGATAGATAGATAGATAGATAGATAGATAGATAGATAGATATTCCTACGGTGTATATTTAATATAGCATTAAATTATAAATGTAACAGACTTCATTGAACTATTTTCCTCAAATATGGCTGTTCTAATGATCTGAGGCTCCTTCCAGAGGTATGTTGAGACTTTGAGTTAATGTTTAACTAGTCATGAGAAGTTTACATGAGAATTATCCAAAAATGATAGCTAGAGCCAGGCGTGGTGGCCCACACTTGTAATCCCCCATATTTGGGAGGCTGAGACAGGAGCATTTGTGTTCATGGCCAGCCTCAGCTACTTAGTGAGGCCTCTGCAACTTAGTGAGACCTTGTTTCAAAATAAAGAATAAAAATATTGAGCTGGCGGTGTAGCTTGGAGGTAGAATGCCTTGGGGTTCCATCCCCAACAACATAAAAAACAATAGCTAATGAGTAATTAATTATAATGTTGAAGTGACAAACAGCAAAGGGAACAAAAATTCTGTTCCTCCAATTGCAAACACCTTTCCTAAAACATTAAGGCCCTTGCTTTAAGAATGTAACCTGCTCGGCTGTTTTATCACTTAAACGATTAATTCTAATTAAAAAGAAAAAAAGGACAATAATTCCCTAAATACTAAATAGATTAGAAATATATTAAGAAAATAAAAACCCATAGCCATTTTTCCTCTGGGTGGGGGGAGGCATTTACATATTCCACTGTGCAATTATATATATGCTAATCACATGCTAATATAAACATGAAAAACTGTTATGTGGAAATTTCAAGTGGAAGAATTAACAAAAAATTGCAAAGGCCAAAAAAAAAAAATGAGGTCTCACTGAAAACAGTGTCTGCCATCTTGCTTATTCATGTGTAAACACCCAATATGCTCAAGGCTTTGACATCTCTATTTGTTTTGAGCCTTGCATCAGCTATAAATATATAACCTTTAATTGTGTGATTGATCTGTCAAAAATTCTGAAATCTTTTACATATAAGACTAACTTCATGTGAATACAAATATCATCGCAGTTTCCCATTATAAGTGATAACTTCTCAAGGAAATGAAGATTTCCCCCATAAAGAATCTGTATGTTAATTGGCTCATTGGTTCAGTCATTCACACATAGAACTGCATTTTTTCATAGCAGAGATCACATTTTTAATCTCCCTTTTTTTTCTTTTGCAGTGTCCTCAAAAATGCTTAAAAGAGTATTCTACAAAACTCGAGCTGAGAGAGAGCAAAGGGAAACCCATTCTCCCATTCATATTTTATTGGTACAATCAGATCTTTCTAGGCAAAATATCAGAAAAAATGCCCAGTGGATTAGATGGCACAAGCAGCAAGCCTTTCCTCCAGGTTTCTGTGCCCTCTGGCAAAAAATCGGCTTCTGCATCTGGCAAACATATGCAGAAAACTAGGCCAAATATGGCCAGTGAATGTGGCCAAGTTCTTTCATATCACCCACGGTGACAGCCAACCCAAGTTCCCAATGTCAACTCCACTTACGAATGGAAACTTTACTTTTTCAGGAATGGTGTTTATATTGAACATACAGTAGCAATAAAGCCAACTCACCTGTTTGGAGTAAAAAAAAAGTCTTAAAAATGACATTAAAAGAAACATTTTTAAAAAAGTGCAAGTGCAGCCGGGCATGGTGGCACACGCTTGTAATTCTAGCATTTGGGAGGCTGAGACTGGAGGATCGTGGTTCGCGGAGAGCCTCAGCTACTCAGTAAGGCTCTCTGAAACTTAGGGAGACCCTGTTTCAAAATAAGGAATAAAAAAACAGGGCAGGGTGTGTAGCTCGGAGGTCAAATACCCCTGGGTTCCATCCCCAGACCCGCAAAAAAAAAAAAAAATTTTTTTTGGCAAGTGCACTGCACTTGTGAACATTTAGAATCAGATGGCTAGCCTAGAAATGGGTCTGAGTATCGCACACAGTCAAAGATTTAGAACCACACAAAGATTTAGAAGCATAAGGAAATAAAAAGATGGTTTTCAGTGCTTCTGCCAGGTATATTGCCTTTCAAGTCGTCCGGTGTAACTGACTATTATAATTAAATCTTTAATGTCAGGAAGAACTTCCAGGCTGTAGTTAAAATGCCAGAAGTTCCAGGGAGACTACTAGTTGTCAAACATGGGATTAAAGATTTTGAAATAGTCATATGTTTTACAATGTTGATAATAGACTTGAATAAATGTATACTTGTCTGACCTCCTGAGACATCTACTGTACTAAGCACCAATGACAAAGCCAAGAAGTTCGCATTCCTTGCCTTCAAAAGTGTCACTGTAATACCTGTAGGGACCGTAGTAGAAACCCCCAATCCCATGCTACCTAGCTTTTCTACCTGGTTCTTCTGGCTTTCTTTTCCAAGACATCTTCCATTTTGTCAAGGAAGATGGAGTGATGAGCTATTGGGTCTGTTACACATTAATGCACTAGAATGACAGCTGTTTATTACAACATCACCAAAAAGCTCTGTTCTGACAGAATATGTCCCAACACACATCAGCAGAGAGAAAACAACTTGTTCCTGGCTAGCACATTAAGAAAACCTTACACATGTGAAACCAAAAAATGTGTCTCTAGGTAGAGATACACTTTTAACTCACGTAAGGGGTACACTGAAAATGAAATCATTATATACCTTTTGAAGTACTGCAAACATCTAACCAAACATAAGTGTATAATACTCAGGAAACTTCTACAAAACACATCCCAGACACATCAACCAACCTCCTTATGCTGCCTTAATTCTGTTTATTTTCATTTTTTATCATGCTTTTCATTCTACTGACTCCTTTGCCTTGTCATGTAAACAGACTCAAATCATTTTTCATCTGAAAACCCATTCCTGTTCCCAAGTCATTCTTAACTCATGCACCAATTCTCTTAATTCTCTTCTTATCCGAACTCCTGGGCAAGGAGAGCTTTTTTTTTTTTTTTTTTTTTTTTTTTTTTTAATAGAGTGCCTTCACTCTACACTCATTTCTGTATCCAATGGATTCTGGTTTCAAACTTCACAATTCAAGTGGAACTGCTTACTGCTAAAGTTACAGATAATTTTCTAACACCAGTGGACACCTTTCATTCCACACCTGCTTCAACAGCTCTGTTAAATTCCATCTTGATGGCCTCCTCTTTGTTAAAAAATCACACACACACACACACACTTCCTGGGCACTTCCATCAATTTCAGAACAGTCAGCTCTGCTGATTTCCCCCTCCCACCCCCATTCCTTTCAATATCCCTAGCCCCTTGCCTCTATACTTACACAGTGGCCATGAGGACTTTGGCTCAGACTATCCAAGCTCAAATCTCAGTTTTTCCATTTACTGTCTATGAGACTCTGGGCCACTCGTTTAATTTCTCTGTTCGTAGTTTCCAATCTGAAAGTTAGGGATCACTCTACTGATGAGCCACTTATCACCTGTTGGCCAGGTGGTGGGGGCTGGGATCCCACACTCCACTGTGTTGATTAACTGGGCGGACACTGCGTCCTTGGTCTTGGAAATGTCACCTTCTCCTGTATCCTGCTCCATCCCCACTTGCAGGCCTGGGCTCAAGATTTATCCTTGCCCCTTCCCTACATGTAGAGAGATTGCTCTATACCTTGATCCAGCTGAAGTGAATTTTCACCTGTGCCCAAGGGACAGCAGGGTTTGTTGCTCCTCCTTGGCGGCTTAAGGCTTTCACTCCAAGGGAGAGAGGGGAAAGGATGGAGGTGGGGCTTCCTGCCTTCCCCCCAATAGTTGTTCTATTCTTCAAGCCTGTGTTCAGAAAAGAACTCCTGTCCTGTCTTCTATGTACCTCTCCTGGGCATCAATGAGGGGCCTATGGATGAGCACAAATTCCCCTGTGTCTGCATCCTCACCAGTTTTGCTTTGACTTTCCTGTGCTGGGCCATGCTAGGCCTTTAGCAAGTTGTTAAACATTTCAGTGGATTCTTACTGATGACCTTATGCATCTGCTTCAAGTAAGCAAGGGCTTCCACCCTTTCTTTCCTTGGAGACATCAGCCCTTGCCTAGAATTGGGGTGAGTTGATCTCCCAGAAGCCTCTCCTCTCTCAAGCATTTAAGAAGTCATGGATTGAAAGCCAGGCGTGGTTGTGCACGTTTGTAATCTCAGCAATTAGGAGGCTGAGAAAGGGGGATCCAGGTTTGCAGACAGCCTCAGCTACTTAGTGAGGCCTTTTGCAACTCAGTGAGACCCTATTAAAAAAAAAAAAGTCATGGATTTGCAAATATGCTACCAGTTTTTGGTGCTATTGAGTAGCAACTTTGCATTTTTCTGTTTATAAGTGGAAGCCCAAAACACTGACTTTTCACCCAAGGCCGAAAGTGCTTCAAAAGACACAGAAAAGTCTTCTCAATTAGAGATGCTGAAATATTTGGCTATTTATTCAGGGGGAAAAAACTTAACCATTCCTCATGCCTCATATTACACACTAAAATCTATCCGAGATTATCAAAGATCTAAACATAAAAATAAGACTATAAACCTTCTGGAGGAAAACACAAAAGGGTATCTTTGTGATCTTGGAGAATGCAAACATATCATAGGCAGTACAAGAAAACACGGGCAATAAAAGAAAAATGTTACAAAAGGGACTTCATCAAAATTTAAACTTTTGCTTTTTGAAAGACATCATAGGAAAAGAAGAAAACGTCTGTGATACATATAGCTGACAAAGGACTTCTATCTGACTCCTACCATTCAACAATAAGAGACAAACAACTCAATTTAAAATCTGGGTGAAAGACTTGAATAGGCACTTCACAAAGGACTATGGATGAATAGCCTGTAAGCACACGAAACAGTGCTCACCATCATCAGCCATGATGGAAACGCAAATCAAAGCACAGGAGATGCCACTGCACACTCACACAAAAGGCTAAAATGTAATAGACTGATGACACCAAATGTGGACAAGGATGAGAAAATAAAAAACACCAGAAGGTTTCTCCCTTGCTGGTGGGTGGATAAAATTGTAAAATCTCTTTGGAAACTGGTATAAAAGTTGTTTGCAAAGGTAAACATCTACCCCTTGGTAGCTACCCAAGCGAAACTTAAGTATATAGGCATTCAAAAAATCTAGTACAAGCATGTTTTTTAACAGCTGTAAGCAGAATGGCCAAAGGCTAAAAACAATCCAAGTGTTCATGGGATCCACCAACAAACGGTGGATCAGAAAACCAACAAAACACAATACAAAGGGATGATGGTTATGGGGAAATACCACAGATAGCCATAAAAAAAAACAGCCAGGTATGGTGGCATTAACTTACAGTCCCAGTACATGGGAGGCTGAGACAGGAGGATTGTGGTTTTGAAGCCAGCCTCAGCAACTCAGTAAGGCCCTCAGCAACTTAGCAAGACCCCGTTCCAAAATAAAAACAAAATAAAAAGGGCTGAGAGGATAGCTCAGAGGTAGAATGTCTCTGGATTCAACATCCATAACCAAAACAACAAACAACAAACAAACAACAACAAGAAGAAAACCTAAGAGAAACAAAGGAATCCATGTGACAAATAGAGTAATTCCACTTATGCAAAGTTATAAACCAAGCAAGACTATTCCACAATGAGAGAACCCTCAGATGGGGAAAGGCAGATGTGATCTTTCTCTGGTAATATACATATTCTGTATATGGAGAGAGGGGCAGGCAGCACGGATATACACATTGGTCAAACTCACCAAACTGTACTTTTAAGATGATGTAATTCACAACATGTAACTCCGTAAATGATATCCAATAAAAAAGCTAAACTGGAAAAATACATAAACATGCGTACACTATGAGGAAGTAGCTTTCTGGTTCTAGTTTATACCTATCTATTGATTGCCTACACTGTCTGTTAGAATATAAGCTTCATGAAGATCAAAGCTTTTTCTTCTAGCTGTCCATTATATATCCAATGGTCATGACTCCAAAGTCTATCTAACCCCATTGGATACTGAGTTTTGATTTGTTTTCTTGGTTACTTAGATTTATTTTCCACTTGCTGAATGGAGGGTTTTAAAAATCCCAAGAGATAACGCCTGGGCCCAGACTTCATCTCTTGGGATTTTTAATTTATAATCACTATATGATCTAAAGTATGATTTAATACAAGAAATTGTATTAAATTTAAATTTTCAGTGCTCCTTGAAGTTGCAACCTTTTCTCCTAAGTGCTGTCTACCACGAGCAAAAACAGGACTCCCAGGCAAGCAGAGCTTCTATGTGACCAGCTAAATCTCACCCTTCAAGTTCACGTTTCTCCCTTAACTCCATGTCTAATGGGAATTCATTACGAAGCAGCTTTCTGGGATTAGAGTTCCATGCTAGCCTCTCTTCAAGCATTTACAGATTTATAACTAATTAAATCCTGTCCACACCTCACCAAAAATCCCATTAACAAGATTCATGTTAAAGCACATTGGTAGCTAGCAGAGGGTTAGGGGTAGCACAGCCCTTTAGGCCATCCTGGGCAGTATGCAATGAGATGAGATTATCTTCAAAGCAAAGAATGGCTGAGTTGGTTTCGAGGTAGCCACATACAGAATGCTAAGATTCCTAAATAAAGGTACCCAGGTCACAGGTCAAATATAAGCAAATGAATAGATGATTACAAACAGAAATAGGCAAATGTGCAATATATTGGCTCATCTGAGGATAAAAGCACTATTTTAAGATGTCTATTAAATTATAGAAGAAGAAAATTGAAGAGAAAGATAAAAGGTTTTCTGATGGCTTATAGAATAAGGTATCCATTCCTTTTATAACATAGAGATCCCTCAAGGTTTAGGTAAATGATGGCCTGATAATATGTTATGATTTAGATTTTATAGTGCCTTATCTACACTAGATAGCTACACTAGGTGGAAGGAATTTCTGGAACTAAGGCAAATGAAATTTATCTGAATATAAAAATAATGGAATATAACTCATTATAGATTGATAGGAGCAATTTCTGACCCCCAGAACACAAGAAGATATTCAAATGCAGATAGTTTATATTGATTACCTCTATGGTAGCAACATCATCATTTACCTACTGTACCAACAAAAGACTATTGCCCCGGAATAAAATGGAGTATTCTAAAGATCTTTAATTCTGGGTAGTAAGTGAGAGATGGTTCTGGTAGAGAAGGGGACAATTTCTTTTACTTAGTGAAGACCTCTATTTGGATATTTGTGGACACATATTGCTTAAATTCTCTTGAGTTATTCATCAAAATTTAGTCCAGAGGAGGAAATGGCACATTATGCTCTCTGTGAGGCTGAAAACCTAAAGACTCTAAACAAATAGGGGAGAGAAAACAAAACCCAAATCTGGACATCCAATTGGCATTATTATCTTTTATTCACGGTCACTGCCACGGCTTAGCCTCTATTAGGAGGATTTATCCATCCTCGTCTGTTTATTCCAATCTGGTTTCTATCTGCAATGAAAAGAGTCACTTGTCAAGCATCAAATTCATACACGCATTAAAAAATAAATAAAAGAGCATGCTTAGTGAAAATAAAAAAGAATAAAGATTTTTTTTAAAGCAGTTTCTTTTTCCTTGAGAAAAATCAGCCATCTCATAAACTGTCTTTTATTGCTAGGACAGAAGCAGTCCCAGTCACTGGATTCAAATGTTATCGTTAGGATAAGTTTAATCAAGCACTATCTTAGAATTCCCAGAAGTTAGCCATTGTCCAACAACTGAGATAAAAAACATAAGCCACTCTCTGTCTCTGCTTCTAACTTACTGTCTCGTGTGATTATTTTATAGATGCAAAGACTTGGGAAACTACTGAGCTATGTTTGAAAAACCGATAAATGCTCATACAGCAATCATAATTTCTAGTCATTCCACTTCTCACTTGAGAATGAGCTGGCTCTGGGGTGCTGGAGATCTAACATACAGTGAGGTAGAAATTTCCCACCTAGCTGGTTTATATACTCACCGGGTACCCCACTCTTACTGTGAGTCATTAACATTCACTAGTCACAGGGACCAATAGCTGGTCTGGCTCTGCATTAATTCAGACCCTTGGTTTAGATACCACACACAGTACCCAAGCCCACAAGCTGAGACAACAAAGTGTCAGTCCCTGACAATTCGTGCCTGGGCCAAGATCTGAACCACGAGGCAGGGCAGAATTCCCATCTGCTGTCCATCTGCCATCCTGCCCCTATCAAGAAAGGTTATATCATGAGCTGCAGACAGATGGGCACTGCAAAGATCTATTAGGAAGGAAAAAAAGAAGAGTCTGAGATGATTAGAATAATGACCTTTGATTCAACATGAAAATCGGAGTCATAAGGAAGATCCTGCATAATTTCAAGGTTTTTTAAATTGTCTAGAACAGATATTTTATCTTTTGCCAACATTAAAAATAAACAAATAAAATGATATCTGTGTTCTATGCGCTAAGTATACAGTGTCCGAAGTCCAACGTACCTAGAAGGAAAGATACAGGAAGAGCGAGAGTGCCTGGTGTGTGTGCTGTCTTCACTTGAAGTTGTTTTCCTCAATGACACATCAGTGAATTTTAACGATGTTATTAAACTAATAAAATAGAAATCCTTTATAAGTTTCTGGTGGTGTGCATTTTCACCGAGAGCCTATTCTATATAAACAGGAAACTAGGATAAGTCAGCTCATGTATTAAACAAAAGCCTTAAGACATAAAGGGAGTAGTGAGCTCCTGAGCACTAAAGCAAAGTATGTATTATGTTTCCATAGCAAAAAAAAAACAACATTTGCAAGGCAAATACGTACCCTAGACAAAGGGCAGTTATTCAGTTCCTCCAACATGGAATGTCTCTCCACCATGTACCAGGCAAAGGGCTAGATGCTAGGGGCAGAAAAAGGAGTCTGGCACAGATGGTCTTTGTCCCCCAAGAGATGACAGTTCATGGGACGGATGGCCAAATCAATGGCTTATTCCCATCCGGTGAAGTTTTATGGTGAAGAAAGGATATGGAACCATGTTATTGGTTCTTGAGGGGCAAAATGGTCACCTAAGTTGTTTCAAAAAGTTAAAAATTTAGTCGGGCATGTTGGTGCATGTCAGTAATCCCAGTCCTTGGGAGGCTGAGACAAGAGGATCACAGATCCAAGGCCAGCCTCAGCCATTTAGCAAGCCTAAAAACAAACAATAAAATGAGGACTGGAGATATACCTCAGAAGTAGAATATCCCTGGGCTCAATCTCTAGTACTAGTACCACACACACACACATACACACCAAAAAAAAAAAAAACAATAAAAAAGGAAGAATTATATATGTGTGATATGTTTTAACTTTCATACACTTTTAGTAGGTTTACAAAACTTAATTTTTCTTTACAGTTTATGCAGAATCAAATAGAGGTAATTCATATTTTGAACAAGAAATAATCTTTCAAAAATGTTAGAAAGTTTTAGGCTAACCTATATATTGCAGAAGCATTTTTTATAGTAAAATATCTTCCAAAAGTTGACATGAAACAGAAATTCAATTGAAAACTTGCTAAGCAATCTCGAATGAATTTATCCAATATGAAAAATGAGGCCTATCTCCGCAAAAGGATTTATATAGGAAAGTTTTAAGCATCTTTATTCATAATAGCCCCCAAAGAAAGAGAAATCAAAGATCCAGCAAGAGAAAAATAGAATATGAAACTGGGGTATACTGGTAAAATTAAAGCTTCCCCAACCCTGGAAGTGAAAGCACACACAACACAGGGATGAAGACATTAATGGACACACAACATGTTGATGAGCTTAAAATCCATTGAAAAGAATCACCATGCGGCTCCAAGTATGACTGACATGAAGAACAGGCCACGGTTTATGCTAGCAGAAGTATGATTAACTCTCCTAGAAAGACCAGCGATACTGAAAAGAAAGGGGTACCCGAGGCGTTTCAGGGACGACGGAATTGTTTTCCTTCTTGATCCGAGTGATACATGTACCAAGTGACTACTTAGGTGAGAAGACATTGAATTTCCCGTGCAAGATTTGTGTATTCTACTGAGTGCAAATTGTACTTTCAATTGTAAAAGGCAAAGCATCAAGTCCATAGGATACAATAAAGATCCATCAGGTGAGTATTTCTAAAAACCCTTGTAGTAGCCATCTAACAAAATAGCTAACTAAATAGTGCATCGTTTCAGAAATAATAATATAAATTCAGCTAATTGCTATTTTTGTAGCCAAGCTTTGAAGAGATAAACAGGAATAACAAATGCTTGGAAAGTGCCCCTGGGGTAATTCTTTCATCTAAACTGCAATGTGCTGCGTATCTGAGCCATATTTAAGTAAATTAATCCAATTCAGGGTCAGAAGGGTATCTTAAGCCTATGGAAAATCTTATGCTACAGCACATGGCCATTCATCCTTTATTTTTTAAAGAACAATTTAACTTTATTATTACAGAAAATGGCCTCACTGCCCCATTCTTCACTTGTCACTACCAAAAAAAAAAAAAGAAAAAAAAGAAGAAAAGAGAAAGTAGAAATATATAATGCGCAATTCACATCAGCCCCTGATTATTCAGAGAGAAAAAAAATACTGTACTGCTTTCAAAATGCACATGATTAAAACACAGTAATTTATCCTTTGATGTTTATATTTTCTCATGATGTAAACTTGACTTCATGAGGAAGGTGTTACTCACCAACCATCTGCACTTGACCAAAAGAAACTTGGTCACCAGTATCAGTTTTAAATTCTTTATTCTTCACTAAAACTTATATTTGCCCACAAAGTAAACCTAAGGACTAAACATTAGAGTCATAGTATCACTTTCATTTACATATATCTTGATTCTGGTGGTCCCAAGTATTTCACATATATAATCAATTTTCTCTTTAATAATCCAATGGAGAACTGGGGGTAAACTACTTGCCTAGCATAGCATGCATGAGGCTCTGGGTCCAATAACAGAACAGAAAAAAAAAATCCAGTGGAGGAGGATAACATACCATCATCTTCCATACATTTGAAATAAGGGAGAAAAATCAATGGAATGTGAAACCAAAAGTAAAACACCACAGAGAAGCTATTTTTTTTTTTTTTTTAGTGCTGTGTGAGCATATGTGTAAAATGGAATTATTTGCAGGAACTTTTGATCTTTCCTGCACAATTCACTTATAAAAAGAGAACCTCCTTTGCCATGATGATTTGGCTTTTCTTTTTTTTTTTTTTTTTCCAGTACTGGGGATGGAACCCATGGGCATTGTATCCGTAGCCCTATTTATTTAATCTTTTTATTTTTGAAACTGGGTCTCACTGAATTGCGAAGGGCCTAAGAAGCAGAGGCTGTCCGCGAACCGCGATCCTTGTGTCTCAGCCTCCCAAATGCTGAGATTACAAGCGTGCGCCACCACACCCGGCTGATTTGGCTAATTTTAACAGATACATTCTATACTTTGACTTACAGTCAATTTTTTTCTTCTAAAGACATAATTCAGTACAGCTATGGTTCCATTACGTTAGGGTAAGCCCAACATAGTTCATTTTTCTCATACTGGTCACAATTAAAATTGTGAGTGAGTGTGTGTGTGTGTGTGCGCGCGCGCGTGTGCTCATGGGAACCAGCCACTTAGGCCTCCTCAAAGCAGGTAGATCATGTAATTTAGAAAAAAAAAAGCCCTGCATGGTGATGAGTTTTCTGTTTCATTTTTTAATTATTTCCTATGTAGTATGACTCCAAGGACAGACCCCAATTGCAGACAAACTATCAGATGAACGCTGGCAAAAGGAACCAGAAAGAGGGACCACTGTGGACCAGACATTTTTAGGACAATCCTAGGGATAGGAAAAGAAGATACCATAGTTCTCCAAAAGAATTCCATACAATTACCAGCTTAATTCCTGAGCGAAACATGCACAAAGCAGTCCCAGATGAGACAGCAAAGGCTCTGGGAGGTGAAGGGAGATCTGGTCCTTTGTCTATGCCTCGCAGTAACCCCTGAATTGCAGATGCGCAGGAGAAGCCAACCAGTATAGCAACTCTTGAGAAAGAACTGAGATTTGAACCACCTGTCACAGAAGGTGGGACGCAATGCAGTCTAAATCTAAGCAACTCGGCTGCCTGCTAGAATAAACACATTCGCTCTCCAGAGTATTATCATGGAAATGTCCCCAAGAGATTCCACACAACAGAATATTCGCAATATCCGCAATGGCATCCCAAATTACTCACTATGCCAAGAATCAGGAAAATACGGCCAGTTCTCATGAGAAAAGACAAAAACATGATAGGACCCGATGACTGAGCTATTAAAGACATTTAAGCAGCTATTGTAACTACGTTCCAAGATTTAAGAAAATTGCTCCTAACAGGAATGAAATTAGAGAAAGCCTCAACAGAAAATAAACTAGAAGAAATATCATTTTGGGGAATCAGAATCTTGGTACCTAAAGGGGAAATTCAGTCTGTGAACTCAAAAGCTAAATGGAAATAATAAAGTTAGCCAACTTAAATATAGATAAATAGAAATGACCTGACCTGGAGCACAGAGAGGAAAGAGGAAAGGCAAAGAATGAAGAGTGAAGAGAGCCTCAGAGACCTGCCGTACAATTTCCAAAGACCTGAAATGTGTAATCGAGGTACCAGGGGGAGGGGAAGTGGACAAAGAAAAGAATTTTAAATAAATAATACCTGAAAGATACCTATATTTAGACAGCACACATACGTTTAAGGATTCAAGAAGCTCAAAGAAAACTGCATACTGGTGGAATCCAAATAAAGGGGACACTACTGAGAAGGGTTAGAGCATGTAGCCTGTGTAGGCAGGGAAATGGGTTAAAACACTGAGGAGTTCTCCTCACATGCCATGGAGGCCAAAAGGAAGGGAAAAGAGAAAATAAATAATTCAATGTTGAACTTAAATTCATACATGGTCTAAGACCTGACAGAATGCAGACTAGATATTAAAAAAGAACCAATGTAGCCGGGCGTGGTGGCACACGCTTGTAATCCCCATGCTTGGGAGGCAGAGACAGGAGGATCGCGCAGGTTCGAAGCCAGCCCTGCTGGCTTAAGAGACCCTGTTTCCAAAAATTAAAAAAGTATAAAATATGTCTGGGAGTGTAGCCTGGAGGTAGAAGGGCTTCCAGGAACCCCAGTACCACCAAAAAAAAAAAAAAAAAATAGAACCAATGTATATTGTATATTGGCTACAAAAGAATAAAGGAATTGAAATAATAAAAAATATTTTATGAAAAAATATATATTTTTCAGTTAGTAAGCATGGAGTGAAGTTTCAGTACCCGATAACATAAGAAAAAGAAGAGAACTCCTGAGATTAAAAGAAATGCTTCAGGTAACATGGGACAATTCACCAAGTAGACAATTAATAATGTTGATGTCCCTAAGTGTAAAAATATATAAACAAATATTGATAATATTAAGGGAAGAAGTAGTACCCTTACCATTTTAGTGTCTCTCCTTGAATAATTTCATAGGCTTCAAAAAACAAAATAAAACAATAAAAATAGGCCAGCAAAGATACAGAAAGTCCTACTGACATGATCAAACTTATCAAATTAACATTTATAAAACCCTTATTCAAAAGCTTCAGAACACATACTAATTTCAAATATATATTCACTAAGAAACACACTATATTATACTCCATTAATAAAGTCTCAATATTAAAAATACACAAACTCATATAGAGTATATACTTTCACCACAGTGCAACTAAATTAGAAATAACAAAATCTAGGAAAATTCCAAAGATGGATCAATAAAAAAGCACACTTCAAAATAGTTCATGGCCAAGAGATAATGTGCAATATAAGTAAAATTTATTTTGAACTGCATAACAAAACAAAAGAAAAGCCAATATTCTAAAAGTTGTGGGATGAGGCTGAGGAAGGGTCAAGAAGAATATAGAAGAATATAGCATTAAATCCTTACATTAGAAAATAAGCTAGAAAAACAATGACCTTTATATGATTCTACCATAAAAAGCTAAAAATAAACAAATTAAACTCAAAGTATGCCGGGCGTGGTGACGCACACTTGCAATCCCTGCACTTGGGAGGCGGAGACAGGAGGATCAAGCAGGTTTGAAGCCAACCTCGCTGGCTTAAGAGACCCTGTTTCCAAATAAAAAGTCTAAAATAGGTCTGGTAACGTAGCCCAGGAACCCCAGTACCACCAAAAAAAAAAAAAAAGCAAAACAAAAAAACTCAAAGTATAAGGAAGACAATAGGTAAAAGCAGAAATAAGCCAAAGATAAAACAAAAAAACAAAACCCGATCACTAGGTATTTGAGAAGATCAACAAAGTTGATCATACCCCAGTTGGAAATATTAAAAAATATGAGAAGTGACACAAATCACCAATATAGGTATCAGAAGTGGAAAAAGAGTTAACCTCACAGACCCAATAGACTTGAAAAATAAGATAATATAATGCTACATAAAAGTATTTACAAATATATAAAGTTGAAAAGATAATAGAAAATATACTTATAATTAAAGCAAAGAAAATATAAGCATACATGCACATATAGATTACATATGTAATACATAAGTAAGATTTTTTTTGGTGGGGAGAGGGTTAGAATAATTCATTTCACTTATCAAAAACACAAGCAACAGAACAAGTTTAACTACAAAGTATCACTTGTGTGTCAATGGACAGAGTGGAAATCTCAGAAAGATTAATAGACAGAATATATATTTTACAAAACCCCACAGCTCCAAAACAAAAAAAAAAGATTTTAAAATGGGCAAAGCATATTTCTGCATATATTAATGGCTTACAGTCCAACAGCACCAGCCACCAGAGAAATGTTAACCAAAACAACACCATGAAATTTCACCGTGTACACCCATCGTGATGGCCATGACGGAAAAAGAAAAAAATCCAAGACGAGTCCATAAAATAACAACTACTGGCAAAGATGTGGAGAAAGAGGAATCCTAATACACTGCTCTTGAAAATGGAAAATGGTTGAAATGGGGCAGAAGAACATGTAGAGATTTCTGAAAATAACCCAACGTTTATTTATCATACATTCTAGGAATTCTCTTCAGAGGTCTCTACCCCAAAGGAGTAGAGACTAGAAGAGAGATATTTGTGCACACGTGTTCATGGCAGTACTGTTCACAATAGACAAAAGGTGGAAGCAACCCAACCTTCAACTCAAGAAAGAATAAACAACGCGTAATGTGTATATATAATCACAACTACCTTTTAACAATCATTGCATCCTGGGCATGGTATAGAAATTTTGTGTTATGTCTCCTATCTATAATAACACTTCTAATTACCAGTAAAAGAAAAAGAACGACTCTAGTTTATACAAAGAAATACGTAGGACACGCAGAAAGTAAATACCTTGCCTAAGTAGTTGCTATGTGAATCACAAGCATCCAGGTATTTTAAGCTCTAAAGTTTTACTATACCAATGAGAATCATGGCAGATTGTGAAGTATAGAGACATAAGTATCATTTGAGAAATAATTTTAATACATGGCACTCATCAAATGCGCAAGCATTTCCACTGGTGAAAGGTCGCTTTTTATTTTTATTTATCATTTTTATTATTAATAATTTTTGGTAATCCTGGGATAAAACCTGGGCATATTACACCTTTGTTCTATACCCCCAGTCCTATTTTATTTTTTATTTTGAAATAGGGTCTCGCTACATTGCTGACAGCCTTTCTAATTTCCTGGGGCTGGCCTCACACCTGCAATCCTCATGTCTCAGATTCCCAGGTACCAAAGGCTGCTTTTTAAAAAACAAGACAGAGGTTTTATATATCAAATGTATTCGATTCAAAATACAACTTTAGATATATCACTAACCAAATTCTTAAAACAAAAAAGGTATATGAGGTAACAAAGTTAATTGCATTTAATATCAACTGTGGATCAGAACACCCCAAATGGTTTTTGCTTCAATATTTATGCAACTGTGTTCACCTACAGTGCTGAAGTATGTTAAATAAGTTATTGGCTAAAATTATTCCTTCACTAGTAGTTTCCCTCCATAAATGAGCAGGAAAAGTTTACTTAAATAATGGAGTACCAATTAAAATATAACACTACAAAAATTTTGATTTGTATAGCATGAACTGCCAAAAGAAAGCCCAATACTTTATTAGATCTGTTTCTGAAAACAAATAAATACTGTAGATCTTTAGTTTCCTTATGGTTTCCTGGTAACCCTAAAGAAGATCATATTTGGTTTTTCAAGATGAGGTATTTCGTTGTGTAAGAGGTTTAGATCATAAGCAAAAAGTAAAAACAAACACCACCGTATCAGGCACACCGGCTGTGCATGGATGGATTCAGCTATATGTGAGCATGTTAAGAGAATGCAGCATCATTATCCCAACAGATATTTTCTCACATTATTTCCTTCATTTGAACTCACCAAACAAGCAAAATGGAAAAAGCTTGACTGCCCAGTTTTTCTTTTAGGAAATAAACTCTCTGATCCATGTATCTCACTCATAAATGTGAATTCAGAATGCTCCAAGTTTCTCAGTTATACAGGGCTGGGGGAAAAATGAGGTTGCCAGGGTTCAGTTTGACAGTGTATCCAGCTGTTTATAGCTTTTCATTTTTTCCATAAACCTCACTGGTATCAGTATATGCAAAGTTTCTAACACGCCCAGCTAGGGAATACTTCAGAGAAGAAAAATGCTTTCCTTGGAGTTTACAAAATGCCATTTGGTCTAATTTTTCAGTGAAGGTTTGTCTAGTTAGATTATGAGATTTTTCCTGGAGAGCAACAGCAAGAGACTGTCTCCCATGCTGCCAGAAAGAGAGAGTTATATTTTCAGTCCTTGGAAGAAACACACGACGTGATGGGCAAAATGTCAAAGGGGTTGGGAGCCATTAGTCCACATAAAACTCCAACGAGCACAAAGAAAATAACACTCTGAATAATGTAGGACACTAGTGCATACGGTTAAAGAAACAATCCAAAAAGAAGATGTGTGCTAGGTTCCATGGGGTAGGACTCACACTGTTGTTCACGACCCCAAGGATCTGAGAGCTAAAGGGGTGACCAAAGTCAGCAGTCACTTAGAAAAAAGCAGAGTTTCAAACATTGGGAAGACTAAGCTGGGCACAGTGGCACACACCTATAATCCCAGTAATTGGGAGGCTGAGACACAAGAATCGCAGGTTCAAGGACAACCTCAACACCTTGGAGAGACAACAACGTAGTGAGATCCTCTTTCAAAACAAGGGGGAAAGGGCTCCGGGTGTAGCTCAGAAGTAGAACACTCCTGAGTTCAGTCCCTAGTACCCCTACAAACAAACAAACAAACAAACAAACAAACAAACAAACAGTCCAGCGAGTCAGAAGCAGGAGAGACACTGGGAATAATATGTAATTTAGGAGTTGTTTAGAGGGTGTCATAGATAATGTTCCATGAAGAGCTCATGCATTATTGTCAGGAGTTAATGTAATTAAGTCTTGAGGGTTGTAATCTCATCATTAGATAACTTCACTGTAATGGCTTTATCTGGGTGGTAATTTAGGCTGGTGGTCTGTGGGTGGAGAAGGTGGGTCTCTGGGGATGCAGCCTGAGGGATGATTCTTTAAATTGCCTTCCTTACAAACTAACACACTCACACACACACACACTCTCTCTCTCTCTCTCTCTCTCTCTCTCTCTCTCTCTCTCTCTCTCCCCTCTCTCCTCTCTCCTCTCTCCTCTCTCTCTCCCTTCTCTTTCTCTCCTCTCTCCTCTCTCCTCTCTCCTCTCTCTCTCTCTCTCTCTCTCTCTCTCTCTCTCTCTCTCCCTCTCTCTCCCTTCTCTTTCTCTCTCCCTTCTCTTTCTCTCTCCCTTCTCTTTCTCTCTCCCTTCTCTTTCTCTCTCCCTTCTCTTCCTCTCTCCCTTCTCTTCCTCTCTCCCTTCTCTTCCTCTCTCCCTTCTCTTCCTCTCTCCCTTCTCTTCCTCTCTCCCTTCTCTTCCTCTCTCCCTTCTCTTCCTCTCTCCTCTCTCCTCTCTCCTCTCTCCTCTCTCCTCTCTCCTCTCTCCTCTCTCCTCTCTCTCCTCTCTCCTCTCTCCTCTCTCCTCTCTCCTCTCTCCTCTCTCCTCTCTCCTCTCTCCTCTCTCCTCTCTCCTCTCTCCTCTCTCCTCTCTCCTCTCTCCTCTCTCCTCTCTCTCTCTCTCTCTCTCTCTCTCTCTCGCTTCTGGGCTCTATGATGTGAAAGCAGAGCCTTGCTCTCACCGTCTCTCTTCTCCCCACCGTAGATCTCAGTCTCACATGGTCTGAACCCAGAATCTCCAACAAACTGTGAGCAAATAAATCTCCTTTCCTCGAATTTGTGTGGTCGGTTGACTTGGATTATGACAGTGAGGATGTTGGCGGAGACAGAGAACAAAAGAGGTGCAACCTGGGGGATTTCTGCAAGTCTTTGTCTAATTGAATTTCACATCTATGCAATGAGTGTGCCTATGGCTGGTGGCAGAAAGGTTCAAACAGTGAACAGCAAGACAAGGTCAAGATTTAATTCTTAACTAAGAACTTTATATTAGACCAAGTCTCGTGCCATGTGATACTTGACACCTTTATTGGTTTATTAAGAACATATTTCTTGAGCAATTTAACAGAAGTTTGGGTCTCCCCCACCTAATTAATCTCTATTTTATGTGAATGTTATATTTTAAAAGTCAGTATTTCAAAAACTACTAAGTTTCAAGCTTCTAATGTCTCAACGTGTGTCATTTTCACAAGGATTCGCTGGAGGACTGCATTATGTCTCAAAACTATAAAGTGGGTAACAGGAATTCATTTGTGAAATACTTTTCAGGTGTCTGTTCACCACACACATGGATATTTACTTAGCATGATGTTTCAAGGGCAGGAACTCTGGAGTCGGGCTGCCTGGGCTCAAATCCCAGCCCCTCTAGTTATTAGCTTCATGACCTTGGGCAAACTATGCAACCTCCTTGGAATCGGTTCCCTTTATCAATTAATGAGGAAAAGAGCAATGCCTAACTTACATGGTTGTGAGAATTAAATGAATTCTACATACAGTGTTTTCAATAGCACCTAGCCAGAAGAGGTAGCATCTAAAAGTTACTTCATTTTGCTGTTGTACTCTGTGATTATAAATAATTCCATTTTTTTCCTTTTTATGAGATTCAAAAGTGTTCTATTTCAAAAAATATTCCATCAGAGCAAGTTGCCCTTTCTATCTTAACATCTGCCAAATATCCTTAAAGAAGTTGAAAATGCTTGGCTTATGGTCAGAGGCAATGACTAAGACTGTATTGACAAACATGCAGACACCTCAAAGAGACCCATGGGTGACCCCCTTGTGGCATCAAAGCAGTTGTAGAAACTGTGACAACCCAGATTCTACCAGCTCTTATCATCACCTCCTGTATCAGGTTCTTTGGCCATCTTTTCCTGCGGGCACCCTTGTGCACTCCACTGGATGCTCCCACAAAGCACAGGAGCCCCCTAGGTGGCAAAGCCAAATAGTGGTCTTGGGCAAAGTGAAGAAGAAAGCTACTTCTCCTGGTCTTGGTGTTATAAGGCATCTGATGTTTCAGGTTTATCCGAATTTTCAGCTCAACAGATCTGTAAGTCTTTATGTATAGCCCTGATACTTTCCAACTCCCAGATTATATGTTCTTGTAAGTTCATTAAAAATTACTAAAAAAATATAGGTGCTTTTGTACTTTATATAAAATACTTGTTTCTGAGGCAAATCCCTGATAATTTTGTCCTGAGGAAATCAGCTGTAGATCAGGCTCAGCGGCAGCCCTAAACCACACACGGTAATGAGCACTTCCCATAGAAAAATACCCAACAGAATTCAAAGACAGTATAAACTACAGAGTGCAAAATATCTCCATCATTTTATATTGACATGACAATATATTTTGATATACTGAATAAAATAAAACCTTGTTAGTTTCCTTTCTTTTCTTCTTTTTTTTTACAGTTTTATGCAGCCACTAGATATTTTAAACTTATTGACGTGGTTTGCTTTGAGGTCCACGTCACCTTTCTGCTGGACCTCATTGGCCTAATTTTGTCAGGGAAGAGAGCAAAGGTCCCTTTGCAAGTCAGCTTTCCATTACTGTAACTAATACCAACTTAAGGAGAAAATAAGTTTGCTTTGGTTCACAGCTTTAGAGTTTCTGTCCACTGTTGGTAGATTCCATTGGTTTGGGCCTATGGCAGATTATTATGGTGGGGAGTAAAACAGAAAAGTGGGGTTCTATAATCTCCTATGAGGGTATGATCCCAGGGACGTAAGGACCTTCAACTGAACCCTAACTTTTTGGGGGGTACTGGGGATTGAGCCTAGGGGTATTCTACCTCCAAGTTACAGCCCCAGCCCTGTTTTTTATTCTTTATTTTGAAACAGGGTCTCACTAAGTTGCAGAGAGCTCACTAAGTAGCAGAGGCTGTCCACGAACCAGCAATCCTCCTGTCTTAGCCCCCCAAGTACTAGAATTACAAGCATGCACCACTATGCCCAGTTGAACCCTACCTCTTAAAGGCTCCACCATCTCCCAAGAATGTCAAGCCCAGGAACAAGTCTTTACCACATGAACTTTCGGGGAACACTTAAGACTCCAACTATAGCAATCTCAGACTAAGCAGGGCTCGGAACAGGTGCCACATGCCTTCATCTGGATATCCCATTTCCCAGGTGAAAGACACAACTTGACACAGAGAACTTACCAACTGGTAACTTTGCTTTTAATAGACAAGGCTTTGAAAAGTATCAATAAGCATCTATTAAATTATACTTGTGGCTTTGAGGTGATAATGGATGAATGGTACAGATAGGGCTTATGGATAAATATTATCGGTGGACAGCCTCCTGTACTGGGTGTGGAACAGCTGGTAAGTGATACAGAAGCAATCCTTTCAAAGGATTTTTACCCTTTCAAAGCTACAGTTCAGAAACATTTTCCAAACGGTCTCACTCAGTGTTTGGCTAACTACGTATGGCATGTTAACCAAATCCAGACTGCTGCCCATTTGTTTTTTAAATAAAGTTTTACTAGAACATAGCCAGCATCCTTTCTTTGTTTATTATCTATGGCTACTTTTGCAGTAAAGTAGAGTTGCTGGCAAAGCTAGTATTTGTCACAGAGATCATGTGGTCTGGCAAGCATAAAATATTTACTATCTGGACATATTCAGAAAACAAGTTCTGGCACTCACTGTACAGCTGACACTAAGGTAAAAGGAGTCACATCATGACTTTCCTGAACCTAAAAGTACCTAGTGGCTTCACAACTTTCTTACTGTGCAAGAGAAGAAAAGCTAGGCTTTTCCTGCCTCCCTGATCTCTGTAGTGAGTCTCTGGCTCTGCCTGCTCTTCCCACCAAGACCTTCTTGCTGATCCTAGAATACATCAAACAAGCTCTTCTTGGAAGCCTTTCCTTTACTCCCGCCTCCCCGCCGAAGATAGGAGGCTCTTATCCTAAAGACCTAGGCAGTCCCCAAGTTTCTTTGAGTCAGTGGCACAGGATATAAAACAGCGGCCTCCTCCTCCCTTTCCTGCATGGGGTCTTCATATCATGCACAACTAGCGACATAACATGTATTCTACTTCGCTGACTCTTCCCCCCCCAACTACAAAGAAACTCCACCATGGCTGATAAACTTGGCTGTTCTGCTTTCTGCTATATATCCTTAGCACCTAGCATTGAGTCTGCCCCCACCAAATACATAAATGAGTGACTGGGGAGTACCTCCCTTTTCTAACTGCATATGACATAGAGAAATGTGGACTAGATATCATTAATACTCTCAGTTGTAAAAATATAATCAAAGAAATAAAAATATATGCCTAAACAAATAAAGATAAAACAATGGCTGCCCATCCTCCCTAGTCTTCTATCTACCTTTACCCATCTATTCATTCATCCATCATTTCATCCATCCATTCGTCTGTCCATCCATCCAACCATTCAGCCTCCAAGTAAGAGAAACATAATACTGGGACAGCATAATACTCTAAGAAAAGCTGTCAACTCAGGCTACAAATAGTGTTGAAATGCTGCTGCTGCTGCTGCTGCTGCTGCTGCTGCTGCTGCTGTGTGTGTGTGTGTGTGTGTGTGTGTGTGTTCCTGAGGATGGAACCCAGGGGCCTCTATCTCCGGGCTCCACCCTCAACCTATTTTATATTTTATTTTGAAACAGGGTCTCACTAAGTTGCTGAGAGCCTCACTAAGTAGCTTAGGCTGGCTTCGAACCTGTGCCATCCTCCTGTCTCAGCCTTCCAAGTGCTGGGATTACAAGCATGCGCCACCATGCCCGGCTTGAAATGCTTTTTGTAAATATGTTGTAAAAGAGCAAAACAATTGTTCAAGTCAGAACACTGGAGGAAGAAGAGTGTATGGGAATTAATGGTGGCCTAAGCCAATGGTTCCCAACTTCACAAAGAGGGCATTTTTCGAAGAAGAATCTTGCAGAATTCTAACATACAAATATATGCCTTTGCTGAAAATACCTCTTTTGAAAAGCCCAAAGAGATGCCACCTTCCCTTTCTCCTATTTCTATTTTTCCAAGCACTGAGGCATGAGGAATCCTTGTATATTAGACTCCTTAGAACGTGATAAAAAAAATAAAAGCTTCCAGAAAGGGAACCTATCACTTTCTTGACTTCAAAAGGTATATATATATATGCGAAATTAGAAAAATAAGAATTGAGACCCCAGCTTGGTGAAATAAAAAGTGTTCACCTCATCACAGGTCTCCTGAGAGATGAGATGGACTGAGGTACTAATCATGAGACCCTGACTCCCGGCTGCACTCTTGGCCTGCCTCAATCATATGTCTTTATTATTTATTATTATTATTGAATGGTAGCCAAGGTAAATGAAAATATAGACAGCAGCAGCAGTAACTGATAAAGATCAAGACAGAGCAGACACAGA
This sequence comes from Muscardinus avellanarius, assembly GCF_963383645.1. NCBI lineage: Eukaryota > Metazoa > Chordata > Mammalia > Rodentia > Gliridae > Muscardinus > Muscardinus avellanarius. Next base: position 78,715,618 of record NC_137800.1, on the reverse strand, counting down.
GCCAGCCTGGAACTGAGCTCTTGCCACACTTCTGACGGCCAGGAACATACCCAGGATGATCCTGGGCTCCTCTCCTGCCTCCTCAGGCCCAGGTTGCTAATATCCAGACATGTGCTTCTGAGCGAACAGAAAGGTCCACCTTCCTGTTGAACGGTTTACATGCTCAGCATCATCCGAATTGGCCCAAAAGCTGAATGACAAACCACTGCCACTGTTTACCGTCAATCAGGAAAACAGCTAACTTATTACCATCACTCCCACACACTGAGGTTTGAAATTGCATGTAATACAAGAGCCTGTTTACACCCGTTTTGGGGGGTTCTATGCTATATTGATTGTTTTGGTCCAAGAAATCCAACATTTTTATTTTATGTTTGGTACCGGGAATTAAACTCAGAGTTATTCTACCTCTGAGTCATTCCCTCAGCCCTACTTATTGTTTTATTTTGAAACAGGTATTGTTTAGTTGCAGAGGGCCTCGCTAAGTGATCCTCCTATTACTGCCTCTCAAGTACTGAGATGACAGGCAAATGTGTGTGTGTGTGTGTGTGTGTGTGTGTGTACATATATATTCATATATATTATGTACATTTATGCTGTACCTGAACGAAAATTTCTATTCTACTTTATTTAAAATGTCAAACAATTAAATATGTCTCCATGTCTCTAATTGTCTATATTATTATACCCGAGGCAATGTCTTCACCCTGGGCCCTGACTTTAAGCAAAGTATATTAAGGTTAATTATTTGGAAGCTTCAGGTAATTTTTCTGGATTAGACAGACAAAGCTATATTAACCTCTTAAATATAAAACTATAGCATGATAAAAAATGTAAATAGTATAACATAACATGCAACCACCAATGCTCAACAAGAGTACCTGTCCTATTTCTATTTAGAGCCTGCTTTCTAATACCCAAAACTCTCTTTAAACAGCATGACTCCAAATACCAAATAGCATGCATTTATGGTCTCAGGATTCTTTCCCGCAAGAAATAAAATTGTCATTGATGAGAAACTGACCAACGTCATTTTCCTAACTCTAAATGGTACAATATGCATTCTTGAGTCTTCTTGAGTCTTCTTGAGCCAAGATATCCTTTCCAATTTCAAAATTGGAAGAGAAATTTTAGGATGGAGATTTAGGATATATTAGGGACGATGATTGTTCTCTTTGAATGAAATCATCAAATTTGGTGTATTTTTGTAGAGTTCTTCCAAAACACAACTAAAACCATGACGAGTTAATGCAATTAAGGTCGGCCTCAATGCTAGGTTAAGAATCCAAAGTCCCCAGACATAGATCTCCCACAACACATCACGAAAACTTCTGAAAAATTTACAGAAGCGAGCATGCAGGAAAAGGACCACAGGTGTAAACAAATGCTCTGTGTTTTCAAATTCAACTCCTAAAGCAAGAAAAGCCACATTTATAATAGCTTCCATTCTAATAACAGGTGTCTCAGTTTATCAATTAAATAATGACATGAACATTATCTTGCTCTTAACCAATAGTATCTACAAGTGATCTTGACTTGAGATGATTTAATTTAAAATCTTGTGCCGGGAGTGGTGGTACACACTTGTAATCCCCGCGCTTGGGAGGCGGAGACAGGAGGATCACGCAGGTTCAAAGCCAGCCTCGCTGGCTTAAGAGACCCTGTTTCCAAATAAAAATATAAAATAGGTCTGGGAGTGTAGCCTGGAGGTAAAGGGGTTTCTAGAAACCCCAGTATCACCAAAAATAAATAAATAAATAAAACCTTGTTCCTTGGAGAAGGTATAAAAGCAGTACCTGTTCCGTAGACATACTTAGGACTTTGAGTTTTGGTTTTGGTCCAAGCTAGAAATATTTGGTATGCTACCTTTTTTTTTTTTTTTTTTTTTTTTTTTTTGGTGGTACTAGGGGTGGAACCCAGAGGCTTTCTATCTCTGGGGTATAGTCCCAGACCTATTTTATATTTTATTTGGAAATAGGGTCTCACTAAGTTGCTGAGAGCCTCACTAAGTAGCTGAGGCTGGCTTCAAACCTGTGCGATCCTCCTGTCTCAGCCTCCCAAGTGTGGGGATTACAAGCGTGCACCATCACGCATGGCTATGCTACCCTTCTGAGAAGCTGAGCAGGGATAAGAAGTTGCCGCTCCCTGTCAACCAATTAATTCCAAGAAAGAAACATCAAGCTCTACACTGGACTGTGTTGACAAGCTATCAGGTTTGGTAAGTAAGTTTTTTAATTTGTTTGTTGTTTTTACTTTTATTTGGTGCACTGTAATTATACATCATACCAAGGCAATGCGTGATAGGAATACACATGCAGACAACACTTGGAGTGCTTCCCACCAGGGCCCACCTCCATCCCTAAGTAAGGTGTTTCAAATGCACTTTTGACAGGATATTTTCAGCTTGCACTGGGGTTATCATGACATAATCCATTAGTAAGTTGAGGAGTATCCATATAATGTAGTTTAAATGACATTCCAGGAAATAATCTTACCTATAGTAATGCTGAGTAGATGATATGAAGAAAATATTCAGACACAAGTTGGACTAGAAATGCTCCTAAGCCTCTACTATTGGGTAAGCCTGAAGCCTTTGGAAAAGAAGAGGGGCAGGAGGCGGGCTCACCTGTAATCCACATCCTTGAGAGGCTAAGACAAGAGGATCGGAGGTTCCAGACCAACCTCAGAAACCTAGCGAGACCCTCAGAAACTTAGTAAGACTCTGTTTCAAAATAAAATAGAGCTGGGAGTATAGCTCAGGGGTAGAATTCCTGTAGCACAGTCTAGGAGGAAGAGAAGAAGGAGAGGAAGAAACAACCCTTTTTACTTATAAGTTTCCAACCTTAGGTGTTTTCTTATAGTAATTCAAAACAGACTAGTGCACTCAAATTAAACCATCTAAAAGTACAGAACTAGATATGTAAAAAAAGAGTTCATCCTGATTAAAAATCATAAAGAGAAGTTTTGCCTTAAGAATCATTACTGAATAAATCTGGTATGTATGCATGTGTGTGTGTGTCACACGCTAGGCAAGTGTCCTACCACTGAACTACATCTGCAGCTCAGTTCTTAAGATGCTTCTGACTGTGTCTTTTCTTTCAACTGGACCGTAAACTCCTTGAAGGCAGCACTGTGCACATTTTATCTCGCTGTGTATTGCTGCAGACTGACACTTATTATTAATAAGGTAAAAGTTAAACCAATGGTCAATGAGCAACTGAGATAATTTTCCTAAATGGTCAGACTATGAAACTGGAGGGTAGTTCTAGATGCCTCTTCAAATACCCATAGAAATTTTGACTTAATGATATAGATCTTCATAGTAGGTGAATTCCTGGCCAAATGCTAGTGTTTATATCACTGTAATTTATGTCAGCACACATACCCAAAGTAAAGAAATAAAAAACACATAAAAGTAAAAAAGAATCAAGCATGCGCTCTTAGAAATGAAAAATTATTTGTAAGCTATGCATGGTGATTCACACTTATAATACCAGTACTCAGGAGGCTGAGACAGGAGGATCGCAGGTTCACGGCCAGCTTCGGCTACTTAGTGAGGCCCTCTGCAACTTAGGGAGACCCTGTTTCAAAATAAAAAACAAACAATAGGTTTGGAGGTGTAGCTTGGAGGTGGAATTCCCCTGGCTTCTATCCCCAGGACCACAAAAAAAAAAAGAAAAAGAATAAAAGAAAAATTGATTGCTAACATCATTAATGAAAGTATTGGAAGATAGAGCCAACATCTCCTAGAACACAAGGATAGAGACAGGAAGAATCTGAAGGAAAGAGATATGGAGAATCAACTGGGGGATCCAACATCTGTCAGAAGGAGTACCTTTAAGAAAGAACAGATTCAAGTTGGCTGAGACCAGAGGATTCCAGTTCATTGACAACCTCAGCTACCTAGTGAGGCCCCTTTGAAACTCAGCGAGACCCTGTTTCAAAAAATAAAAACAGAAAAACATAGAACTAGGGCATATAGATCAGAGGTAGAATGCCCCTGATTTCCATCCCCAGTACTGCAAAAAAAAAAGAAAGAAAAAAAAAAGAAAGAATGAAAGAGAGAGAGAGAGAGAGAGAGAGAGAGAGAGAGCGCGCCCAAGCCGAGAACACATCAAAATAGAAAAAACAGAAAGTCCCAGAGCCAGAAGGAGATGTCATTTCCAGATGACTCCCAGTACCACTTTCAATTAATAAAATACAAACACTATTATGAAATTTAAGAACACTAAGATTAAAAGAGGTTCCAAAAGTTTAATGAGAGAAAACAATGCTGAACGTAGAAAAAAAAGAGTTCAATTTTTTGAAGGGTTTACATTTCTTCCCTCATAAAAGAAAAAGAAGATCAAAAACTCCAGGATTAAAAAGTTGTACAGCAAGGTTATAGGTGAAGTTTGAAGCAAATTGAAGGTTGTATGGTTTCAATCAAAGATAAAATTAAATAAGGAGTCTTCATCCTATCCCTTGTATTTGACCCCTTTCATGGAGAGACACGGAGGTCATAAAAATGGAGAAGAATGTAATCAGAGCATCTTAATTGGCCCTGCAGTGAACAGTATGTGCTTAGATATAACATAAACAGTGGTTACTGGCTTTCAACTTTTAGTATCAACCTGAATATATAGCATGGGAGTTTTCATAATAGTTACACAGTTTAGTCCTTAACTACCTTAGCAATAGAAAAGTAGACTCACAGGTTACACAGGCTGGAAAGTGGATGGCTACAAAGGACAAGAGAAAACATTAAATGCCTGCATCTTTATCTCATAAACTAGATCTGAAAGATACTATGTCAAGCCAGGCCCAGTGATACCCATCCTTAATCCCAGTATTTGGGAGTCTTGAGACAGGTGCAAGGCCAGTATGCGGTAACTTAGTGAGACCCTTAGAAACTTAGGGAGATCCTGTTTCCAGATAAAAATTAAAAGGTTTCAGGTATAGAAATAGAAACCCTGGGTTCAATCCCCCACAAAATAAGTAAATTTGTTAATTTACTTAACAAGTAAAGTCATCCAAGAAAGGCACAGATAGAGCTTTATATAGGCATATGTACGGAGAGTAATGAAGAATGGAGACATTTCTGTAGATTAGGATTGGTGCAGGGATTGTGTGCGCTCTTCCTGTTTTACACGTAATTCGCTCTCACCACTTTAGTAACTGATAATGAAAAATCGAGAAGGAGGAAAGCGATCACACGCTACGGATGAGTCATGTTTACGGAAGGCACTTCTAGATACATCTCTTGGGAACACACTACATAAGAGATGAAAAATTTGTCTTCTAATTTACAGGCCTGATAAGACAATTTTCATCCTGAGAGTGTACCCCACGAGTCATTTCTGAGGCTCGTGAAAGCCCTTTTTGGCACGAGCTGTTTGTTAGCGGGACTCGGGGACCCAGCCTGTACTTTCTCATTTCAAATTGAGGGGTGGCTGGCTGGGGCGGGGACTTGGCGTCCACACATGGGCTGTGAAGAGAAGACGCATCTCTCCAAAGCTTGCCTGGTCAGCTGAAGGAGCGGCAGTCCTGCTACTTTTCAAACTCTGCTCTTTAATATAAAATGTTCTTTTTCCACTTCTATCATCCCACCCATCTATGGGACTTTTTCTCTTCCAAAGATTCAAGCTACTTTATACACTTTATACATATTATCTTGGTATGAAAAAAAAATCTTTTTTTTTTTTCAGTATTGGGGATTGAACCCAGGGACATTCTACCTCCAAGCTACACCCCCAGCCCTATTTTTTATTCTTTATTTTGAAACAGGGTCTCACTGAGTTGCAAAGGGCCTCACCAAGTAGCTGAGGCTGCCCGGGGACCGTGATTCTCCTGTCTCAGCCTCCCAAATGCTGGGATTACAAGCGTGTGCTACCACGCCCAGCTTCTTCTTCTTCTCCTTCTCCTTCTCCTTCCTCTTCTTTTAACTATAGGAAAAGTAAAAAGGTGGCCACCATTAATCTCATGTTGGAAGTGGACAAATGAGTATAGAAGTTAAATCGTGACACTAGCAAAATAAACTCAAATTAAAATTCCTGTCTTCTGACTTTCTAGAAAGCTGCTTTTTGAGCAACAACAAAATCATCTTCTGGTATTTTAATAAAATTAGAGTGGGAGCTGAGAGGTTCAGGAAGAACAGATGCACAACAACCAGAACGCAGAGTCACTGTGTGGACTTCCTGGCCTTGGCTAGCGTAACTCAAACTCTTAAAAAAAAAAAAATAAGATGCAGGGCTGGGCATGGTGGCACAGGCTTGTAATCCTAGTGCTTGGGAGGATGAGACAGGAGGATCGCAGGTTCACGGACAGCCTCAGCTACTTAGTGAGGCCCTCCGCAAATTAATTGAAACTCTGTTTTAAAAAAAGAATGAAAAATAGGGCTAGGGGTGTAGCTCAGAGGTAAAATGCCTCTGGGTTCAAACCCCAGTACCGAAAAAAATTTAAAAAAAAGATACAGAACACCAACCCCAAATGGAGGCATGATTTTATACACACACACACACACACACACACACACACACACACACACACATATATTCAACATAACTACATTTTCCTTTTCCTAAACACCCTAAGTAATTTTTTGGACTCATATTAGTAATAAAAGCCCAAATGATGATGATGATGATGATGATGATGATGATGATGATGATGAAGAAGAAGAACCCTATTCAGGTTAAAAGATTTTCAGAATGTTTGCCCTTCTTGGTATTCTGAGGGTTACAAAAATGTCTTTCAAGGGAAAACAACAAACCCAAGTAAATACTGGATTCTTCTATTGGGGGAAAAGAAGTTTATCATAAACAGAATTGTAGCGGAGGCAAGAAGGGGAAGGGCTAAGCAAAAGGCCTGTAAGGATGCTCTCACCAACAAAGGCACCATCACTCTCACAGTGGTCTCCCTGCCAGGCCTGTCTCTCCAAAAGACAAAGAGTGCCCATGGGAAGGTCCTCTCTGCCAGCTGCCCCACACTGCTCAGGGAGAGAGCAAGTCTGGGAACTCCCGAGAGCAGAGGGCTGGGCTGCACGTCCTACCAGTCAGCAGTGCCACAAAGGGACATGCAGACACAAAGGCCAAGAGCCAACTGTGTTTCTGAGGTCCTAACTTTAAAAGGATGAAAACTATACAGAAATTACTTTATTATTCAAGCAGGAGTTGTCAGGTGGCTTTCAATTAAAAGGAATATTATCAACCACATCCCTGGGCCCTGTTTCCACCCCTTTCCCCAACTCTCCCCTTTTAACATTTTACAAGCTTTGTGATTTAGCAATGGAAATTCCCTAAATATAAAATAAGCATTATGTCCACCCAATAAATTCTTCCTGGCACTCAACCAAGTAGCTACATATTAAAACTTTTCATGTGACTCTTGGGAGAATAAATTTACACGTGTGTGCATGCATGTATGTGAATGTGTACTTTCTTTCTTTAGACTTGTCCTCCATCATGTAAAGATAATGTTGACAATGAGCCATATGGTGTCAGAAGAGAGATGTAATCTCCCTGAAGAAATTTAAGGACACTGAAATGCAGATCACACCTCTAAGACATGACGTCTCGCTTCTGTGCTGCTGTAACTAGTATGTGCACAGATTTTCCACCACTACCTTCTCCCTCATAATTGTGAAGACCGCTCATTCCACAGCCCCAACCTCCAGGCCATAATTTCAGCATCTCTGAAGAGTCGGAATTACTGACTGTGTTAGTTAGGACTCATGGAACAGAGCCCGACAACTGGCCACCCCAAGTCCTGGGGACGCAGCGATCAGAGCTTTCTCTGGCTGGTGTGGTTCCTGAGCCCAGGTCAGGAGGTCTCTGCACGACAGTCCCTCACAGGCCAGAATACATAGTTCCCTCTCCATAAGTGTTTTATTTAAAGCCAAATAAGAAGAGAAAATGAAGGCAGGGTGACTCTTATGCCATTGCTGAGAAATGACACGTGTGACTTCTGCTCACGTTTCATGGGCCAAAGCCAGGCCTCACCTCTACATTGTGTGACCCCAGGAGAGGCCAGGCATTGACTCATGAACATCCTCAACGCAACCACACGAGTCCTGCAAAGGCCTGAAAGGAACAAAAACCTTCAAGAGCATCTGAGAACTAGTGTTTGCTCCCGAGGACACACAGATCCCAACTCATTCTTACTTATATTCCCAGTCCCCGCTGTCCTGAATCTCCTTGTCAAAAGAGAGCGAGGCCGGGAGGGACACTGCATCTGTGCTAGTTATCACTCCTTGGGACCCCAGGGTTAACATGTTGAGTGAGGCAGGAAACTTCTCACTTTGTTAAAACAGAAGATAAGAGAAGGAACGAAGGTATAGCCTAGCTCTATTAAGTGTGTTCTGGCTTCTCTCTTGGGTCCTGAGGGGGTGCTCAGTCTCTGGCAAGTTTGGCAAAACAGAAATTGAGAAAGATATGTGTTAAGAAGTTCCCTGGGAGCCATTGAAAGGAGACTAAGAGAATATTCCATCACTTACCTACCCTTCAATGCAAGTGCAAATTTTCTCCCAGTTAAGCAGGGAGGGATAGAGGAGCCATTTAAATATGCACAAGTCTCTCTTAAGTACATACAGAATAGGAAAAGAATGTCTGTATAAATCTTACTTTCCCAAGAAACGGTCCAAAAAATGTGTTATCTTAGAGAGAAGCTGAGGGTCAAATGGGAAACGGAGACAGAAGAACCTTATTTTCTCTAGCTCAGAAATACTTTCCTAGCATTCCTTCTCTGGTACATTAACCCTGCCCTGCACCCTGAACTTTTAAAGAGGGAGGAGTGAGGGGAATTTATTGGAAGGAGACTTGGAAGGCTTTTATAATGTTAGAATACTGCTTACTGTTTACTAGATACATGGAGAGACTTAAATAAAAAAAAATCATGCCAACAGAATTTATACAAGAAGCCAGCTGTTCTTATTTATTCCAGCTGACATGGTTACACAGGACTCCAAGCTCCATTATCCAAGCTCAGTGAGCAATGCTGGTCACCACTGCCCAGACTTGAAGTGTATCAAGTCCCAGAATAAGGCCCTCGTTTTAGAGAGCAGGGCTAAAGATGGTTAATTCTAAGAACTCTAAAGTCTACATGAAAGCTATCAAATGTGACCAAAAAGAAAAAAAAAAAAAGATAACCAAAATGCAGGATAGCTCATTCTCCTGCATGCTCAAGACAAGGCAAAACCATCCATCTGTATCTCTGTCTCCAATGACTAACTCCATTTCATGATACAGAATAGTAAAAAAGGATCTGAGGATCTTGGTGCCGCCATCTTTCAATGGTAAAGCTAACGGGAACTAACTCAGAGCCCCATCCTAGAGAGCCCTTGGGCAAGGTCAACTCAAACAAATGACCTGTGAGCTTGCCTGCCTTAATTAATTATTATTATTGTTAATTTGTTTTGTGGTGCTAGGGATTGAACCCAGGGACACTACCTCCGAGCTACATCCCTAGCTCTTTTATTTTTTTAAATTGTAAAGCAGGGTCTCACTAAGTTGCTGAATCTGCGATATTCTGAGAGCCTCCTAAGAAAAGGAATTTCAGGTATGTACCATCATGCCCAGCTGCTTTAAAAAAAAAAAAAGAATCAACATTGAGAGTGACTTTTGAACTATAAGAAAACAGTACTCCAGAGAACTAGCTTTTATATACTGCAAGGGATTGATGCAAGAGTAACAATATAGTAGCAACTAATGCTAAGGACTGTTTTTGAGCCAACACCTTTAATATCTCATTTACCTGCTGGGTGTGGTGGCGCACGCTTGTAATCCCTGCACTTGGGCGGCTGAGACAGGAGGATTCCACAAGTTCGAAGCCAGCCTCAGCTACTGAGTGAGGCTCTCAGCAACTTAGTGAGAGCCTGTTTCCAAATAAAATATAAAATAGGTCTGGGAGTATAGCCCAGAGGTAGAAAGCCTCTGGGTTCCACCCCCAGTACCACACACACACACACACACACACACACACACACACACACACACACACCTCATTTACATCTTAAACCAGCTCTATGAGCTGAGCCTTTTTTTTTTTTTTTGCAGTACCAGGGATTGAACCCAGGGACATTCTACCTCCAAGCTACACCCCCAGCCCTATTTTTTATTTGTTACTTTGAAACAGGGTCTTACTGAGTTGCAAAGGGCCTCACTAAGTAGCTAAGGCTGTCCTTGAAACGCGATCCTTCTGTCTCAGTCTCCTGAATGCTGGGATTACAAGCGTGCACCACCACGCCCGGCAGTAACTTTCTTCTACGATTTATAATATGGAGAGAGAGAGAAAGACAATAACCTGGCCAACAGGACAGGTGATTGAGGTAAACATAAACAGTGATGACAGGCACCCATGATGTGTTGTAAAGAATCCTGCTTCACCTCAATGGCCTTCCTCTCCAAAATTCAGAACCCAGTCTCATCACGAGAAAAATGTCGCACAAATTTCAAGTGAGGGATATTCGACAAAATACCTAACCAACACACCTTAGAATGTTAATAAATGTGTTTTTGTAAGTCATTAAAAATTTAGAAGGCTGAGGTTGATGAATGGAGGAGCTACGTCCAAATATGTGTAAAAGTATGAATATGGCATGGTCAACCTGGACACTCATTGTTGGGAATAGGAGAAGGAGAAGTGGGGGGGGCACCAAGCACAGTCTGAATGCATGCCATTTTCAATATGATCCACATGAAAAGATAAAAATAACAATAACAATGAAAATAAGAATGAAAAAAAATTAGGGAAGGTTGAAAAGCCCTAATAGGTCAGAGGAGTTTCTGGAGATTGGCTAGAAAATATACCGTGGTACCCAGCTTTAGGTCCTAGAAGTGTCCATGGGAATAAACTAGTGAAATTTTAAGCAGGTAAGCTTAGTTAATAAGCACTAAGTGCTGTGCGCATGTATGTCACTATAAACTACATTATGATGTGAGACTATAATATGCCAAAAAAGTATAAAAAAATAAAAAAGAAAGTACCATTTTTGGCCACTTTATTGTGGCAAACATTTATAGGAAAGGAAATGGTAAAAATAAGGGACGCCAGGTAAGTTATATTGGATGCACTCTTCCTATCTTTGCTATAAATCTAAAACTATTCTGAAATTAAAATTTAATTTGAAAATATTATCTGAGGTATATGTGTGTATTTCCATTCTAGAGATGGAACACTCAATAACTACTCAAAGTGATAACTTAAAAAGCCAAAGAACTGGATTGGAAATGCCCACTTTTCCATTTAAGCAACCAAGGAAACAGGGCTGAGAGAGGGACCCTTGCTGTGTTTTGTTTAATAAAGACTATTTATAAATTTATAAATACATGTATATAAGTTTATAATTCTACATTTACATTGAGCTGAAGGTATTTATTAAACTTACCTTCCTAGTGCCAGGTAGATTTTATTCAAGCATGCAAGCACTGGGGCCATAACACTACCTTCTAAATATTTCCCCTTCGTCCCCATCACAGGTTTCAAGGACTTATTCAAAACTATGGCGATGATCACATTAAAGAAAAATTAGCTCAGGGTTTTGCCAGGATTGATGCATCCACACTTGGTGAGAGAAGAAAACATCAGCCCGTGGTCACGGAGCATCAGCATGCCCTCACTCTCCACCCTTCGCTGGCCAAGCTCACACTTTCCCTTCTGATACACAAACTGGCTATTTCGGAGCTGGTGATCTCAACAGGATGAGCTTGTTAGGAGCCAGCGCTCTTCAGAAGGAAGTGACTACATCAACATAAGAAACGCTAACATATACTTTGGGTTGCTTGGGACTGTGAGACGGAGAGATGAGCTGTGACTGTTCCAGAAACCTGAAGCAAACTAAACACCCTCTGAAGTATAAATCCCAGCAGCGTTATCTACTGAGCCAGTGTTTCCCACAGTGGGAAGCCAGCCTTGCTGGGAAAACTCCAATATCCTCCCAGGAAGGCTCTAGCAGTCCAAGACATATTCTTTTTTTTTTTTTTTTTCCTTGAGACTTGCCAAAATCAGACAGTAGGATTCAACAAATATTTCTAAATACTGTACTTAATATATTGTTCCCTGTGAGAATATAAAGTGGAAGGAATCCAATGAATAAGAAAACAGGCTACCTCTGTGTGTGATTAGATTAGCCAACCTAAAGACATGTTTTTCTTAATCTTGTTCTACTTACAAGTCTCCTCTTCTTCTTCTTCTTCTTCTTCTTCTTCTTCTTCTTCTTCTTCTTCTTCTTCTTCTTCTTCTTCTTCTTCTTTTCTTTTTTAATGTGAAGGGCAAGTGATTTTTTTTTTTTAATTAATGATTTTACCATGCTGGCCTTGTCTCAGGCAGGCAAAGAGTTTTTTCCCCTCTTTCTTTTCTCCTTCAAACCAGCCCAAGACAATTAGTGGTGCCTTATCTGTTTTAACAGAAGGGAAGGATGGATAGAAAAAGGGGGATGTGAATATGACCACTTTTCCCACAAATATCACAGCAAAACAGCAGCGGAGTAACAGATAGGCTAACTCCCTTGACGCAATGGTCAGTAGAAATTCAGAGCCTGATCTGTCCCCTTCACCAATGGGAAAGAAAGGAACTGAGCTGAGTTCTGGAAACAGTAATCACGCCCCCAGCCCCGGGGCACAGGAGAAGCGACTCAGCGAGCTGGAGCTGGCACTAACCCAAAGCAAATGCCTCCTCTCAAGAATCGGTGCTATTTTTATAACTGAACTCAAGAAAAACGTCTTCGCTCTGAAGTCCTGGGTGATTCAGGCTGGAACTTAAAATTTCTCGTCTTGTACTCGTGTGAGAAGTTGGAATGCGGAGAGGTCACTTGGAGAGTCACTTTCAAGACCATTCTGGGGACAAGGAGGCTGAACGTGAGAAGACTGTCCTTTGGATGGAAACCTGTGAGCTCAGTGAAGTCCTTAAGCCACTAGATGACTGTCTCTCTCCAGAATGGCTTCTGGCCTCCCAGACAACTGAGGTTATTAACCTCCTGCATGATAAGAGAAGTTTAACCACGTAAGACAGTATGAAACATGTAAAACTCAGAGAGGAAAACGAGGCACACATCACTAATAAATCTTAATTCTTACATGCCCATATATTTTTATATATTATATGGTGGGTTTTTTGGGTTTTTTTTTCTTGGTGGTATTGGGGTTCCTGGAAACCCTTTTACCTCTGGCCTACACTCCCAGACCTATTTTTTATATTTTTATTTGGAAACAGTGTCTCTTAAGTCAGTGCGGCTGGCTTGGAACCTGCACAATCCTCCTGTCTCTGCCTCCCAAGCTCAGGGATTACAAGCGTGCGCCACCATGCCCAGCGCTATATATGTTTTATAATATTTTATGCCATATAATTGTGTGCCATATAGTATATGTTTTCATATATTATCAATTCTCTGCTAGTCAAGCTGCATCAAAGCTGAACTGATTCAGCAACTCGCCACCGAAAAGCACACAGAAAGCATGTCTGGGCTTAAACAGTGCCTGGCAGAAAAATTTGCTGTCAACCAATCAATCATCTTTGATATCTGCTAAGTTATCTCAAAAAAGGGAAAAAGCTCTTTCCTTTCCTTGTTTTCCAGATCAAGCAATCTATCTTTCTTTCTTTCCTTCTTTCTTTCTTTCTTTTTTCTTTTTTTTTTTTTTGAAGTATTGGGATGGAACCCAGGGGCATTCTACCTCTGAGCTATACCCTCAGCCCAGTTTTTATTCTTTATTTTGAAAAAGGGTCTCACGGAGTTGCAAAGGACCTCACTAAAGAGCTGAAGCTGTCCTTGAACCACGATCCTCCTTTCTCAGCCTCCCAAATGCTGGGATTACAAGCGTGCAACACCACACCTGGCTTCAAATATTTCTAAGTAATAGTTACGGGTGTATTCTTAAAATGGTATTTGTTTGCCCTCCGCTATACTTAATATACAGGTTATGCACATGAATACAAGAAAATTATTGAGAATATATGGGCAAGCTGGGGTTCAATCCCCAGTACCCCAAAACAAACAAAAACAAAAAACCAGGTAGACAAACACAAATCACTATCAATAATAGCTTTCGATGCTTGTACATGAATGGACAGGAATGCATACCAAAGAGGACGTGTTAGGTTTTTAAAATAAACCAAGATCTTAAAAATGCACACTCTTTCAATGCCTCGTGTGTTCTGTTGAATGTCACTACTAAAATGTATTGTATTGTCAAAATACTGTTTAGATATTTATAACAGAATACATCAGAAATAAATAGCTTTGTGACAAAGCATCCTTGCAGTTAAGTATTTTGCACGTTTGATCAGAGTCTTAGGAAATATCTGCCTTGAAACAGAGTTCTTAGCATTATGAGTAAGCATATTTTGTAGCTTATTTTTATATTTCAAAATCATCTTCAGGTAGTAAAAAAAAAAAAAAAATCCCCAAATAGTATGTTTTCTCTTATACCCATAGTGACACTGGGTTTTATAATTGTCCTCCAAGTAACCAGTGTGATAGTTAGAAGTGTGTTTTATCTTACTTCACATTGCTTAAAGAAGAGTGATTGCTTACCTATTTTAATATAAATATGAAGCAGAATATTTGGAAGCATTAGCTAAATATGCATTAGCATTCATAACCAATAGCACATGCTAGTAAGTTTGAGGAACTAGCGACATTGTATAAGGCACAATAGATATTGAAATCCCAGTTAACTGTTTTTATCTTTTTAATTAACTAAAAAAACCTTCATGAAAATTTACCAAAGCGCAACATATACCAAGCTGGTTTAATTTAGGATGAACTACGCATTTACTACTATTTATTTATTTAGGTACTGGGGATTGAACCCAAGGACTTCTACTTCCAAGCAACATTCTCAGGTGGTTGTTCTTTTTTTCTTTCTTTTTTTTTTTTAAATAGGGTCACCCTAAGTTGCTGAGGGCCTGGATAAATTGCTGACACTGGCCTTGAACCTGCAATTCTCCTGTCTCTGTCTCTCAAGTACTAAGACTACAGGTGTTGCCACCACACCCAACACCTTTTTTTTTTTCATTTTTAGTATCTAACACTTTACCATCTAACACTTAAAATGTCTTAATATTCATATTCTATCTCATGGCTGATTTGAGTTTGCCTTAGATTGTTGTGTGAACATATGTAGACACACAGATCTATGCATACATATCTACATACATTTTATATATATACACATATATATATACCTACATTGAACAACTTTCAACAAGGTTGAACTACACTTAGATTGTAATAAATCATGCTCATGTATATATGCATATGTATAGATTATATATGTGAACACATAATCCACATCTATTTGATATGTATTGATATCGATGTATGCACGCATAGATTTTAGATCTAGCAATTTTCCCCTTAGTCTTTGCAAATCAGCTAACGCTAGCGGATTCTTGTTTAGCGGAGTAATCGAAGAGCTGCTACAGCTCCAGCATCACAGAAAAATAAAAAGCAGAATACTCTTCCTTTCAGACTCTTCTCCCATTTCTTTCAGCAAACTAGTGGGTCAAGATTCGCAGAGGCTACTCAGGAACACGCGACCTGCTCAGCCAGCGGAGCTGCCAGGAGCAACCTTAGCCCTGCCCCACAATTCAGCCAGCTCACAGGGGTCTGCAATGTGGCTCGGCCCACACAGCCATCGCAACTGCCATCTGTGGGCACAACGCGAGGTCCCCATCCCCTGCGCTCCTCGGAGATCACCGCGCACACACCTGCTTCAACGGTGCGCGCTCAGCCTGTGGGTTCCTTTGATTGATGTTGGTACAACCGCTTCTCACTCGAGGGGGCAGGGAAGGGAAGTGGGCTCTGCTCTGAGCCTTCTGTGGTGCTTTGGCTTCCACGGGATGGAAGGCGGAGACAGCAGCTTACAGAGCTGCCCTCGCTTGCAGGCTGTTCACATCTCAACGAAGGACCAAGAAACACCAGACCCCAAAACAAAACAAAACAAAACAAAACCCGACGCTTTAAGAACCAGGAAATATGCACACAGGAAGCACCTGTTAATTTCACTTGGATATGACTCTAAGAGAGAGAAACACACACGCGCGCGCATGCGCACACACGCACACACACACTCCACCGTGTGGACCACAGATTTCTCTAGTTCTGGCCTTTCTTAGAGGCTTTTAATCTTTGTTGACTAAGAAAATCTGTCCCTTGCCCAAACTCTTAACAGCATTCAAGAAATCATTCTGACCCAGCAAAAGAGGGAAAGTGGCCTGCCTCTTTGGGCACATTTCACAACTTTCTACAAAGTCCGAGCTGCACGGAGAACAGGTTACGATAAATCATGTTCGTGTGGGGGTATGTTTTTTCTGTATGGATATATGTTTCTTATTTTCAAAACAAATCTTCAGGTCCGCAAAGGCAAAACCCCTATTTGGGGGTATTTGGCTCCACAAGGAAAGCCCACCTGCTATGTAGGTCCTAAAGAAATGATGTAAAAAGTTTCCACGGGTATCCAGGAGCCTACGCTGGCTTCTCTTTTTACTCCTTTCTGCCTCTGTACTATGAGATTTGAGGCAATAACCACAATTTTAAAAGAAAAAAAAACTGAATCCAAGGAAAAACCAAAACAGAAAATATCTATATATTCTAACAAACTGTGTATGTGTGTGTGTGTGTGTGTGTGTGTGTGTGTGTGTGTGTGTGTAGGGGATTATCAATTGGGGGTCCAAAACTATATAATTCTTCCACACACTTTTGTCAGGGATCTGAAGAAGTTCTGACAAAAATGTAAGAAATGTACTCAACTCAATGTGAAATCCTCATTTTTGTGCAGTGAGAATACCGACGATGCCCAGAGATTAACCGGCATATTTCCTTTGATTTAATCGACACCACCATTACCTTTTTTTTGGTGGTACTGGGGATGGAACCCTTCTACCTCCGGGCTACACTCCCAGACCTATTTTATATTTTTATTTAGAAACAGAGTCTCTTAAGCCAGCGAGGCTGGCTTTGAACCTACGGGATCCTCCTGTCTCTGCCTCCCAAGCGCAGGGATTACAAGCATGCACCACCATGCCCGGCCACCATGACTTTTTTGATGACGCAGAGGAAAGGTTATAAAGCACAGAGCATCTTCTCTTTATACCCCTCCCATCTCCACCCACAGTCTGTCTGCTCGTTACCTGCCTCCTATGCACAGGTGAGCAGGGCCAGAGGGAACCCATCAATGAATAGCTTCCCAGAGCAATCGCCCGGAGGCAGGTCTGGGTGTGGGCTCTACCTTAAGGTCCACAGATGGACCTATAACTCCATTCATAAAGCCTAGAGGGACTTAACAGACAACACCGTTTGTTCCTCTTGCATTTCTCCCACTCTGGGCCTCTGCTCCCCTGTGGACACCAGCAACACCTGGCCAGCTGATTTCTCCATTAGGCCTTTCATTGAATCACAACAGAGCATCTGGCCCCCTTCAGGAACACAAGAAGAAAATGCTGCGCCGGACCCTTTCCCCATCTTTGCAGGAAGGAGGAAAATGGGCACAACCCCTGCATTTGCTAACCGTGTGCATCATAACCAGGAACCCGTTCTCCCCACCTGGTGGGACACACAAATGTACACTGGAACCTTCTGACAGATGTCAAAGGTCAGACACGAGAGACAGAAAAGTTATAATTCATTATTACAAATGAATGTAATAATCAGAAGAAATCTTTAGGGGGGAAAAATGGAAAGAGAAAGCTTGTGTGCACAAAGAACTAATATATCTTCAGTGCTGCATGGCCAGCCTAACAAATATTAAATTTAGCTTCCTTTTTTAAGGAGGTGTATCAATTAATTAGTTTTTGTTCAGTCTTTTTCGGAAGATTCTTAATATCTTCAGACCACAGAGCTATCGAGCTATCAGACTGACTGACTGACTGACTGTCTGTCTGTCTGTCTGTGTCTGTCTGTCTGTCTGTCTGTCTGTCTGTCTCTCTCTCTCTCTCTCTCTCTCTCTCTCTCTCTCTCTCTCTCTCTCGTGGTACTGGGGATTGAACCCAAGGGCATTTTGCCTCTGAGCTATATCCCCAGCTCTATTTTATTTTTATTAATTAATTTATTTATTTATTTTTGTGGTACTGGAGATGGAGATTCTACCTACAAGCTACACTCCCAGCCCTATTTTTTATTCTTTATCTTGAAACAGGGTCTCACTAAGTTGTGGAGGGCCTCACTAAGTAGCTGAGGCTGGCCACAAACCCGGATCCTCCTGTCTCAGCCTCCCAAATACTGGGATTACAAATGTGCACTACCATGCCCAGCTTATTTTTAATTTTTAATTTTATTTTATTTTATTTTATTTTTGCGGGTCTGGGGATGTAAACCAGGGACATTCAACCCCCGAGCTACACCCCCTGCCCTATTTTTTATTCTTTATTTTGAAACAGGGTCTCTCTAAGTTGCGGAGGGCCTCACTAAGTAGCTGAGGCTGTCCCCAAACCAGGATCCTCTGGTCTCAGCCTCCTGAATGCTGGGATTACAAGCGTGTACCACCACACCCAGCTTTATTTTTTTATTTTTAAAACAGGGTCTTAATAAGTTGCTGTGGCTAGCCTGAAACCCATGATCCTCTTATCTCAGCTTCCCAAGTACTGGGATTCCAGGGATGTGTTACCACAGCCAATTTCATTAGCCTGATTTTTTTTTTTTTGTACTGGAAATGGAACCCAGGGGCTTTCTACCTGTGGTCTACACTCCCTGACCTATTTTTTTTATATATATATTTTATTTGAAAACAGAGTCTCGCTAAGTTGCTGAGAGCCTCACTAAGTAGCTGAGGCTGGCTTCAAACCTGTGTGATCTTCCTGTCTCAGCCTCCCAAGTGCGAGGATTACAAGTGTGCGCCACCACGCCCGCCCATCAGCCTGATTTTAAGTATGTTTGAGAAGGTGAAGTGAGATGGAACAGAAACTTCAAGGAGTTTAGATCTCAAATTACAAAACCCCGTGTCAGTTAAAAGAAAACCAAGGGTCTACTTATTATGAACTAATTTGTAATTTTTCCTTTTTTTCATCGAGTGCAATCCTTATGATGTGAGTTTCTGCTAGATAACTCCCTTAGAGAGGCTGTATATTTTAGATCGTGAGTCAAAAAACAGAATCATGAGAGGTCCATCCACAAGTCTCCCCTGTTGTCCTGAGTAATACAAATGCTTATTAAGGGCTGGTATCAACTCACCCATGACCTGTGGCAACTCTAAACCATGGCAGTGAGTGTGTAGACTCATCCTCCACAGTCACAAAACATCAAATGCGCTCTCTCGGCACTCATTCCAGGGACTGTGCGAGCTGAGACGCTGACTCTCATCGACACACGAAGAAAGCAAGACTTAGAAAGTAACTTGCCCAAGGGGATAATGCTGGTAGTAAAGCCAAGTTTCAAACCCAGTCCTTCCTAACCCTAAGCCTGCATCTGTCCTCTCCCCGGCTCCTCCTGTGGAGGCCAATCTGGAGAAGTACCCATGAGTTCCTGCAGTGACTGTTCTCGTGATCTGCATAGGCCCTGGTACCCAGGGAAGGTGCATAGTGGCCCTTACTCACCATAGCTGACATCAGCCATAGGAGGTGCAGTCCCTGCAAAGCCAGATCTTCTAGCATCTTTGGGGGAAATTTTAACCATATTTTATATCATATTTTACATATTAAAAATGTTGGCAGCAAGTTCTTAAGACCCCATGCACACATGCGTACACACACACACACACACACAAACACACACACCCCTGCCGAACGGGCAAACATATTTGAAAAGATGGATCAGACTCTCTGAGTGACCAGTTTATCATATCTGCCCTCCTCCACCTGCTTCCCATTTATTATGTACACCAGGAAGCCACGCTACCAGCCAAAAGTCCCAGCAGAACCATTCTTACATTTATATTAGTGTTACATGCACTTTGCAAACCAAAACTCTCCTTAAAATAACAAATGGCTCCAATGGATTGAACAGAGCCACGCATTGGAACAATAACAACAACCGAAAAGCATCTATCTGATGACATGTTCCATGCCTGCAAATGAACAATGAGACACTCGGTCTATGGTGGTGAGAGTAGCCCCTGAGTTCAATTAGTCTGTTCTTTCCCGGATCCAGAAACTAGTGAAAATTTCAAAGAGGTAGATCACAAAACCAAAAGCACCTGCAGGAACCACTATCCCTATAACCTTTCTTGTCCCTCTTTCCCCTTCGAGTTTGATGATTTGGCAGTTCTGGAACTCTTCCGAGAGGAGGCAGGGCGCGCTCTGCCAGCCCCAGCTGTTCAGAGCTCAGCCCAATCTGTTCCAAAGAGCTGGCTGTATTATAACAATAATGTGGCTACAGTTCACCTTCATTTGCTGCAAAGATCATTAACCAGTCCTCAGGGAGACATAGTATTAAAGAACGAGCGTGCCCAAGGCATAATAAATGGAAGTCCCTGGGTGACATAGTTCAAAAATGGTGAGATGCTGCCAACCAAGCCACCTGACAACTTCTGTAGCCAGAGGAAAGGGGCAGAAAACAAGGGCGGGGGGATGAGAAAGAGAAAAAAGAGCCAGAACGTGCCTGGCAAGCGTGTATGTTTGTGCAAGGGGAGAAGAGAGAGAAAGAAAAAGGAAAATCCGAAATAAAGACAACAGGACATTGAATGTAAAGTCGCAGCAGTGACATGCCCCTACTTGTCTGGCAGCTCAGAAGTCCCACTACAGAGGTAGGAGTAAATTTGGAAGGAGGGTGGCTGAGAACAGAGAAGATGAATTACAATCTTACACAGGAAGCATGCTTATTCAAGACAGCTTTTAGTCCTATAAGAGACAGTGAGTTCCATGGAGCCTGTATTTAAGTCATAATATACCTGGGCTCTCATTCAAAACACTTCAGAATTACAGTGTAGAGTGGGTGAGTTTCTCACTCAGCTCAGGCATTCAGCCATTGAGGTCTCAACCTGAGTCTCAGGTGAATCTTGTTCCCCAAATACTCCCCACTCCCCAAAGTCCAGCACTGTGTAAACACCCCGTGATCAGAGTCCCCTCCATGGGACGTTCTGCCTGTTACATAAACACCTGGGATTTCTTCCACTGATAACAACAGCATTAGAATCAGTTCTTGTTCTAAGTGAGCTGCAATTGTTGTCTTAATCTAAACCAGATTTCAACCAAAAATGAATAGAAAATCGGCAGCTCAATGGAAATTCTAATGGCAGATTCCATCCTCTTGAATGTTACTTTTTGGGGGATGACATAGGTAATAAATGGTAACAAAAGCCATAGCTCTCTGTTCTTCCTTTGCGTTATTTCCTTTACCTTCTTTTCCTTGAGAATCCTGAGTAGTGGTTCTCAACTGGGGGGCATCTAGTGTAGGTAGAGGCCCAGGGTGCTACCACGCACTTTATAAAGCACAGGACAGCCCCCAACCACACAGAATTATCCAGCCCAAAATACATTAATAGCTGGTGTGGCTGCACACACCTGTAATCCCAGTATTTGAGAGGCTGAGACAGGAGGATTTCAGGTTTGAGACCAGCCTCAACAACTTAGCAGAACCCTGTTTCAAAGGAAAAAAGACTGGAGGTATAGTTCAGGGGTAGAAATGGGTTCAGTACCCAGTATCTACCCCAACTCAAGTCAATAATACAATGATTGAAGAACCTTGCAGAGAGTTTTTAGGAGAGAAAAAATAGTGTGTATGTGTGTGTCATGTTTTTACAGGAGTTGAACATATGTTCTCCATGGTTTTTAGGAGGTATAGAGCAGAAGGAGATTCCAGTTGCTATCTTACTTTTATTAAACTACCTTCTGTCCACAAAGTAATAGCATTTAACATAAACAGAAAGAAAACAAGAAGCAGAAATTCAAAACTAAAACAGAATCACAATGGAACCTTGGTAAATCCTATTGTAGCTTGAAACTTTGCATAAGGCTCCAACCGGTGATACAAGGATTGAAAAGTGCAAGAAAATAAAAAAATAAGCAAGTACCAGAGTCTGACTCAATTCACCTACAAGGATGCTTTGAAATAAATACACTCCAACAGCACAACATAAACTTTATATTTAAAAAGGAGAAAAACAACAGTCGCCACATGTATGCAGGAGAACACCCGTGTTATGGGGACCAGAGACTCTCTAAGACAGTAAACTGACTCCACATAAAAAGACTCTATGTAAAATGTAGATTGGCTTCAAATGAAAGAGACTCACCTGAGGGGTGGAGAGGAAGGAGTTGGGATTTAACCCTTTCCTGAAAGCAGAGACACTCTCCCTGACCACACCTGCACATTAATGAACAGGTCTTTGATGTTTCATCTGTCCTCGGCACAGTGGGTGGAGTCAAGTTAACATTTATAGCGCTGGGTGAAAAATAATTTGCTGTGAGGTGATTTAGTGTAAGCTCAGGTCATGTCCTGATCTTGCCAACTGAACCATAACGCCAAAGGATGCCTTTCCGTCCTTTGGCTCCACACCCCTGCCGTGGCTCACCTGCTTGGCTCTCCAGTTCTCCTTGATCCCCGCTCATTTCCTCTGGGTTTTACGTGTGTGGCAGGCTACGGGACCTTTGGCTTTTCTAGATTCCTCTTGGCAGTCACACCTGGTCTCAACAGCTCCTGGGAAGGAATAAAGAAGAGAGGGGGTGGAGTCCAGCCCAAGGGTAGAGCTGTAACTTCCCAGCCAGGGAGAACATGTCCAACCTTGTAGGGCTGGGCAAACAGCTTTTGAAGTGAGCCAGGGCTTCCTTGCTACAGACCTTCTTCCACCAGCTATAATTCTGGGGCAGACTCCCAGTCCACACATAGACATACAACCACAATGGGGTGCGTTCACACCGTTGATGTGTGCCGTACTGATACTCACTCGACACAGGATGGGGACAGACACGCGTATCTCAGAAGAGGAGAGAATGGTCAAAGGGAATTAAGAAGTTCTGGTTTGGGGCTAAGCATCCCCTCTTACGTGAGCATAATATTAACAATGAATTTGATTACTTATTTGTAAATTTGTGTGTAATTTAAAAGAGAAACAAGGACCTTGTGTTGTTAATCTCTTGCCCACTTTAGGTTAACCCAGAGCTGCTTTTTGTAAACCACTCTTGGCAGAATTTCTCACCAGTCTGATAGAGATGACACCAGTTTATTAATCTCTGGTTTTATATGGGAGAAAAATTAGGGAAGGGAGATTGGAACATTTCTATTATAACCAGATTGATTAAGGAAACTTCTACTAGCCAATATCCTTTCTAGAATGTATTTTTTATAAAAAAAAAAAAAAAAAACCTCAAATTTAGTCTGATCCCAGAAGAAAACTGTGAAGCAAAGGGCATTCGTGGTCTGGGCAGAATCCTATAAATGACTAAATTTACCAGCGATGCTATATTGAACAGAATTCTCATCCCAAATATAATTATATCAAAACACCTCCAGGTTTCTTTCCTGAAAGTTATGTCCTTGGATCAAAAGGGGTTAGGGAGAGAAGAGGATATATATGGGACTAAAAGATAACTGGGAAGAAGGGGGTAAAAACGATACAAAAATCACATCCACAACTCAGCAGTTTGTTTTGTAGAACAGCAGAGCATTCTTGAACTTTTCTATTTGGGAAACTAAATCTACTCACTAAGCAGCACTGCCTTGCTTATTAGCTCTACTGAATAAATTATAAAGATATAAATCAGAGAATGAATTAAATAACAAAATGTGGGCTCTTATGGTAAACTAGGAATAATGTATTTTCTCAAGTGTATTTTCCTGGAGTAAATATGAAGATGATCACAGGATGTCTAAATCATGTCCCAATTTTCCCAAGCCAGAACACTCGGAATAGTGCATTCAACTGCATATGTGTGTGTGTGTGTGTGTGTGTGTGTGTGTGTGTGTGTGTGTGTGTGTATTGCACCATGCTCATACACTGCTGGCACTGGACTCTCTTATACAATCATACTGGTACATTTCTCTAGTTTACAAAGTAAAGTTAGGATCAGATTTAAGTTGCTTAACATAGAAGTCAATGCCAAGGAAAATTTATTTACTTAAAAAAAATTTTTTTTCCTGAGCTGGGTATGGTGGTATATACCTGTAATCTCAATATTTAGGAGACTAAAATAGGAGGATTTCAGGTTTAAGGCAAGCCTCAGGAACTTAGCAAGACTTTCAGCAACTCATGAGACCTTGTTTCAAAACAAAAATAAAAAGGGAAGGGGGTGTAGCTCAGAGGTAGAATGTCCCTAGGTTCAATCTCCATCACCACCACCAAAAAAAAAAAAAAAAAAAATCAGAATAAACATAGGGTACCACATTTCTGTGAGTACTGCTCTAAAATATATACAAACCCTATCAGTTGATGTTTGTTCATTACAGTCCTTGTACAGTTTGTAGTATTAGTTATGTGCAATAGGAAAATCATTCACTTCCCTCATGAGCTTGGGCAATTCTGCTCAATTTTACTCAATCCAACTGAAGAAAGTAAGTCAACACATATTAAACATCCAGTGTTGCCCATCTTAGCCATCTGCAAAGCTCCTTATGGTGCAAACCATTCCATATCACATCAGGCAGCTCCATGGTTTCTCTGGGATTAGAAGTTATTAAACAGGAGCATTCTGCTATTCTATACAAAATCCCAAGGTAGCAATCTTCAGGTACAAAACTGAAGAAGTTCCCACACTGTCTTGCTCATCCAAGACAAATAAGCTGAAGAACCATTGAAGTAGGCTCTTGGGCAGAAACCAATAAGATAGATTACAAAGAAGTAGGAAAAGAACACTCTTATGGTGTACCAAGAATAATGTGTTTTCTCAAGTGTATTTTCCTGGAATAAATATGAAGTTGATCATAGTATGTCCAAATTGTCTCCCAATTTCCCCAAACCAGAGCACTGTGAAGCAAATGGCAGAAAACTTTCTTTTCCAATGTGACATAGTGTGGTGGGAGAAAAGGTAGCTAGAGAAGAGAGTCCGAGGAATTCCCTAAGAATAGAGGAACTCAACTTAGGACAGCAAAGGATTTCAGCATGTGTCAGTAGAAGTACCAAGATTTATTTAGGAAAGGGAGAAATACATGTTCAAGGGAGAGTGCCAGTTGTCTCAAGAGAGAGACCTGCTTCGGGGGTTCACAGTTCTTTTTTTTTTTTTAAGGAAATCTGGTGAGGAGTGGGCATGGGAAGATACACGTGTGTGTGTGTGTGTGTGTGTGTGTGTGTGTGTGTGTGTGTGTGTGTGTGTGTTTATGGCACCATGCCCATACACTGCTGGCATTAGGCTCTCTTATACAATCATACTAGTACATTTCTCTAGTTTACAAAGTAAAGTTAGGATCAGCCCTCCAGTGACCACATGACTATTCATGGTGGCCTGGTCGTTTTCTTGACTTGATCTCCATTATTGGATAAATAGATAATGCTGAAAAGTCCCCCATTACAGGTTTCTGAAGATATTCTATCTCTTTTGTATAAGCCATTCATTTGGAGAGTTCATTAACAGTGCACAAGATAATTATCATAAGTGAGTGGGCTTTTGCTTAACGTTAAGATTTATAGTGTTCCGGGGAATCTGGGAGTGATAGGTCTAGAGAGAGCCTAGTTTAGGGAGTGACGGTCCTGGAGAAATACGAGGGTCTTCTCAATTCTCAATTAAAATGCCATTCCCCTCTCCTTTCTTTATGACTCCTTTCTGTTTCTTTTGTTTTTGTAGCCTGCTTCAGTAATAGGCAGCTTAGTTTTTTCCCCCCACACTTCTTCAGTGGATTAAATGCGGCTATGGAAAATGTCTACTTCAAGTCTAAATTTATCAAGCTAGCCAGAAAAAGGTGAGGGAGAAAGAAAAGGAAGGAGGGGGAAGAGAAAAGATGGAAGAGAGAAGAGGGGAGAAGGAGGAGGAAGATAGAGATGGAATAGCAGCAGGTAATTCCTTCCAATATTACCCAAAAATAACTGCAGCCAGGGGCAATCCCTGAAGGTGGGCAGGGGGATCCTTGTCAATGGCTCCTCCCAGCCCTCCATCTTTCTAGCTGTGAGGTGATGATACTCATTCCTGTCCTTCATGCTCTCCCCTGGGCCCTCCCCTTTGGCTTCGGTCTACCCAATTCTACTGTTTGTCCTTTAAAATATTTAGCCCAGAAATCACCGCGACAAGATAATCCGAGACTGAAAACAGACATAGAGCTTCATATTAAGCAGCGAGCAGCACCCACGTCAGAATTCTGTGCGCTCACCAGCGACTGGATCACAACAGCACGGGGACTCCCACGGAAGCCTGAACCAAGGAAGCCAGGTACCTGAGTGTGTCCAGGGAAAGTGCGGGTCCTAGCGTGCGCCTCAGCCCCAACCCCAGCACTGGCCCGGGGCATCTGTCTCATGCCTCAGAACCCAGCACTGTCCTTGCTCACCCTGTCTGCACCCCGGACCCCTGCTAGTAGTCAGTACCTGCGCCACTGTCACCCCTAAATCGGAGCCTACCTTGTGTGCCTAGCCCCCACCCCCCACTGGAGCCCAGACATCCACCTTGCCAGAGGCCTGCATTCCAGACGCCGAAAGCTCTGTGTGCCCCGGAAATCTCCTCGCCCCCCCCCCTAGCTTCTACGTCCCGCAGGAGGCAGAGATCATTGCTAGACACCACGCACAGCCTGTGCACCCGGACCCTTGTGCACCTATCCTGCATCCCTGGCCCACTGCTGGGAGTTCCTGCCCACCCGGTAGCCCAATGCTTAGTTCTAATCGAGAACACAGCTCAATACACCTTGGAAGAGCATAGCAGCAGCAATAGGCAGCTGCATCCACTCACACCTGGGTCCAGTAATAGCAGCGCACCCAGCCTGCACTCTCGGAATAGGCAGAGCTCTGGCAGTAAGTGTGGGCATCCAGGAACCGGCATCCCTTTGTCCAGAGTATATCTTGGGACCACACCGGCTAGCCCAGTTGGAATTTCCAGAGACACAGGAAAATCTATCGAGACATAATATCTGCACAGGACCTCAGGGGGAGGTTCCAAGTGTACTTTGGACATCCTCCACCCCTGCTGTAGGGAAGCACAGGCGGGAGTCTAGGGTGAGTGCAGAGGTGCTGACTACAGGTTGGAATTTCGCAGAACCTGTGAATTGTACAGAATCTAATAACAGTGAAACCAGACATCCTGACACATAAACCCAAAGCAGTTAAAGGAAAGAAAGGTATCCAAACACCCAGAGTGACCTAAGAAGATAAAAATAGAGTACAAAGAAAACTAAGAGACATTGGATTATATTCTGAAAGCTACCAAAGCAATCAGATACGCACATATTATATGGACCTGACCCCATATTCGTAAATAAGCAGGACTGTTTGTTTTACTTTTATTGTGGGTGTTTTGTTTTGCTTTTACAGTACTTCTGTTTTGGTATGGTTATTGCTGTTTTATATTTTTTTTCTTAACCCACCCTTCTTTTACTTTAACTTGTATGTATGTATATATATATATATATATATATATATATATATATATATATATATATATTTCATAGTTTGCCTTATTTTCTGACTTCACACAGCTGCTAGTTCCTTTTATTATATTCTTGTCCTTTTTCCCTCTTTTTTCCTCTTTCCTTCCTTCTTTCGTTCTCCTCCTTTGATTGGTTTTTCCTTTATTTTTCTTGGATTACATAATAGTCTTGGTATCTTGTATGGATATTTTTTTTTTGTCTGCTCCTTCCATCACCCCTATTTACAAACTTTCCCACACTAACCTACATACTCTTCTCCCCCCAAACTTTTCACCATAATATACCTCCTGGTTTAATACTCAAAGTATTTCATATATCCATTCTTACTCTAACAACGACAAGAGTCTTACTAGTTAACTCTCATTCTTAGCAAGATATTACCTTGTCATACTTAGTCTTTCTCAACCTAAACATATCCTCTACCTAATCTGACTCCTTTACCCATCACCCCAGCTCCTCCCACATCACCCACCCGAACACTGGAAAAGCTCTGCTGACTTGCCGATACCCCTAAACTCCTAATATTAAGACTGGACTAAGCATAATACTCACGAACGATGGGTAGAAATCAGAAAAACAGGACAGAGAACGCTATAAGTATGAGAACTAGGTATTATGAAGAGACAGCAGAAATCACGAATACTGATTTACTAGAAATGCAAGAAGGGGAGTTCAGAATCTTGATGTACAATATGATGAAAGGATATAAAACAAGTATAAAGGAGGTTAAAGGTGAGTTAGAAACACTAAAAAAGAATCAGAAAGAGGGCTGGAATGAAATGAAAGAGGCAATAAGTGAAATGAAGACAGAAATAGAAAGAAATTCTGGGAGATTAGATGAAATGGAAAACAGAATATCAATATTAGAAGACAGTACATCCCAAACTGAAAACACAGTCAGCGATATACAGAAATCTTTACAGCAACAAAACCTACACATCCAGCAATTATGGGATAATATGAAGTGTCCTAATTTACAGATACTAGGCATTGAAGAAGGGATAGAGGTACAGACCAAGGGCATCTGTAATATCTTCAAGGAAATAATCTCAGAGAATTTTCCAAAGATGGAAAGAGACTTGGACCTTCATGTCCAGGAGGCATACAGAACTCCACTGAGACAGGACCAAAGAAAGACCACTCCACACCACATAATAACCAAAATGACCAATATAGAGGCTAAGGAAGGAATCTTAAAAGCAGTGAGAACAAAAGGACGGGTGACATATAGAGGCAAAACAATAAGAATCACCCCAGACTACACAACCCAGGTCATGAATGCTAGGAGAGACTGGTACGACATGATTCAGACCCTGGAAGAAAATGACTTCCAGCCCAAACTAATCTATCCAGCAAAACTACTATTCAAGATCAATGGTGAAACCAAAGTCTTTCAGGATAAACAGAATCTCAAAATATTCATGAATTCAAAGCCAACACTAGAGAAAATTCTTAAAGAAATAAACCCTAAGGAAGAAAAAAGAAGCAGACTTCAGAATCAGAGAAGAGAGGAAGTTAATAAGTGGGCTATTTAAGTAAAGAAGAAAGATCACACCACCCAAGAGTAGACAGAACACAAAATGGCAGAAAACAAAAATAATATTTCAATAATATCTCTTAATGTCAAAGGACTTAATTCACCAATCAAAAGACATAGACTGGCAACATGGATTAGGAAACATAATCCAAATATATGCTGTCTGCAAGAAACTCACCTCATAGCCAAAGACATTCACAGACTGAAAGTGAAAGGTTGGAAAAAGATATACCATGCCAATGGTGACCAAAAAATAGCAGGGGTAGCAACCCTGATATCCAACAAAACAGACTTTAAACTAAAACACATCAAAAGAGACAAGTCAGGGCACTTCCTTTTATTAAAAGGAACAATATACCAAGAAGATATAATGATAGTAAATATTCATGCCCCAAATGTGGGTGCAACCACATTTGTAAAACAAACCCTTCTGGACATAAGATCCCAAGTAGACCCAAATACAATAATTCTGGGAGACTTTAATATGCCTCTCACACCACTGGATCGATCTTCAAGGCAAAAGATGAGTAAAGATGCTTTAGAACTAAAGGAAACCATAAACCAAATGGACCTAATAGACATTTTCAGATTATTTCAACCAGGAACTACAGAATACACATTCTTCTCAGCAGCCCAAGGAACCTTCTCCAAAATAGATCACATCCTGGGACACAAAGAAAATACCAGCAAATTCAAAAAATGTAATATAATTCCATGCATCTTTTCAGACCACAATGGAATAAAAGTAGAAATCAACAACAGGAAACTCGAAAGAAAGTACTCAAATTCATGGAGAATGAATGATACACTATTGAATGATGAATGGGTAAGAGCAGAAATTAGGGAAGAAATAAAGAAATTTATGGAAACAAACGAAAACAGAGATACAACCTACCAAAATCTACGGGGCACCATGAAGGCAGTATTAAGAGGAAAGTTTATTGCATTGAGTGCCCACATAAGAAGGACAGAGAACCACCAAGTAAAGAACCTAATGTCACAACTCAAGGACCTAGAAATTCTGCAACAGTCTATTCCAAAAGCCAGCAGAAGGCAAGAAATCATTAAAATCAGAGCAGAAATAAATGAAATAGAGAGCAAAAAAACAAAGAATCAATAAAACAAAAAGTTGGTTCTTTGAAAAGATTAATAGAATTGATAAACTCCTGGCCAACCTAACCAAAAGAAAAAGAGAATCAACTCAAATGATCAAAATTAGAAATGAAAAAGGAGATATCACCACAGATAGTGAAGAAATTCAAAAGATTATCAGAAACTACCTTAAAAATTTATACTCTAATAGACTTGAAAACATGGAAGAAATTGATAGATTTCTAAGCACAGTTAATCTTCCTACACTCAGCCAAGAGGACATAGCAAGCCTAAACCAACCAATAATAACCAAAGAAATAGAAACAGCAATAAAAATTCTTCCACCAAAGAAAAGCCCAGGCCCAAATGGGTTCCCAGCTGAATTCTACAAAACCCTCAGTGAACAACTAATACCAATTCTTCATAACATGTTCCGGGAAATTGAAAGAGATGGAACTCTCCCAAATTCCTTCTATGAGGCCAGTATCACATTAATCCCCAAACCAAATAAAGACACCTCAAGAAAGGAAAACTACAGACCAATATCCTTAATGAACATAGATGCAAAAATTCTAAACAAAATACTAGCTATACGCATTCAAAACTATATCAAGAGAATAATATATCATGACCAAGTCGGTTTCATCCCAGAAAAACAAGGCTGGTTCAACATACGCAAATCAATACATGTTATTCACCACATAAATAGAACCAAGAACAAAAACCACATCATCATGGCAATAGATGCTGAAAAAGCATTCAACAAAATCCAACACCCATTTATGTTAAAAACACTGCAAAAAATTGGGATAGAAGGAAAGTACTTCAACATCATTAAGGCAATATACTGTAAACCCAAAGCCAACATTATATTGAATATTCCCCAAAGTCAGGAACAAGACAAGGATGCCCACTATCACCACTCCTTTTCAATATAGTCCTTGAGACTCTTGCTGCAGCAATCAGACAAGAGAAGGAAATCAAAAGAATTCAAATAGGAAGAGAGGAATTAAAATTATCCTTATTCACAGATGACATGATCCTTTATCTGGAAGACCCAAAGAACTCAACCAAAAGACTTCTGGAGCTGATTGACAAATTCAGCAAAGTCACAGGTTACAAAATCAACCTAAAGAAATCACTGGCTTTTCTTTACACCAACAACGAATCCACAATGAAAGAAACAAAGAAAACAATTCCATTCACTATAACCTCAAAACCAATAAAATACCTAGGAATAAACCTAACCCAAGATGTAAAAGACCTGTACAACAAAAACCATAAAATATTAAAGAAAGAAATTGAAGAAGACCTTGGAAGATGGAAAGATCTCCCATGCTCATGGATAGGCAGAATAGATATCATCAAAATGGACATTCTGCCAAAACTGATCTATAGGTTCAATGCAATTCCCATTAAAATACCAGTGACATTCTTCAGAGACCTAGAAAAATCAATCATGAACTTCATATGGAGAAAGAAAAGACCTAGAATAGCCAAAGCAATTCTCAATAATAAACATGTAGGAGGCATTACAATCCCAGACTTCAAACTATACTATAGAGCAATAGTAGTAAAAACAGCATGGTACTGGCACAATAACAGATATACTGACAGTGGATTAGAATAGAAGATATAGAAACAAACCCACACATCTTTAGTCAATTAATCTTTGACAAAGGGGCCAAACACATATGCTGGAGAAAAGACAGCCTTTTCAACAAGTGGTGCTGGGAGAACTGGCTAACCATTTGTAAAAAGATGAATCTAAACCCCTATATCTCACCAAACACAGGAATCAACTCAAGATGGATCAAAGACCTAGAAATTAGACCCGAGACTGTGAAGTTAGTAGAGGAGAGCATAGGTTCAACACTACAACATATTGGCACAGGCAGTAACTTTCTCAACAAAACCTCCAAAGCTCAGGAAATTAAAGCAAGAATAAACAAGTGGGATAACATCAAACTAAAAAGTTTCTTCTCATGAAAGGAAACTATCAATAACCTAAAGAAGAAGCCTACAGAATGGGAAAGGATCTTTACCAGCCACCATTCTGATAGGGGCCTAATATCTAGAATATACAAAGAGCTCAAGAGACTCTACATTAGCAAAACAAACAACCCAATCAAGAAATGGGCAAATGAACTAAATAGACACTTCACAAAAGAAGAGATATAAAGGGCCAATAGGTACATGAAAAGATGTTCTACATCACTGGCCATCAGGGAGATGCAAATCAAAACTACACTGAGATTCCATCTAACCCCAGTTAGAGTGGCAAGCATAAAGAAATCAAACAACAACAAATGCTGGCGAGGATGTGGGGAAAGAGGAACTCTTTTACACTGTTGGTGGGAATGCAAACTAGTTTAACCACTATGGAGATCTGTGTGGAGATTCCTAAGCAAGGTGGGAATAGATCCACCATACGATCCATCTTTACCACTCCTGAGTGTCTTTCCAAAGGGGTTGAATTCAGAGAAAACAGCAACATATGCATACCTATGTTCATAACAGCACAGTTTGTAATAGCCAAAATATGGAACCAACCCAGATCTCCATCAACAGATGAATGGATAGCAAAACTGTGGGAAATACACACAATGGAATTCTATTCAGCCATAAAGAAGAACAAAATTATATCATTTGCAAGAAGATGGAAAGTCCTGGAGAGCATTATGTTAAGTGAGACCAGCCAAGCAGAGAAGGAGAAGGTACATATGTTTCCTCTAATATGCCCAAACTAGGAAACACAAAGGATACCAGTGGGACTCCAGATAATGGAGGGGAAATACCAGCAAAGTTTGAATGGAAAGATAGGAGAGGAGGAAGGCTGATCTTGATCAATGAGGGTCTACATCTGAACATGTGTAAAATTATGAATAAGACATGGTTAACCTGGACAACCATTGGTGGGAGGGGGAAAGGGAAAATGGGGGCGGGGGGGGGGAGAGGGCACCAAATATAGTTTAAATGTATACTATTTATGTTCAATTAAAAAATTGTTAAAAGAAAAATAAATAAATAAAAATAAATTTAATAATATAGAAAAAAATATTTAGCCCAAATGTTTTCCTTGGCACTAAACCACAACAGAGGTAAAAGATCTCTATCATGAAAATTATAAAACAGTAATAAGAGACATTAAAGAGGTAAAAAAAAATGTGAAATGACACCCCCATGTCCACGATTGGAAGAATAGAATCAATATTAATAATTTTTTTTAAATTGAACCTAAAAGCCAGGCATGGTGGCACATGCTTGTAATCCCAGCACTTGGGAGACTGAGACAGGAGGTTCGCACAGGTTCGAAGCCAGCCTCAGCTACTTAGTGAGGCTTTCAGCAACTTAGTGAGTTGAGACCCTGTTTCCAAATAAAATATAAAATGAGTCTGGGAGTATAGCCCGGAGGGAGAAATTTTTTGTGTGTGTGTGGTTCCACCCCCAGTACCACACACAAAAGAAAAATTCTTGGTAAAAAAAAAAAGTAAGGCCCTGTTTCAAAATAAAGCCTAAAGCTGGGTGTGTTGGCCCACGCTTGAAATCCCAGCATTTGGGAAGCTGAAACAGGAGGACTTCACAGGTTCAAAGCCAACCTCAGCTACTTATTGAGGCCCTTTGCAACTCAGTGAGACACTGTTTCAAAATAAAGAATAAAAAAGAGGGCTGGGGTGTCACTTGGAGGTAGAATGCCCCTGGGTTCCATCCCCAGTACCTAAAAAAGACTAAAATTTAGGGCTGGGAGCATAGGTCAGAGAGAGAATGCCCCTGGGCTTAATTCCCAGTACCACAAATAAAGACTCTTCAGAAAATATATTTAATTGAAAAGAAATTATATTTCCAAACAGCAAAAAAACTCACTATCAATTATTAAAGGAGTTGACACTGTGAGTTATAGCCTTGAAATACCAGTCCTCTATACCTAAGTGATATTTCCTCTAGTTTTGCTCATCCTTTTACCCGCAATTAATTTTTCATAATGAGCAGTGGTTTATGCTGAAGACCCTGGTGACAAAGAGCCACCTATGTGCATGGACCCCAAATCTCCCACTTTCTCCAAACATTCAGGGTCACTACGCCCAGCTAAGACTTTGAATTCCTGGAAGGATGCCCAGAGCGTTTTTCCTGATCATTTCAAATGACTAAATTCTCCCCCACCCTCTAATTCTGCCTTGAGTTATATTCTATGACACAAAAAAAATTTTTTTAAGTATATGACTTAAAATTAATGAAAAATATAAGCTTGGAAATATACAAACATGAAAATATTTCTCAAGTCATCTGAGGCCAAAGTCAAAGTTCTCAGGAAGCCACAAGGCACCAACCCAAGATGCTGAGAAGCAGGGCTGCAGGGTGAGCGGGGAGCCAGAGGGTCTGGACGTCACCCACACTGTCTCTGGGGCTCTGGCGGGGGCCGAATCCTCTCCTGCCTCAGCCCTTTGCTGTGGATGGCAATTAATGCTGCCCACACACAGAGGCTGGGTGCAGAATAGAGGAGCAAATGCAGGGAGAGCAAAGAGTAATATATGGAACATACGGTTAGCATTTCATCATGGTTAGCTATTGGTATAGGCCTTGTCTTTTTAATTATTTCAGAACTTCCCTGAAAATGAACAAATGCTCCTACTGGGATGATGTCTCTGCCATAATGTCACCGCTAGTTGGTACACAGAAGGCAACAGCAAACCTTGATCCTAGAATATAGATGCTCCTGAATTTGCTATGAGATTGCATCCCAATAAACCTACTGTGAGCTAAAGATATCCTGTCAATAACCTATTGAATATACCTAACCTACAGGACTTCACAGCTTAGCAACTCGCCTTTCCACAGATATCGTGGAGTTCTTCCCCCTCAAGATCACAAACAAGACATGAAACTGGGGAGGGGGGAGAAAGTATAATCACACTCACCAAACTCGAACTGTCTTCGCCACACACAGATGGCTGATACACAGCAGGTTTTGAGCCACGTGCAGTAGAGAACTCCAGGAGCCCACTGTGGATGCTCTGGGCCTGTTTGGGGCCAGCTGCCTTGCCATTCAGCCTGCCTCCTCACCTGTCCCTTGAGAACAGTTCTTGTCACAGTCATCTTTACCATCACTAATGCTTTTGGTGACACTTAAACAATATGTATAAAAGCACCTAACGTATAGAGAATCCATCACCTTCAAAGTTTCCTTTGGCTTTATTTCTACCTATCGAAATCTGTCTGTTTGCCATGAATTACTTCAGTTCTCCTAAAGTGTTTGGTTGCTTTCCCTCCCTTTTAAAAGAAAAAAAAAAAAAAAACTAAAGAAAGCAAAATAACTTTTTCGTTTTAAAAAAAATCAAACATTTCTGATAGACAAGTTCCCTATTTCATTAAACCAAGAAAGTCTGTTGCAATCGCTCTGTGAGGAGACCAAAAAAAGAGCGGACAGTTACCACAAAGCCATAGAGAGCAGACCGACCGTAGGGTGCACAGCTCTGGTGCCAAGCGGGTGCTAATGAAGCCAACAGGAAGCTCTTTTCCCTAAGCTTCGACTCAGCGCAAAAAGTGAAGGAAAGCTATCATATGACGGGTGCTTTTTACTTTACAGAGCGTGGGCAGTACCTAAGAACACCAGATTTTATATCCTCCTAGATATTTCTTTAGGATTAGATAAGAACAAAAATAAAATACTGAGCATATATACGTAAGTTTAATAAAAATCAGATCTTATGCTCTCTCTGCTCTTTATACTAAAGCAACATGTAAGATTTACAGAATGTAAACTTCAAAATGATTTGTCTATAGCTACTAATATCTATTACTTGTGAAAAAATTATATATATAATTGTATATATAATATATACCAATTATAATAGATATAAAATTAATATATCTATTAATCTTGAACCCCCCAATCTGTTATTAAAATTGTCTTTGCTTGGGGCCAAAATGTTCTGATGTTAGAAAATAGGGTTAAAAAAAAAAAAGAATTTAAAGCCGGGCGTGGTGGCGCACATTAGTAATCCCAGTGCTTGGGAGGCTGAGACAGGAGGATCGCACAGGTTTGAAGCCAGCCTTGGCTACTTATTGAGGCTCTCAGCAACTTAGTGAGACCCTGTTTCCAAATAAAGTATAAAATAGGTCTAGGAGACGCCGGGCATGGTGGCGCATGCTTGTAATCCCTGCGCTTGGCCAAATAAAAATATAAAATAGGTCTGGGAGTGTAGCCCGGAGGTTTCCAGGAACCCCAGTACCACCAAAAACAAAAACAAGCAAACAAACAAACAAGCAAACAAAATACCTAGGAGGATAGCCCAGAGAAAATTTCCTGGGTTCCATCCCAAGTACCAAAAAAAAAAAAAAAGAATTTAGCACCTAAATAGCTAACAAGGAAAGAAGGAAAGAGAATATTAAATTCCAATCAGTCTGTTTACTCTCTGTAGATTCAAATTAGTCCCTAAAAATTATTCACAGAATAGACCTAGATTTGTGTGGTATTAAAGGTAGAAAAAAAGGTAAAAGTCTGTATGCTTATTGTATTTTTCACCTGTTACAAGGTTAAGGGTCAGAGAAGTAGTAATGTGACTGGGTGACGTTTATACTGTCAATAAATGAAGCTCTGGATCTTGAATCCCGAGCACCTCCGCCACACCAGCTTCCCACCCAAGTGTGCACCCTGCACAGGGGACGGCCACCGCGAGAAAGCTGACTGCCCTGACCCCTGAAGGTCCTTGAGCCTACAGGTGTGCGGAGCCATTAAATCTGCTTATGAGGAAAGGACGTGTCAAAGGGGATCAGAAATGTGTTTTATGTAACAGACACAAAATTTAAAAAATAAATGGCCCGTCTTTTCCTCTTGCCAGGTTTTCTGGTCAGGTGCAGATCTCTCTCATCAGCAGGTGCACATAAATTATTCCATCTAGTTTGCCAACTGGAAACTTGTCACTTTCCAGCCTTCCAACATCCTGAGGCTCCACCACATTTCTGGCGAGGATCACCTATAACTAGACATCACCTCCTCCCTCGACGAAACTCACTCTCCATATCACGAAAATCCGACATCGGCACTTGTGCAATTCATTAACTTCACAAAAGGCGTGATATATGATCACTTTACATTAATTTCAATGTTACAAAAAAGTGGATGGTACTCTTGAACCTCTTAAGTGTACTCAACACAAAACATATTCATGGGCAATTTCCTAATACATATAGATGCATGAATTCATCAGTGTCTCTTCTGCTAAGGAGAATCCTCCAGTGAAATGAACTATTTTAAGCAGAGATGGTAATGAGGATTAAGGACAAGATAGAATAAGCAAAGAAACAGGGCCTTGTTCCACGCTACAAAGCATTCATTTACAGAAGGTAAGTGTATCTATCACTGGAAAGTTGAAACAGCTTAAAAAATACTGCAAGCGCCAGCTATGATATGATAAAGTGGCAGTTCTATCCCCCTGACAAAGTATAAAATAGAACAATTCTGGCTGATGCCAATATGGAATTCAAAAGGAAAACATAGAACACCATCACCGGGAAACATGAATGAGTGGCTAACAATCTGGATCGGACAAAATATAAAAGAGAAAGCTCCCATATGATATTATATATAAACTAACATAAAAATGATTGACTCCAGAGATGGTATTTATGTTGGAAAGGTATACACGGTCATAAACAGCTTCTATTCAGCTGGTCCCATCCCAAGACAAAGATCACACCTTTGATGACTCAATGACTTGTTTACTGGGAGCCAATGACAAGTCTACAACTATGTTTATTTCTAAACCAGAACACGGACAGCCTGGATCATTGTTTGTTGATCTGAGGAGCAAGTCAGAGGTGGTTTCGGGTTTCATCAGCACCTAGATAATTTTTTTCTGCATTTCTCCTAAAAAGAACCCATAAACCATCCCCAGAGACTTATGTTAAAGAGAAGTATCCACATGATTGCTGAACTTGAGAGACAGAGATTAGAAGACCAATTAAAATCCCCCATCTTCAAGCACACCTAAATGTATTCTGCTTCCACTTTTAAAGCTTCCTTAAAAAGTAATTCTAAAAATGGTATCTAGTCTTGAACTCAATGGATTTTTTTTCGTTATTCAGAGTCTCCTTTCCAAATCACACCACGTCTTTTATCTCTTTCTTTCCTTCCTTCCTTCCTTCTTTCTTTCTTTCTTCTTTCTATTTTTCCTTTAGTCCTGGGGATGGAACCCAGGGACATTATACCTTTGAGCTACACCCCCAAACCCTATTTTTTATTCTGAAAGAGGGTCTCACTGAGTTGCAAAGGGCCTCACTAAGTAGCTGAGGCTGTCCTCGAACCACGAACCTCCTGTCTCAGCCTCCCAAATGCTGGGATTATAAGCATGTGCCCCCACACCTGGCTTCCCCTCATTTTCTTTAGCTGTTTTTCCAAAAAATCTGCCCTTGATCATTTCCCTCTGCTGGGTGGGGCAGACTAACCGCAGTGGGGAAAGCCATTGAGCATGTTAATAGAGTGGTGCCTCCATTAAGATGTATGACTGCAATGAACCAACTTAAAAAAATAGAAATGACTAACCTTGAATACCATCTGATATTCTTGGGCAATGCAACATACTTATAGTCCCTAATGAAAACAACTAAACCACAGAGATGCATGGACTTAAGGACTCAGAATCACAGGGCTGAGAGGTCTTCACAACAAGTCAGTCTAAAATCTCATTTTCATAAATAAGGACGTGAAGTCCACTGAAAACAAGTTACTGCACCATACTTATAATTCTACTTAGTTGCAAAGCCAAGACTAGATTTCCAATCTCGACTTCTGACTCAATGTTTAATTATGTCACTGGAATGAATTTTTATACCATGCCTCCATTTTTTGGCAGACCACAAATCCCTTCCTTTCTCCTGGTTGGATGTTAATAACTCGTTTTCCAAACCACCAAGGTTCCTAATATTGAAAAGTTGAAGCTCAGAACTAGCCCAGAAACGAACCCTCGAAGAGCCAAGCCTCGAGGGAGAGGAGCTCTGGGTACCGAATAGACCCACTGAGAAAAAGCAACTTCCCCAAACTGACTTGAACATAAGGCAGCAGAAAAGGTGATGGATGTTCAACTCCCTCTTCAATGAACAGAATGCAAAACCCAAACCCAAAGGTTAGGCAGCACTATTAAGAAGGAGTTCCTCCTGCTAGGTGAAAATAAGGCAGATACAGTGGAAAATGGGGAGCTTCTCTTTATCTCAGTGGCAGACAGAGACAGACAGAACAGAAACTTGGAGTGGAGCTTCTGCAAAAGCCTGAACGCCCCAGGTTAAGGAAATGGCCACTGCTCCACTTCTCCTTCCAGATTTCCACAGTGTTTCCCAGCATGTCATTGCGAGAGGCCACTATTAGGAAGAAAAAAAATTCTCAGTTCCCACAATTTACAAAGACTATAACTGGCAATGTGGATTCCCAGAAAGGTTTTTTTTTTTTTTTTTTTTTTTTTTTTTTTTTTTTTTTTAAAAAACCACTTGTTTAGTTTTCAGGTCAAAGTAAGGTTAATATCTCCCCAACTGACCACCATGAATGGATATGGGATATGGACTTTGCTTTTACTGAATTTTGTGTTACCCATAGCAACTTGTGGGCCTTGGGGCAATTGTAGTTGATGGAGGTAAGAAAATGCAGATTGTTGGTCTGGGGCATGTTCATGGTAATATAGAAAGGGGTGATACTAATTATTCACTCAGGCTACCTGTCAATGCCGCCGCCGCCGCCGCCGCCTCCTCCTCCTCCTCCTCCTCCTCCTCCTCCTCCTCCTCCTCCTCCTCCTGTTTCTCCTCATCTCCAGTGACACATACAAGTGAGATCACCCCAGAGAGAGTGCCCAAAGCTTCCATATGTCATACCTCACCTAAACCAATGCCCACAAGGAACAAGTACTGCTTAAGCATCATGAACAGAGTACTCAAGTAGTTACAAAAACTCCCTGGCATTGGCTAGGTTACCAGAGAAGGCTGATTTAAATCAGAGTCCTGATGCCAACTGCCCAAAGCTGTATGAATATTTTTAAGTTAAATATCTTCTTTCTCACTTTTTTGTCCTTTGTTTATATTTAAAGCACTGAGCAGAAGAGGTTTTTACATGCTGGGTGTTAAGAGAATTTATCATCTTAATTCCCTATGCTCTTGACCCCCAAATTATTACTGACATGGCAAACCTGACTTTATATTTGTGCTCTATGGTAGGAGAAAACAGGCTTTTGGAAATTAAAAAAATACATGAACTTAGAATACATAAGCTTTTTACAAATAAATTTTTTAAAATGCACAAACTTCTTAGGGAACAGGGAGAGGCTAATAGTTTTACTTATATTTGTTTTACAATCAAAAGGACCTTCACTGGGCGTGGTGTTGTGCACCTATAATCCCAGCACTTGGAAGGCTGAGACTGGAGGATGGCATCCTCAGCAACTTAGTGAGGCCCTCCAAAACTCAGTGAGACTCTGTTTCAAAATAAATAAATAAGGGTGCCGGGCAGGAGGGGGTGGGGGGTAGAATGCCCCTGGGTTCAATCTCCAGTACCACAAGAAAATAAAAGAAAAGCAATCAACCTCCAGTGGAAAGTTAACCCAACCTTCAAATCATACAAATGAAGCCTTCCATATTACTACCTCTACAAATGCAAAGAGAATGCCTACAGGAACCATTTTATGGACATTAGAAAAAGACAGCCATGCATGTTCCTTGGATCCTAATGTTTTAGGTTACGCCTTTTAAGGTTGAATGAACAAAAATAATTTTGATAGAAGAATTAGGAAAGTCCCCTAATCCCAATATTTTTTTCCTCCCAAGCATAGCAATAAACAGATAATTTAGAGATGAGAAGGCTGGTGGTGCTTCCTAAATCTTGAACCATTAGAAGCTCTCAATAATTAGCATTCAAACAGATGAACTTATAAGTTAACCCTGGGCTCTCTGTTTTCAGATTAAACTAAAGACCAAGAGACTAAACTTCAACTGTGTCTGGATGTTTGTGGGCTGTGTTCCCCTCAACCTACAACCTTACTTAAACTCCCAACTTTGAAACTGCTCAGGCCAAGGAAACATTAATAATGACCTTCATTAAACTTCCACTTCCCCTCCCACTTGTACTTTGGACCAATTTACTTCAAAGCATGCAGCAGCATCCTGTCCATGTGCTCAGCGGGACCTCTGTGTCTTCACCCAACACCTCCGACCATCAGAACACCAAACCCACAAAACACTCCACCATGCTGCCCACTCCCAGTTCACTGATGGCAATTATGCAACCTCAAGGGTTTTGCTTTTATTTTTTCAGTTGCCATGGGAAGACTGTGTTTGGGCAAGCTCCATCTACATGGGGTAGTTACTGGCCTTCCAAAATAGACAGACAGACAGACAGACAGACAGACAGACACACACACACACACACACACACACACACACACACACAGCCTGCCAAATAAATAAATGTAATTAAAGAAGTTTTCAAAAAAGCTAAGCCAGTAGTATTTAAATAATCCACATATTGTTTTGATACTAATAGAAATACACAAGGCAGCTATTTATTGCCAGCAAAATGGCATGTTCAGAGGAAATAAAAATAATAGCAATTAATTAATATTTCCCTAGATTTCAGTATTTGTCAGGCCCCACGAACCAAGTCCTTTAAAAGGGTCATGTTTTATAATCTCCACAAATATAAATTTGTAATTCCAGGCCGGGTGTGGTGGCAAAAGTTTGTAATCCCAGCATTAGGTAAGCAGGAGGCTGGAGGATCGCGGTTCTCGGACAGCCTCAGCTACGTAGCAAGACCCTTTGCAACTCAGTGAGACCCTGTTTCAAAAGGCATAACATGTGTGCACGTAGGTCCCTAGCACTTTGGACTATGTAAATTTGTAATTCCAGCTTATAGAATGTAAGTGAGGTTTACTGGAGGCTTAGTAACTGACACAGGAGCAGCCAGCCATGGAGCTAGGTTCAAGACCAGAGCCTGGCTTAGAGTGTACTGCCTGGGGCTCAGGGAGCCACCTGACCACACCCTGGTGACATGGGGCAGCTCTGTTCTGTGTGCCCATCTGCCGAGGGAGCTGGCATCACCACTCAACTTGCCAAATACACCCAAGCAATGTGTTAATTATCTGTCATGCCAAAATGCACCACCATTCTCCTACGTAGTTTCAACTTCCTTGTATTAACTCCTGGATTTACCACAACTTTTCAATAAAAATTAGCACCAGCTAATGTTGACTCTGAGACCAAGTTGAAGGTCAGGAGGTTGGTAGCTGAGTGTGATGGGTCACGCCGTCATCCCAATACTTGGGAGGCTAAGACAAGAGGATCACAGGTTCAAGTACAGCCTCTGCAACGTACTGAGGTCCTCTGCAACTTGGTGAGACCCTCCCTGTTTCCAAATAAAAAATTAAAGACAAAATAGAACTAGAGGTGTAGCTCAGAGGTAGAATGCCTCTTGGTTCAACCCCTAGTGCCACACAGACACACCAAAAAAAAAAAAAAAAATCAAGAGGTTGGTGAATGGGAAGAGCTACTGTTCTACTTCCATCTTTTTATAATTTCCTGGTAGAGAAAAAAATATTTGTTACTTTGTTCTTCTCTTTAATTTAGGTAATAACTGAGGTTCACATATTTTTACACCCTCAATCTGATTCCTTCAGGTGGAGAAAAAGATAGAA
The DNA here is from genome assembly GCF_963383645.1 of Muscardinus avellanarius. Lineage (NCBI taxonomy): Eukaryota > Metazoa > Chordata > Mammalia > Rodentia > Gliridae > Muscardinus > Muscardinus avellanarius. The sequence continues at coordinate 78,672,924 of NC_137800.1, read as the reverse complement.
TTCCCAAAGCAATCTACATCAACAGCATAAAGTCTGAAAACTATTAAAAGAACTGAGGGTGGTGGCACATGCCTGTAATTCCAGTACTTGGGAGGCTAAAACAGGAGGATCACAAGATTGAGGCTAGCCTTAGCAACCTAGCAAGATTCTCAGCTACCTGGCAAGACTCTGTCTCTCGTTTGTGTGTGTGTGTGTGTGTATGATACTAGAGATGGAACCCAGGGACATTTTACCTCCGAGCTACACCCCCAGCCCTATTTTTTGTTTTTATTCTTTATTTTGAAACAAGGTCTCACTGAATCGCCAAGGACCTCACTAAGCAGTTGAGGCTAGCCGAGAACTGTGATCCTCCTGTCTCAACCTCCTGAATGCTGGGATTACAAGCGTGCATCACCACACCTGGCTAAGACCCTGCTCAAAGCAAAACAAAACAAAATAAGAAAAGAGTGTATAGCTTGGAGATAGAATGACTCTGGATTCAACTCTCAGTACCTTAACTAACTATACATGTAATTAAAAGAGACGAGGTAGGAGCTGAGCACAGCCTTATACAGGGCCAGCATGATCATTTAAAATGCCAGTATGTGGCAGTACAACCTCCGGAAGGGCTGGACCTCTCTCTTGCTTCTGCACTGTCCCCTGTCCACCCTGACTCCGCCCATCAAGGGAGGAGCCTGGACCGGGAGGAGTCTTCCACCTCCTTACCAGCACACAAGCCTGCCGGGCGCAGTGCGGTCTTCAAGAGTTTGGTAAGATCCTGGCTCCAGTCTCTTGGCCTCAGCTGACCCTGTCTTTCTGCACATCACTCATCTCCTGGAAAGGAACATGTTTCCAAGCTTCTTCCACATCTGCAGCAGGGAAGGAATTTGCAGGCTCCGAGTGTTAAGTGACCTGGGCAGCAAAGCATCTTCGGAGGGACGTGAGACCAAGGCAGAGGAAGCACAATGAGATACTTCCCCTCTGCCAAGTCCCCGGCCCTCTCTTGGCCGTAGGCAGTGCCAGCGCCCAGAGCCAAGGGAGGTGGGAGGATAAGTGGAAACAGCTCCTCCTTCTCCCTCACTTCCTGGCTGTATGTGTGCAACCCTCTCTCCATCATTCTGTCCCACGCAAGGAGCTGGGGAGATGTGCAGACTTGCCTTGTGATGGGAGCCAGACACCCCCTTTGGTACCTCTGCGACTCCCTGAGAGACAGCCATGCACACTGACCAGGTGGGGATGGGCAGATCCATGGGAGCCCGGTGCTGACCTCTTCAGTGACCACCAGCGCTCCCGGTGCTGCTTCCCAGAGTAAGTATAGAGAAGTGTGGACAAAGGAGAAAATCAGAATGTCCTCTCCCTTTCTATCTCCCAGCACTGGGCCTTCCCCCGCCCCCTGGTGTTGCTGCAGAGAAGAACAACTTGGGGTGGCGTGGCTGTGGGAGGTGACCTGCAGGACAGGTGAGCCTGCTGAGCGCAAGGCAGGCCGGTACAAAAGCACTCTAGTCTGGATGCTGAGATCCCAGTTTGCAGAGCCGTGGCCAAAGCAAGGCTGCAATTAAACGTGGATGAGCTCGTGGCTGTCCTAACACATGAGTCAGTGTGTGACAGACTGGGACCCATGCCAAACCTGAGCTTGGGAGGACTCCCCACAGGGGTCCGGTTCAGAGAAATGAGACTTGGTGTCCCAGCTCATACGGCAGACTTTGGAGCCCGACTGTTGGGCGTCTGTAACACTAGGTACAGCACATCCCCAGGTACCTAGCACCACTGTTAGTGTTTAATCGATGTATTTTCCACTGCACAGAAATAAGTACAAATCTTTTCTGAACTTAATGTCTTCAGCACTGAATGTACTAGGTCTACACCGTCTAATACAGTGGCCACCAGACACATGTGGCTGGTTGGCTCTTGAAATGAGGCCAATTCAAAGTGAGATATACCCACATTCAAAACGGGCAGTGAATTTCAAAGACTTAGCATGGAAAACAAAGTCAAGTGTTTCATTAATTCTTTTTATTCATTAAATATTGAAATGCTATTTCAATATTTTAAGGTTAAATTGTATTGTTAAATTGAATTTCTCCTATGTTTCTTCTTTTTTTAAAAAAATATGTAGATTGCACCATATTTTTTATTTAATTATTTTTTGTGTGGGGGTCATTTTTGAAATAACTTTCGTATCTGGAGCTACATTTTACTCTGAGTCATCTGCTGTGAGAAAATGCTTACTCATCACCCAGGATTCCTAAAGAATGAGAGAGTGGCAGACTGTGAGCCAGGCTACCCTACCAAGGCCGAACTCAGCCTTCAGTACTGTGGGAAGGACTTGAGACAGCAGCATAGCAAGCCCACACACTGTAAGGAACTGTCAGGCAGAGATGAAACAGCTAACCTGAAACCCCAGAGATTTTCAAGCTTCTCCTGAGCCCAAAGGTAACAGTTTTCTCAGTCCAACTGACTGCTTTTCATATACTTTTTAAAATTATTTTTTCAGCCAGGAGTGGTGGCGCACGCTTGTAATCCCCGTGCATGGGAGGTGGAGAGAGGAAGATCGCGCAGGTTGGAAGCCAGCCGTGCTGGCTTAAGAGACCCTGTTTCCAAAAATAAAAAAATAGGTCTCGGAGTGTAGCCCGGAGGTAGATGGGCTTCCAGGAACCCCAGTACAACCAAAAGAAATTATTAATATTCAAATATTAAAAATTAAATATTACAATTTTAAATAGATAGCTTTCTATCAAACATTTAAAGCACAGTTAATACTTCATAAACTTTCAAAAACACCTGAAAAGCATGGAATGCTTTCTAACTCATCTTCTGAGGTGGTATTACCCTGATACCAAAGCCAGACAAAGAGACTTCTTGAACTGAAAACTACAGTTTTCAGAACAAGAACATTTTCAAGAACATTGGTACAGAATCTATAAGAAAATATTAGCAAAATGAATTCAGCAGCATATTAAAAGACTTATGTATGTGTCATTATAACTATGAACTACATTATAATGCAAGACTATCAAACTGATATGAACAGATACTATATTTAATCTTAGATAAAAGACTGAGAAGTGATGATGTGAGACTATAATACACCAATAAAAGTATTAAAAATAAAATAAAATATATGTAAAATATAATACTAAAAGGGTTATACATCATAACCAAGTGAGATTTTTTTCTGGAATGCAAGGATGGTTCAAAATACAAAAAAATCAATCAATGTACAATATGAGAGTAATAGAATGAAGGACAAAAAAACACCCGCATAATCATCTCAAATGACAGAGAAAAATTCCTTGATAAAATTTAAAACCCACTCATGATGAAAACATACAAAAAAATAGGAAGAGAATGGGACTACCTCAACATTATATATATATATATATATATATATAACTGTGAACATCATGTCCATTGGTGAAAGACTGAAAAACCCTTCCTCTCAGATCAGGAAGAAGACAAAAAGGCCTACTTCTAGCACTTTATTCAGCAAAGTACTGGAAAGTCGAGGCAAGAAAATAAATAAGTAAACAACATTCGAATAGAAAAGAAAAAAATGAAACAAAATTATGTTATTTACAGACAACCTGATCTTAAACATATTTACCTAAATACACACATACACACACACACACACACACATGCACGCACGCACGCACACACGCACACACACTGCTAGAGCTAATAAACTCAACGAAGGAGCAAGGTAAAAAACTTAATGCAAAGATCAATTGCATTTCTATACAAAAAGCAATCTCTAAACTGATCTAACAGGATAAAAACAACAGATACTAAATATCAGGCACTGAGGATGTCCATTATGAGTTATATTTTTTTCATGGCAACCTTATACTATGAGCACCACTTCACAGATGAGAAAAGTAGGGCTAATAAAATGCTTTGTCTAAGGACACAAAGGAGATGATACTTTGATCCCAGCTGGTTGGCTGCTGATGGCAAGTCCATACTTTGTAAAATGAGGCTATCTCGACAGGAGGAGAACTAGCAGAGGAGACGGAGAGAAAAAGTGGGAGCAGGTGGGTGTGGAACTCACTCAAGGACCCCATGGACAGGACATGCCTGGTACCCTCACAACTCACAGCGTCTGGACCCAGGGTGTCAGGGCTGAAAGGCACAGCCCATGCTCCCATGAGAGTCACTTTTTTCTTCTTGTAAATCTTTAAGTCTTGATTTTACAAACAAGAATCAAACGAAAATGAGTCAACCTAGGAAGGAGAAATTCTGGGTGGAGGAAGACTCATAATATGCTCTCCTACGGTGCCCTTGCCTCTAAGTCAATATAGCAGAGTCTCAGGAGAGTAAGAGGAATCAGAAGGGAAGCAGAAGCAGTCTTCAGCAGGCACACCTACCCCTTATGAAAGCCAGTTTCCTCAAAATTATGCCCGCATCCTCAAATACTACACTTTGTTATATGCCAGTAAAGCCATGGTGTAAGCCGCATCATGAAACCAGTTTAGTCTTACTATAGAGCTGTGTGTGACTGATCTTTGCCTCAGCCCTGGAGCTCAGATTATCATGTGATGCAGTGAAATGGGACAGAGCCTCACTGAGGAGCTGTGAGCTCTAGAGGCTGGTGGACCCCTTTCCAATCTCACCTGGGAACCCAGCAAGTCCCTTTCAGACGCATCGCAGGCCCAACCCTGCCTCACACAAGAAGGTGGACACTACACAGACCTTCCCGTGGCTCCGTTCTCCCCTTTACAGCAGCTAATTTGGTTTCTGAAACTTTCAAACTTCTCCCCTTGACCCCAAAGCTTTCTTATGAAGCCGCTGTCCACTGCTTGCCTCTCTGTATCCATTTTTTAGCACCTGGAAAACACGGAAGGGGAAACACAGGGCAAATGCCAGTCTGCGACCTCTATCGGGACTCAGCCAAGCGTGATGTGTGAATCAGGTATGTGGAATGGAGGTTTCCATGACAACGAGACTGCTAGGCAGGCAGGGCCTCACACTCTCTTTGTACCAAGGTAACCGCAGCAAGGAGGCCTCCAGAGGGAGGCAGCAGGGCGGCCCAGGTCAGAGCTCTGCAGGGACTAAGGACCTGGACCGCTCCCACCCTCCACTCACTCCTTCAGGTCAGCCCCTTGGATAATCCATCACCTCTCTTTTTGGTAGGATGGTGAACTCTCTAAAGGGAGTTACTTTTGAGAAAAGTTAAGAAAGGGCTAGAAATTAAGTAGAAACAAGCAGTTCCCACGGCCATGTGGATGCCTGTGACACCCACGGCCCAAATGAGAGAAGCAATGTTATCTTTTGTCTCTAAGCTACTGCTGCTGCTTTGCTTACTGCTATGGATTAAACCAGGGCACTCTACCACCCACCTACGCCCCCAGCCCTTTTTAATTTGAAACAGAATTTTGCTAAGTTGCTGAGGGTATCACTGAGGCTGGCCCCAACCTGCAATCCTCCTGCCTCAGCCTCCCAAGAACTGGGATTAAGACCTATACCACCATGCTTAACTTCTTCAAGCTTCTTTGCGTTACCCTGGGCTGTGCTTTTAACTTGTGAACTCAGTTCACAGCGGGGGGAAAAAAAACCCTGAGCTCCACTTTGTTTCTTATATATTATAAAAATTATACTTACTATGGATCCTTCATAATTATTATAAAACTTTAGAAAAGTGTGAACCTCATGTCTTGGAAAGGGAAAAATATAGAGTTTTAATGAAATCAAGGTCTGGCTTTGTTATCTAGCTGGATAACAAAGGACAGTCTGAATCCTGGGTCTATGTCGATGATTATATATATATATATACATATATATAAATATATATATATATGTGTGTGTGTATACATATATATATTTATAATTTCTTAAAGCCATTTTTATGAATTGAAAGCCATAGATTTTAAAAAGAACAAGAACAATGCTTCATATGGTAGTAAATCATGGAACACAGCAAATCCTACTTCCCCACTCTCTATCTTTTTATCTTTGTTCTAGAAACAGGCTTCAGCTCCTCCACACCACTGCATCAGAGAAGAGGAGGAGAAGGTACCTTCCACTCCCTCTGCATACAACATCTCTTAAAATTTAATTAATTAATTATATTTGAATGCTGAAAAACACAATAACTACTTTACCTGAAAAAATAGATATCTATCTAGGGGGAAAAATCATCCACATTCTCAGCTGCCCAGTAATGGAGCCTTAATTCTCCAGAGGACGTAATATCCCCTCTGAACTCCTGTACCTATATGTGATATTTTTTTAAATGGTGTCTAAGACTGTCCTTCCACATACACACACATTTTATTGTTCACAAGAAACAAATTTTAGAATTTCTTTCTTTATAGCTCCCTCCATAAGAAGGCAGATAATTCCAACTGTTTTGAGCCCTAATCTCTCCAGGAAACCCACACTCCATGGACTGGACCATCCCACCCTCTCTCCCTGTCTCCCCATCTGTCTCACCCGCCCCAGCCTCCATGTGCGTCTCTACCACGGGCTCTACTTGGCCAACTCTCTTTTATAAGGCACAGGGTTGCCTTTCTAACACTGCCCCAGACCATGATGGCAGCATTTCCTTGGATTTCTTCTCTGCTTTACATAATGTTCAGAATAGTACCCTCTGTTCAAAGACAATTTAAAAGCTTCAAAGACAAGACTCAATGTTAGCTGCTCTTTCAGTACGTTTACAAGCACCACAGGAAACAACTGCATGTGTGGTATCACAAGAGAGCATAAACCCATGTGTCAGAACTCAATATGATCCTCATTTCAGAGGACATGTGACATGTCCCATGCTCAGAGCCAAGCGTCCACGCTGGGACTGGGACAGGAAGTTAAAGCTGGCAACAGACCCACCACTGAAAAGGGGAAAATCAGTGGTGGTAACTCGAAATGAAAGAGAGGGGCTTGAAATGTTTCTATTACCAAACCAGGCAATTAAAACATGAGATGTGAAATCTGAAGCACTGTAAATTTCCTAATATGGTATAAGTGCTGACTTTCCAAAAAGATGTTTTCTCATCTTTCAGCATATCAAAGCGCATGCCAAAACCCCAAAGAAACATTTCCATTTCGAAAACAAAAATAAACCACACACATCCACATTCTATTAATAGCACCATCTTGCCCTAAAGACCTGCATCCTTAGTCGAAACCCCATTGCATACATAAATTTTAATGTTATTGAAGACTCCCGTCCAAAATAAACTGGACACGAGTAGGTGAGTTAGGTAGGACTGAGGCAAGAGTAATCAAACCCCTTCTTCATATTTTCCGTACTGGAGACCAAATTGTATGTCCCCCATCGTCACACCTAAGGGCTCTGTAAATATGGTCTACATCTTTAGCAACATTTCTTAAGAGAGGAAAATTGGCATAAGATACATAGGTCCAAGCCAAGTCTGCTACATTTAGAGGGACAAGAAGATAGAAGAATGCAAGCTTAGAGCTGAAAATCCCAGCAGACACCACCAGAGGAAGCTAAGCAGAGGTCAAAGATCCTTAAGTTGAGACTGTACACTCTTGACCCTGCCGACACGTAAAGGACAAGAAGGAAAAACTCGTCCCACAGCATTTTATGTTTAGAGACAGAAAAAAAGCAAACTAAACGTAGTGCTCGCCTTCCTTGCTTCAGACCCCTGCGAGCTGCACCCGCGTGTTCAGCAGCCAGTCCACTGCTCGGGAGAGCACAGTTGGAAGTAGATGACCTTGACTCTGCTTCCAAATTTCTTCTGTCTTTGAAGGAGGAACAGAACCCACACAGGTATAACTGTGTGATAGAATGATGGATTATCTGTACATCCTAGAAGATTCACTGGGCAGCTAAGATGGTCAATCCAGTTCCAAATACTTCAAGGATGACCTCGAATTAAGATCAGAGTCCCAGGCTCTACCTTGTATTCACGAGGTCAAGCCAAGGGGAATCCAGAATCACGCAGGGTCCCCCCAGTGCACTCCTGGGGTGGCGGGCTGTTAGGATGGTGAGAACTGACTTGAGATTCCAACCTGGATATAACTAGGAAGACAAGCAAGGAAGGATGTAGTGACATGACAGCCTCCTCTCTTAAGTCAACAGAATCAAGTTCAGATCCTGGCCCATTTACTTGCTGGCAGACCACCGCCGCTTCCTAGCTCTTGTAGTTAACAAACCCTGCACGGTGGGCACCTCTTCTAGACTCTCTGCAATCCTATACTGATTTAACTTAACAGCAAACAGTTGAGGTTGCGTCTGTGTATAACCACGCTTCACAAATGGGGAAACTGAGACACCCCATAGGTCCTATAATATCTTGAAAGTAGCCAAGGCAGGATTCAAATCCCAGCAGCCCGGCTTGGAAATTGGAGCTCTCAAACTCTCTGTCGCCTCATTTATAAATTACTTACTTTTCGGCGAAATGTGCACCCAGCGCCCAGCACAGTGCCTGACATTTAGCAGAAGCTGAATAATTCATTTCCTCTCGCCTTGCTCTCTCTCACCACATCGTGGGAGGCTGAAGGCAAGATTGTGAACACACAGAAAGGTAGCGACATCAGTCTGCAAGGGCTCAGGAGCTGCAGGGCGAGCTAGGAAAGGACTCTGTGTCTTCGTCCCCGGGGGCCTGGAACAAGAACTCTAATGCGGGCAGAGACGCCCGGCATTTGCGGACAGAGAAGGATGGTTTATTAGGACGTGCATTCAAGACGCATGGCAGAGGAGCCTGTGAACACTGGAAGGTTCACGAGTTTTGCATGAGGAGCTCTTTATGTGTCTATCAGATGGACGTATCCACACACACAAACACACTCAGTATTCCATATCTAAAACTTACATCCTTCCTATCACGGGGGTGGGGGTGGAGGGATCGTGTGCTTTCCAGAACCTTCTGCCACGTAGAAATGAGTAGTTTCTGAAACAGGCCGCAGCTTGCTTTAAGACAGACCAGATTCTGCTGGAAGCTACAGGAGTGTCTCTTTGGAAAAATATTAAGAACAAACAAGGCTCAGAGGCCCAGGGGAATTGTGTTGTAAAACATGAGAAAATTTTGTTTTCCAGCTCTTTGGCAGTATTTTCATGAACTAATGACACTAAAAGAGAGGACAGGGTCTATTTTTGTATCTTGATCTTAGTCTAGAATATCACTGGGGAAGGTGCAAGTGCTATCAATTAAGTAATGATTTGTTTAGTTGGGCAAGTACTGACCTGCACAAAACAGGGGACTTCAGACGACTGGAATGTCTCAAGTAGACAAAGAGTGCATATTGCTAATTATAAAAAGTTTACAATTATATCAGACGGAATTGTTGTCTACTCAACTGGTCCTTTTTTTTAATAAGCGCTATTTCATGCTAATACAACATAAGGACATGATTTTATTACATGGAAAAAAATCACTACAATCGAGGATTAAAACTTATGTTTTCTTTGACCCCTGAGAATGCGCGAACATAGTTTAAAGTCATCAAGAAAGGAAACCGACCTATAGTTTCAGTCTTGGTCACTGTGGCTACTGGGTCCATTGATGCCTGTTAAATCTTAAAAAGCTGCAGTATTCCTCTATCCTTTAAAAACAAAAAACTATAAGCTTCTATTGTAAATGAGCTGGATTTTCTGCTTTGGAAATAATTCAGCAGCTGCCAGCCCACTCTGATGGCCCGCCACCATGAGAGACTCCACAAAGAGTCCAGGTGCTGCACAGCCAAGAAATCAGCTCTTCACACATGTTAATCACTGCAAAGCGCCAGAACCCGAGGTGAGTGGAAAAGCCTCCTTCATAAAACGTTCATTAGACGTGGCGATTTTCTAACAAAGCAAGGCATCCTTCAACTTGTTAGTCTGAAAAAGTCTCCAAACGTGAAATCTCCCTCATAATCATCTGTGAGCCATAATTAGGATCCTGAAGAGGGGAGGCAGGACGAAGAAGGAAACAGAGTTAGCAATGAAAGAGGATGGTGCACTTTCTCTGACGCTGTGGACCTGCAGACAGCAGTTTTTCCTACGTACTGTTTATGCCCTTACCCCTAGGTTTGCAATCTCCTTAGCCATTTCAGAAGCCATTACACGCTGGGCATGGTGGCACGCTCTCGTAATCCCAGCATTTGAGAGACAGGAGGATCGCAGTTCCCGGACAGCCTCAGCTACTTAGTGAGACCCTTTGCAACTCAGTGAGGCTCTGTTTCAAAATAAAGAATAGAAAATAGGGCTGGGGGTGTAGCTCTAAGGTAGAATGCCCCTGGGTTCTATCCCCAGTACCACACACACAACAAAAGTGATTATACCAAGAAGGCAGCAAACCCCACAAGGCAGTTTTTCTGTGTATGTACATGCGCGCGCGCGTGTGTGTGTGTGTGTGTTTTGTGTTGTGTGTGTGAGTCAGCAGAAGCTGGAAGCCTTACAAAACGACTTCAAACACACGCTGGGAAGAAGAACAATAGCTCCCACCTCCAGACAGCGAGAAATTGCATTATCCTAAGGGACCCGGCCACCCATGTTCGCTGGAGATAAGTGAGAACATTCTCTGCTCTGGCCAATAGGAGACCTGCAGCCCCAGCTGCTCGCACAAGCTCTGGGTGGCCTCCCTTCTAGCAGCTCCAAATGGTTTCAAGGCAAAACACACTGCAGCCGGGTGGTGTTCTCCAGAGCAGGGGAGGCAAAGGGGCCGACAGGGCGGTGGGCGGCAAGCTGCTCACCCCCTCCACCAGGTGCTCTCCATTACCTCCCAGGCTCAGGGAGATGGCAGAGGGGCTCCCAGCCAACTGCCTGCTCAGCGCCCCCCCCCCCGCCCCCCAGCAATAAATAGAAACTGTGCCCGGGAGCCCAGGAACTCTGTAGAAAAGGTCCCTGCCAGGCAGCTCCTGGGGCTCAGCAGCAAGAGGATAATTAATGCCATTTGCTGAAAGAGAGGGGCATACTGAATGCAGCCAGGAAGAAGAAAGAAGCCTTAGTCACCCCCCCCCTGAAATATGTCCTTTATTTAAGGCTCAGGCCAGTTTGATTGAGAATATTCATTTACAGTCATCATATTTTAAATTTGACTGTGTTCTAAGTGAAGAAGGAAAACATCTTTTTTATGTGCGATACTGGGGATAGAACCCCAGGACCTTCTACTTCTGAGCTACACCCCCAGCTCTACTTTTTATTCTCGATTTTGAAACAGGGTCTCACTGAGTTGCAAAGAGCCTCACTAGCTGAGGCTGGCCATGAACCACGATCCTCCTGTCTCAGCCTCCAGAATGCTGGGATTACAAGCATGCGCAACCACGCTCAGCATGAAAAGTATCTTAACATTGTAGGGGAAGGGTATGGAGAGTTAGAGGCTGAGCTCCCGAGGATGACCCAAATAGCACATTTGTTGGTTTCTGGTATCTGGTGTCTAATTTTACACCATTTCTTCCTTCTAACATTTGCTATTATCTTTCATTTTATTCTTGTCTTTCTTATCTGTACTTAATATGTAGTATGATGGACTGATTAAAAAAATAGCAAGAAAGTAGTTGTACACGGTGGTGCGCCCCAGTGATCCCATTACTTGGGAGGCTGAGACAGGAGGATTGTAGGTTGGAGGGCAGCCTCAGCAACTCAGTGACACCCTCAGCAACTTAGTAAAACCCTATTTCAAAATATAATTTTGAATTAAGATTGGGTTGGGAGTGTAGCTCAGAGGAAGAATATTCTTGGGTTAAATTCCTAGTACCAAGAAAAGAAAAAGTGAGAAAATATCAGATATGCTAATAATGCTGAAATAATCGTACACATTTGTATTCAGTCCCCAGACAAGTAACCTCTCTGCAAAACTCAAAAAGAAGCCTGTAATTCCATTAGTTGGGAGGTTGAGACAGGAGGATCACAAGTTCAGCCAGTTCAGCAAGCCTCAACAAGTAGTGAGACTCTCAATAACTTAGCAAAACCCTGTTTGAAAAGCAAAAAGGAAAAAGGACTTTAAAGGATCTAGCTCAGGGGTTGAATGCTCCCTGGGTTCAATTACTAGTACCACACACAAAACAACAACAAAAACAATAAAATGATGCAATATGTAAATTCTTTTGAAAGAATAAATTTTTAAAAATTATATATACATATATATGTATACACACACACACACACAAAGACACATTTCTAGTGTTCCCATAACAAAAAAGGATTAAAGGAAGATACAGTAGACAGAAAATTAATACTAAGATTGGAGCACTGCCTACCCAATGGGTGCCGATAATAATATTTCACGCAAAACCCAAATGAACATCGGTATAAAAGTTAAATTTCAGCCATTTGGCACAGAGACCGAGGAGCTGCAGGTTGAAAGACTCCACCCTGCCTTGATTTGCTCTGGGGCAAATATCAAGTTGGGCTATTCCTCTGCTGTAGCTTCTGCAATGTGCAGATAACACTTCCTGCCCCAGTAGACCTCAGAGAGCTGTTAGGGGAATAGATAGCAAAAAAAAAAAAAAGAAAAGAAAAGAAAAGAAAATCCTCAAAGCCCTTCAAGTCTCTCATAAATATAGCATGCAATGAAATGAAATGCCAGCCCTCTCTCCAAAAATCCTGAGAGGCTCACGGTGGCAGAAATGGGAAACAGATGTCCACCAAGAGACAGGCCCCATCCCTCCCAGGGCACAGCCTTCACCACCCGGACCAGGAAGGGGAAACTCTGAAATGCACATCTACTCAGACAAAACACGACACCCAGGAAAAGGGGAGGGGGGAATTCCTATTTAACTGCCATAAGTAAAAAAGAAAAAAGAAAAGAAGTAATTCACCAGAGTACAATTTCTAATTCTTGTTTAAAATGTCTAGGTCACCGGGCGTGGTGGCGCACGCTTGTAATCCCTGCACTTGGTAGGCGGAGACAGGAAGATTGCGCAGGTTCGAAGCCAGCCTCACTGGCTTAAGAGACCCTGTTTCCAAATAAAAATATAAAATAGGTCTGGGAGTGTAGCCTGGAGTGTAGCCTGGAGTGTAGCCTGGAGGTAGAAGGGTTTCGAGGAACCCCAATAGAACCAAAAAAAAAAAAAAAAGTCTAGGTCTACAAGAAGACAAGGGACAATATTAGAAGCAGGTTCACGGGCTTAGAAAAGCCTCTTAAAAACGCCGGGCGTGGTGGCGCACGCTTGTAATCCCCCCCGCTTGGGAGGCGGAGACAGGAGGATCGCGCAGGTTCGAAGCCAGCCATACGTGCTGGCTTAGGAGACCCTGTTTCCAAATAAAAATGTAAAAATAGGTCTGGGAGTGTAGCCCGGAGGTAGAAGGGCTTCCAGGAACCCCAGTACCACCAAAAAAAAAAAAAAAAAAAAAGAAAAGAAAAGCCTCTTAATAAATTAGTTCTCTAGATGGGTAAGAATAATATAGGTCCCCACCCTACCCCCACACTGAGTGAAATGTAAAAATGTAAATCATGTGATATATAAGTTGGAGTATTTGTAATCAGTCCATACTAGAAACAGAAGCTCTAATCCTCTCTAGCTATCTATAGAAACAGTTACTCATAGGTCCATAAGGAAATGGGGAGAAGAATGCTAAATAGTCACAGGTCCTAAGATATTCTGAATTATGTAAAGTTTAAAATCTGAACAGATCAACTCATCAAACGGATTATGTAGTATTAGTATGTCACATTCTTATGGATCATGTATCAGGTTAAAATTTTAATAGAAGATAAATACTATCCAATTCCTTATTCACATGAAACTCAAAGCCTACCAAGAGGAACTGTAGACAAAATAAAGCATAACACAATGTGGTAAGGGTTTTAATCAAATAGAAACAGAGTGCTGAGGAAGAACAGAAGGAAGAAGGAATGAATTCTGCATGGGAAGGGAGATTTTTAAAAATCTCAAGGAATATGAAACTTGAACGGGACCTTGCAAATAAACAATATTTCAACAAATACAGAACAAGAAAAAAGGCCATTCTAGACCCATAGATGGCAGCCCATATCTCATGGCACATCTCGATGTGTCTTGGATAATTAAAAGCAGTGGAGGCTTTCATCTGGGAAGGTCTAACTGCAAGATCTTTGTAGAGAAAAGAGCATTACATGATGAGACATATCTATATACACAAAAACATGCATACATACACATATCTAGGCCTGGTGGCTCACATCTGTAATCCCAGTACCTGGGAGGCTGAGACAGTAGCATTGTAGGTTTAAAGTCAGTGTTAGCAACATAGAGAGGCCCTCCACAATGTAGTGAGATCCTGCTTCCAAATTAAAAATGAAATAGGGCTATGAGTTGTGGCTTAGAGGTAGAATGCCCTGTGATCAATCCTCAGTACCACAAAAAAATAAAAATAAAATTAGAAATATATATGGTATAGGAGAAAAATGCACAGAAAGAGATGTATATATTTCATGTCATAAAATGTGCATATATATGTTATATATGTATATAAATTATGCATATGTATAATATATATAAATATGTATAGATTATATGTGTACAGAAATATACATATTTCATCTTATATACATATGATAGAGGAAAAAGTTTAGAAATGGTAAGGGGAGGAGGTGCTAAATGCTGGCCTATTTATTATCAGCTTGAAATTGAGAGCATTGCTGTGGTGAGTTCTGTAGGGGTCGGTGGATAGATGAGAGGCAGATAATCCAATAGGCATGGCGAGCTTATCAAAGATTCAGAAAAAGTCAGCACCAGCGTTTCCAGAAGAAGCTGAAAAATTCAGTGAGGCGGGTAAAATATGGTCTAGTGAAGTGAAGAATGGCTCTCAAAGATCCTAATTCTGAGACCTGTAAATGTTTCTTTTTAGCAAAGGCATTACAGGTGTGATTATGTGAACCATCTTGAGATGGGGCTGTTAGTCTGAATTGGGCCCTAGATGCCAGCACGAGTATGCTTACAGAGGAGCAGAGGGCAACTGGACCACAGAGAGACAAGGTAGGCATGCAGCTGGTGATGTGGATGATGGAGCCGCCTGCAAGGTAAGACCAGCAGCCCCCGAAACAGACAGTCGGTCGGGCCTCTGGAAGGAACTCAGCATGGCCAACACAATACTTTGGCTTCAAGCCACCACATTTGTAGAAATTTGTTATAGCAGCGAGAGGAAACTAAGACACACTGTGCACAAAATGTCGCCCCCTCCAGGCACTCTTGTGTAACAATCACTAGACTTGCCAAGAGTAACTCTGATGGAAGATACACCAACTGCCAAGGAGAAGTTAAAGTCCAAGCTGATGCCTTAGGAGAAGACTAAATTAATATTAAGCTGAACAACTAATCAAAATTTAGGAACAGGAACCCAGGTAAAAGTGCAGACTGAGTCAATACAAGATGGGTGAAAGAAATGTAAACCATGGCCGCAATATGTAACACAAAAGAAAAAGGAACTGGGTCTAAAGGACAGTAGGGACATCAAGACAGGTGATGATGTGGAGGTCATCGCTGGGCCACCAAAGTTTTGCTCTAGGATACTCGCTTAATTTCCTGTGCCCATTGACTAAGGGAAGAGGTAAGAAGGGAATGGGAGTGATCTTCATGTACTCTGACTCACTAAGGATTGACTTGGAAACTGAACCAGGACTGGACGACCAAACTACAGACATCAGTGGACACAGGAGTGGAGATTTTGTGGAAACAACACAGACAAGGCGCAACAGGCTAAAAAGCTTGAAATGTGCTCTTTATCAAGAGGGGAAATCACACAGTGAGATCTGTTTCAGAAAGGTAAGAGTGGTGTAGAGGGTCCACAGTAGACTAGAGAGCCCAGCAAGCCGATGGCAGAGATGCTATGCTGGAGATGACCAAATATGCCCATTAGAAGATGGGGATGGGTTCACTTCTGGAGGACACGGCAAGTTACTTGAATAGGGAATGAGTGGCTGACCAAGGGTAAGGGCCATGGGTAAGTGACATCACCAATCTTTGATGTGAAAGTCAAAGGAAAAGGTTACATTAGTACAGAAAGAATGAGTGTGTCTCTTGTTAAACTTATTTGCACACGTGACCAGCTCCTGCCAGGATGGCAGCTACAGTCAAGCCAACCTCGTAATCTCAAACTCGGGAGAATGCTGTAGCTGTTCCAATGTTTGAAAAGTTATCAGTAGTGTGCTCTGGTTATTTTTCTACTGATTCATCATTATGAAGGGGACCTCCAAAAAGGGTCCAAAATTTTTAATATACAAAGAGATAAAATGTTTAAACTCTACTCAGCTTACCCACTTATAAGGAAAACATTCGCTTTCAAGAAAATGTACTAGAAATTTTTAAGAAAGCAGGGAGAATCCATACCATTAGACATTTCCCTTTTCTCTCTTAGTTTTGAGGTCACCTGGTGGAATAGACAATGGAGAAGAGCCATCCATGGGTTGGGAGTGACAGAGAAGGGCGCTCAGAGGTGACTCCAGCAATGACCTGAAGACAGAAAAGTAGGCACATTTCTTTAAAACTCTGCAGACAATTTCAAATTAGACACTAGCAGAGTAGATGCAGATCTGTGGGGCCAGTTACTACACAGTTTAGCCCATAAGTTTCCATAGCTAGCACTTCCTAAAACACTGAAACAGCTTAGAAAGGGCAGCACGTGGAATTCTACCTGAGAGAACTGGCAGGTGTGCCAGTGTGGGAAGGGAGCACAGAATAAAGCAACTACACAAAGGACTGGGACACACTCCCTGTCCCCAGGCCATTGTGTGCGTTAAGATAAATGAGCTTGTTTAGCTCAGTAACAGAGTCCAGGGCAGGGTAGCAATGACAATAAAACAGCATCTTTTAGCTTCTAGATAAGGAAAAAAATCAATAAATATCCTCAGTAAGTATATGGAAGGTAACTAAAAAAAAAAAAAAAAAAAATATATATATATATATATATATATATATATATATATATATATATATATATATGTAAATAAACAAGCAAATATACACACAGAGGGTTTTATGTTTTAGAAGCTAGTATGGAATCCCAGCTCAGTGTCCCTCATTAAACTTTGAGTCTCACAAACAAGCCAGGAGTTTTATTTAGATATAAAATGTGCCCTTAAAGAGCTCATCTGTTAGTGTTTAGAGCCGATGTAATTGAGTCACAAGGGCTGTGATCCCAGCAGCAGACAAATCTAATGTAAAAGATTTATCTAGGTGTGCCCTGGGCCAGTAGGGTGTAGCTTGAGGGGTGGATCCCTGGGGTGCAGCCTTGGAGATCATATGTGGTTCCTCCTCACACTGCTTACTCTCTCTTGCTTCCAGCTTCATTATGTGGGGAGAAAAGCTCATGTGTTCCTCCTCTGTTCCCCTCCGGCTGCCATACCCTGAGATCTGCAGACCCCAGCCTCAAAAGGACTGGGCCTGAAACCATAAGAAAATAAATCTTCTCTAAGTTGCATGGTCAGGTCTTTAGTTTATGGCTGTGAGTAGGTTGACTGGAGCACTAGGTAAAGTCTTGCTATTTCACAACAGTGGGGAGAGAGTGTCTGCAAAACTCCAAACTAGCCAGCAACTCATTCCACCGTCTTATGTGTGCATAGGACTTCCACGAATGCAGCCTCATATGACCTTACTGGACTGCCCAATGGGTCAGTGCACGTGTTGGCTGCCCCAAACTCTGCCCGTGGATTCACTTCACATCCCATTATTTATTGAGTGCCTACTGTATAAGTCAGTCAGTCATACTGAGGGGGGTCATCGAAATTTAAGTAATGGTTCCTGCCCTTAGAAAGTCATAAAAATAGGCATCTAGTAGTTATTTATCCACACAGGCCAGAAATGAGAGATATAGAAAAGCAGTGCTAGGAGTCTGTTATTAGAGAGAAAAATAAGAAGAATGGGAAGGCCTAAACTGAGCCTAAAGAATAGGTGAAAGAGAGCCACAGAGTAGAAGTAGGAAGGATATTCCCAGAGAATAAAGTAAAATGAAAAGGAGCCTGGTGTGATGGAACTGATACTCAGCATAAAACAGAAATTGCTGCAGAATAGAAGCAGCTAATCATGGGTGAGACAAATAAAATTAATCTTCTCAAGTACCTGGGCCACTTTATGTTTTGGATCAGGAAATAAAAAAGAAAAAAAATAAGGGCAATAGAAAGTTAATCAGAAAGTCACACAGTGTTACAGTTTGGATCTGGATGTCCCCAAAGGCTCATGTGTTGAAGACTGGGTCACAGCTTGGTGGTGCTATTGGGAGATGGTAGAAACTAGAAGGTGGCACATAGTGGGGGGGAGGGAGTCACAGTGGGGAGGTCCTTGAAGAATATATCTTGTCCTGGCTCCTCCCTCACCTCTCTCTCTGGCTCCTGGCCGCCATGAGATGAGCAACTCTGCTCCTCCATACGTTCTCCACGATGCTCTGTCTCATCAACAGCTCAAAGTCACAGGGCCAAGGGACCATGGACTGAACTTTGAGATCAGAAGCTGTTTAGTGAGGAAGGTCCTCCACAACTTAGTGAGACCCTGTTTCAAAATAAAATAATAAAATGGGGCTGAGAGTACAGCTCAGAAGTAGAATGCCCCTAGGTTCAAATCCCAGTATTATAAGAAAAGGAAAAGAAGAAATGAAGGAATCATGAGCCAAAATAAATCTTTCAAGTTTATTTTCCTCAGGTATTTTGTCACAGCAACAGAAAGCTGGCTAATATACCCAGAGAAGACAGGATGAATACTTTTATACTAATGTAGGCATAATGTCTTGAGTTCTTGATCAGAAAGAAGGCAACCAAAAAGTTAAAATAGAGATGGTTGAAAGTAACCAGTGAAGAATTAAAGGTTTGGGTGGCTCCATGGATACTAAGGATAAAGAGTAACATTAAAAATGACAAGGGGATTATATCTTAATATGCAGAAGAACAAGGATGAGCCACTGGGAAGGATGAAGGAGGAGTTGGCCTAGGAAATTATTCAACTTAGAAGACCCTTCAGTTTGAGGTGAGGATGGTGGCACCCAAGTGAAATATCTCCTGAAAGGATTCTCGTGAAGGTGAGCCGAGTAGACTAAAGATGGGTTAGGAGTCATTCCTCCAGAAGGAAGTTGAAATAATACTACAGGCTCAGAGAAAATGTTTGGAGAAAGAATTCAGAGGCTAAGGGCTAGGAAAGTCTTGGAACTTCTCAAACACACATCATAGCTTTTGGTTTTAGTGGCAAAATATCAGAAAAAATTCTAAACCAAAGCCCTTGGAAACACTTCATAGACTATCTTGTACTTGTGCAGGGACTATCGTTCTTTAATTATACCAAAGACCAACATCTAACAAACACAAGTCATCTTAAAATATCAAACTGCCGATTTTATGGTCAGTAATGACATTAAATAGATGCCTGTGGAATTGAACTATATAAATAAATGATGGCCAAATAATAACCTGATTTTAATCACAACACCATGACCAAAAAAAAAAAAAAAGCAACTAATGTCACCAACAGGTATGTAGAGCTTGGTGTTTTCAGTCTCTCGCTGACAACCATATAAACAACCACTGACGTTTATGTGTAGGGTTTCCTAGGACCCCAAACACTACAAGCTTCTGTGTTAAGGAGCCACACAAGTGTGCTGACACGAGGAAAGTAAACCAAATAGTCTCTTTAGTTGTTTTCAAGCTGTTGGTAAAGAACATGAAGCCAGAAGTCATTTCCTAGGCTGCAGAGACAGACAGAGGTTTCTGTAGCTTGGCATTAACTTAGAGAGAAATGATGTGGCTTCTTTGTATATACAAAAATATCTTAATAATCAAGTCCATTCTGCCAAAGATGTCCCAAGGACCAGGTTAGAAGCACAGATGATATGTTCTCCTGCCCCATTTCTTCTGCTTGTTCTTCCGACACTTCATTAAAACTAAGAAGGAGACTACTTTGTAAATAATCACGATCCAGAAGTAATGGCTCATAGTTATTTATTCCCTGTTGTGTACCTGGTACCGTTCTAAGCTCTCATATATGTAAACACAAGTTTGCAGTTGGTTATCATCATCATCAACTTTATTTTACATAAGAAGGAATCACAGCACACAGAGGCTGCCAGTTGCCTATGATTAAATCCCCAGTATGTAGCAGAGCCAGGATTTGAATCCAAGCAGAATGACTACAGTGTCTGGTCTCCATCCCCTGATATCTATACTGTTTCTCAGATACGTGCTCCAACACATCCACATGGCCTATTTTATAAAAAGCAAACCCTTGTTTAAAGACAGCAAACACTATGACATAAGTGTTTTTTGATTATTGCAAAAATCTCCAAGAAGACCAGACACAAACAAATTAAAAGAGAATAGCAATACATACACACTCACGTACATGTACACACACACACACACTTTCTGAGGACAATTTAAAGGAAAAAAAAAGATTCTCTTTGGATATAGCCAAAGTTTTGACCATTTAGGGTGTCAACAACAACAACAAAAGTGGAATGCGCAAACTCAAAGAAAAGTCGGAAGCACCATTTCTCCCAGGGATGCTCCTCAAAGAAACATTTATCTACCTTAGAGTTTGGACTAGATGCAGATTTGCTTTTACGGTAACTTCAGGGTCCATTTTACAGTAGACTGTCATAATTTTTCTTCAAAATTTTTTTAGTTGTAGTCTAAATCAGAGTTTAAAAGAATTACACAAGGATCTGGTACTGATTCTCAGCAGGCATCACAACTTTCTTTTAAATTAATGTTTCAACTCATATTTGTGAAGAACAGATTCTAACTCGAGACCTTCACAATTATCTATCAAGTCAACTGTGTTACTCATTCTCCTACTATTTCTCAGGAATCAGTCTTCTTATTTTTATCTAAGACATATTGATCTGTTACCTTATTTCAAAACTTAGAGGAAGAAGTACCGCAGGTCATAGCTACTGAAGGGCAGAGAGGATACTAACACAAAGCTATTCAACAAATCATATATTCTACCTAGTTCCTTTTCAAATATGGAGAGAGGAAGAAATGTTTAGATTCAAATCTCCTATGATCCTTTGATGATCCATAAGTTGACAACATAGAAATATAGTTCTAGGTACTATAACATACTATTAGATATGTCGTGTGGTATTGCCAGCCAGATTGTCAGAAGCGTGTTTTAGCAGTAAGAACTAGAAATAGCATTAAAAGCTGTACAAGACAGCCAGGTGTGGCGACGCAAACCTATATAATCCCTACACTTAGGAAGCTGGAATGGGCGGATCCCAGACACAAGGTCAACCTCAGCAACTTACGGAGACTCTCTCTCAAAATAAAAGATAAAATAGGGCTGGGGATATAATTCAGAGGTATAATACCTCTAGGTTCAATCCATAGTATTAAAAAAGTTGGGAGAAAAAAAGAAGTTTTAACAACATCTCTCAGAATGACTGGAACTTGCCTCACCCCACCATGTCCCAAGGTCCCAATGAATCCTTCCCTTAGCACCATGGTGCTGTGGAGAATACCACGGGGTCTGCAGGTGGCCGCACTCTTCTCTTCCTGGCCTCCTGAGAATGACAGAGCTAATGCCCCAAAGGAATTACCCATCAAGATGGGCGACATACTGGAGCAGCTGGATCCATGAGCCCAATAAGGAAAAAGACCTTCAAACTTAGTGTCAGTGAGGAAAACACAAGCCAACAGCTTAGCATTTACATTTTTAATTTAAATTAGCTACTATTAGCTGGGCGTGGTGGCGCACACTTGTAATCCCCGTGCTTGGGAGGCGGAGACAGGAGGATCGCGCAGGTTCGAAGCCAGCTATGCTGGCTTAAGAAACCCTGTTTCCAAATAAAAATATAAAATAGGTCTGGGAGTATGGCTCAGAGGTAGAAGGGCTTCCAGGAACTCAGTACCACAGGAAAAAAAAATTAGCTACTATCAATGACTGTTGAGGACATGAAACTTTTTGATACTCGGAATTGAACACAGGGCCATTCTACCTTTGAGCTACACACCCAGCCCTAGTATAATGGTTTATTTTGAAACAGGGTCTAAGTGGTGGAGGGAATTAAATTGCTGAGACTAGCCATGAATTTGCAATCTTCCTGTCTCAGCCTCCCAGGTACTGAATTACAAGTGTGCACCACCATGACCAGTTTCTCTATACTTTTAAAGTCTTAGCTACATAGATCTCTACCTACAGATATAAAAACCTGGAGGCAGATGTAAGTGGTATAAAGCTTCCCTTAAACCATACCTTCTTCTTTGTAGTGCCTCCTTCCAAAATGTTGCGCAATGCCTCCTCCTACACGCACCAGCTTGAGCCAGTGTTTTCCAAACACCATCACACAGAAAACTCACATCCAGGGTAGCTGTGCACGGGTATTCTGGGAAGCAAAGATTTTGTGCTTGAAGTGTGAGAGATGTAGCACACTCTGAATGTTCCTGCTGGGAAATGCACAGTATAGTTGAGCAAACCCGAGACTCGGAGAGGCCACAGAAACGTTGCGAACTCTATGTTGCCTGTACTATGTTGCCTGTACTATGTTGAGCGTAGGATGCATGTTCACAAATTGAACGAAGATACCTGGGCTGCTCTGAATACAGCCTGGGAAATGCTCTACACTCTGGAGCTTAGTATTCTAGATTTTACAGTGTGACCCCAAATTACCCTCAGTCATATTCAACAGCATCCATTCACAATGCCCATGGGCCCTAACAGCTCTCATGTCTCAGTTTCTCCTTTAAAGAAAACTTCTCCTCCTATCAAGTTCATATCCTCTGCATTTTATTTATTTGTTTATTTATTTATTTATTTATTTATTTAGGTGGTACCCAGGGGCTTTCTACCCCCAGGCTATATTCCCAGACCCATTTTATATTTTATTTGGAAACAGGGTCTCACTGAGTTGCTGAGAGCCTCACTAAGTAGCTGAGGCTGGCTTCGAACCTGTGCGATCCTCCTGTCTCAGCCTCCCAAGCGCGGGGATTATAAGCGTGCGCCACCACGCCCGGCTCCTCTGTGTTTTAAAAAGACATCTGTCCTGCTGTCTTCTTCACCACTTACTCTTCTAGCATTCCTACCTTCAATTATTTTATTCAGTTTAAACCCTCCATGCTTAAGATAAAACCCCACCCCTCTAGAAACTCTGCTACATAATGTCAGCTTTTTCCCTGAATATGTACTTCAAATAAAACGGAACTTCAAATAAAATGGAACTACTGCCTATCTTGTAAGGCTACATGGACACCGGTCTCCTAGATACCAAAGTTAATGGCTGAGAACTGGCTGGGACCTGGGTTTTTACAACAACATCAAATACAAGGGAGTTTGCTCCAACATTTCACATTTGCCATATTTAAGTGTTGACGGATGAGGAATCCCCTGCCAGTAGCAACCTGAAGGGCATTTCATGTGGTTTTCAACATTAAATACCCAACGAACAGTAGTATGACTCAAAAATATTTAAGAATTGGGAACATTTTACTTTCTGGAAAAGTCTTCTGGCCTGCTTTAGAATGCATCTAAACATGATCCACTCAAATCTCTAAGTAGAAATCTCAGAGGAATCCCTTAATAAGCACTTAATGCACTTAGATTTAGCAGGACATATGCTCAGCCCTTTAAAAGAAGCAACAAGACAGGAATTTCCCCACCTTCTGTCATAACAAGATTCATTCCTTACTTCTATTGTGCATGTCAAAAATCAGACCTTCAGGGATATTTGTATAGTATACACCTAAGTCTTATTTTATTCCCTGCCCAAGATATCCACCTGGGAACCTCAGATGACACTAGTCTCTCAAAACACAGTAAAAACTATGTGGCACACCCATTCCCATGTAGAAAATAAGTTCACACCCAGCGGCATCTGAAACTGGCAAAACACAACTGAGAAAAATAGCAAATGTCTGAAGGTGCTGAGTGTTCACACAGAATACTAGTCCCCAACCTAAGTGGATAATATACCTGGATAGAATACAATGCAAATTTAAAGACATTTAGCCAGGCGTGGTGGCGCACGCTTGTAATCCCCACGCTTCGGAGGCGGAGACAGGAGGGTCTCGCAGGTTCAAAGCCAGCCTCGCTGGCTTAAGAGACCTTGTTTCCAAATAAAAATATAAAATATAAAATAGGTCTGGGAGTGTAGCCTGGAGGTAGAAGGGTTCCATCCCCAGTACCACCAAATAAATAAATAAATACATAAATATACATACATACATACATACATACATACATACATACATCTAAAAAATTCTGCTTAGATATAAAAATGGCTGGCATATTGGTCAAGTATTAGAGTCCCCAAATTTGAAAAAAAAATATATATACCATCAAAACATAATGGCTGAAATAAAACAGTAAATTTTTTTTTTTTTTTTTTTTTTTTGGTGGTACTAGGGGTGGAACCCAGAGGCTTTCTACCTCTAGGCTATACTCCCAGACATACTTTTTATATTTTATTTCGAAACAGGGTCTCACTAAGTTGCTAAGAGCTTCACTAAATAGCTGAGGCTGGCTTTGAACCTGTGCGATCTTCCTGTCCCAGCCTCCCAAGCACGGGGATTACAAGCGTGCGCCACCACGCCCAGCAACAGTTTAATTCTTTAACTGGAACTGTAGTTCTATAGCATAGATCCAGAAGCATCCAAATTTGTTTTGGAATAGTAAAGAGGACTGATTAAAAGTCCTGGGCCAGCTAGGCATGGTGGCGCATGTTTGTAATCCCTGCTCTTGGGAGGCAGAGACAGGAGGACCGCTCTGGTTCAGAGCCAGCCTCGCTGGCTTAAGAGACCCTGTTTCCAAATAAAAAATATATAAAATAGGTCTGGGAGTATAGCCCGGCAATAGAAGGGCTTCCAGGAACCCCAGTATCACCATAAATAAATAAATAAAGAAAGAAAGAAAGAAAGAAAGAAAGAAAGAAAGAAAGAAAGAAAGAAAGAAAGAAAGAAATAAGTAAGTAAGTCCTGGGCCAATCCAGGTGTGGCAGAGTACACCTGTCATCCCAGTATTTAGGAAGCTGAAACAAGAAGATTGTAAGTTTAAGGCCAGCCTCACCAATTTAGTAAGCTCTCTCAGCAATTTACTGAGCCCCTGTATAAAAATAAAAATTAAAAGGGCTGGGGGTGAAGCTCAGAGGTAGAATGACTCCAATGACCCCCCTTCTTAAAAAAAAAAAAAAAAGTCCTGTGCCAAACTATCCAGGTTGAACTTGAACTCCTGGCTGCATTTCTTACTAGGTATATGACTTGAAGCCGATTTCTTCTCCAAACTCCAATGTTTCCTAACTTAACAAATGAGGGTGAAGTCATACCTGCGGCATTGCGTGCTGTTATGAAGTTGTAAGATACTACCCAGGAAGCTCTTGCAATATTCTTTGCCACAGAAAGCCCTGAGTACTTGATAAATGCTCTGGCATTCCTGAGATCCAAGTAGGGACTTATCCTGTACCTCTGCCTACAGCACAAAATCAGCTCTCCCTCCATCACTCTCCCTGTGATGCAGTTTGGTGCTGTTGCGTGTGGATTTCTCTGTGCAAAGAGAACAGAGAAGGCTAGCTGTGGGGTTGCACTAGAAATAAATACCAGAGGCTCTATGTCCTGCCTACCTCCTGCAGAGGAGGGAAAATTACAACTTTAGATGGAGATAATCATCGCTGGGAAATCCAGCCAGCAATCTCAATTACGTGTGGGTGTTACATTGTCATGCATGGGCCCGAATTTACCATACTTTTATCTGCACATGGTCTTAGCAATGTATACAAGACGAACGGGTCATTCAAAGCAGGCTCACTTTGAACATGAAATACATCAACGCTTTTCTCTCTATCCGGGATCAAAGAAAAAAAAAACTTGCCAAAGAAAAATCTAGGTTTTGATAATTCTTTCATTTCACTGAACACCTTAATGAACGCCTTATGGGAAAGAAGAGGGACCACACCTTTTTATCTTATAGCTAAAGAAAACTCTCAACGTAACACATTCACAAGTTCTTTCATTATCAAATAAACGTAACTTCATTCAACAAAGACAAGGTGTCATTTAAGGAAAGATCGGAAACACGAACCTACTTGCTAGCATTTCCAGTTATTATTTGTTCTTTCTTTCCAGTCTGCTTCTTGGTCTTTTCTCACTCCTTACACTCAAGGTCCCCCCCCCCATACTTTTTTTTTTAACCTTTGGATTCACCATTCTCCTTTCAGGTTTCTTTCTTTCTTTCTTTCTTTCTTTTTTTTTTTTTCTTTTTTTTCTTTTGGTGGTACTGGGGTTCCTGGAAGCCCTTCTACCTCGGGGCTACACTACCAGACCTATTTTTTTTTTTTTTTTAATTTGGAAACAGGGTCTCTTAAGCCAGCGTGGCTGGCTTCAAACCTGCGCGATCCTCCTGTCTCCGCCTCCCAAGCACGGGGATTACAAGCGTGCGCCACCACGCCCAGCTCAGGTTTTCTAAAATACCCTTTCTTGTTACTTTTTCCTTAGGCTGACTTAATGTGGTGGTAGCTAATATATTAATTTTCAGGACTGCCATTCTGAAAGCAAGTCTCACCACCACCTTCTTCTGCCCTTGTTCTTCGAGAAGGTTCGTTTTTGCTATTTGATGATGATATAAAGTTCAGATAACTGACTGGAAACTCCAAACTAAACCCAGTTTAGCTTCCTCCTCCCTGAGCATGCAAGGACTGGGCTCTTCTCTTCCACAGGGGGAGGGATAGACGGATCAAATGGCAAAAACCCGAAACAAAAACAACTCTATCACAGAATATGTTGGAAAGTCTGTCATTATATGTGCAACATATAAAACATATAAATATACAAAACATACTTCTCATTATGTATTCAATGATATAGGTTATGAAATGCAAATAAGTATTTATATACATATACATATATGTGTAAATATATGCAATTTGATATTTTCTCTTTTTTGGGTGGGGGGGACTGGAAATTGAACCCGGCAGGATTCCACCTCTGAGCTGTACCCCTTGCCCACTATCTTTTTTTTTTTTTTAATTTGAGAGAGTCTCACTAAGTTGCTGATGCGGACCTGAGAACCTGTGATCCTCCCATCTCAGCCTCTCAAGTACTGGGATTATAGGCATGAGCTACCACCTTACCCAGCTTGACATCTTCTCTAATAAAAACCAGTGGTGATTCTATTATTTAAAAATTAATACATATGGGTGTGGTGGCGCATGCTTGCAATCCCTGTACTTGGGAAGCTGAGACAGGAGGATCTCAGGTTTGAGGCCAACCTCAGCTACTTAGCGAGGCTCTCCACAACTTAGTGAGATCCCGTTTCAAAAATAAAGAATAAAAAATAGGACTGGAGGTATATCTCGGAGGTAGAATGTCCCTAGGTTTAATCTCCAGTCAAAAAGAAAGAAGAAAATAATTCATAGAATGATTATTAAATTATTTTATGATATTCTGGAATTTTACTTTGGTCTCCTCAATATTATCATCATCAAAATGTCTGACACTATAGAGAGGAGGTTGCCGACTGTACTAACGTGGCCAAAGGCCCAGATATCACAAAGCCCTGGGCTTTATTTCCTGCTACCGCTGTTATTTCTATGTACTGATATCTCATAGAGATAATCATCAGTATGTTAACTTTTCAACTTATGTCTACTTTAAAAAAGACCTTGGCATTTTTATCTACCATTAAATTAAAAGAGACGCTGAGGGCCTTCAGCTCAAGCTCCTTTCCTATAAATACGTGTCAACCATAGAAGAAACCGGAGTGTATGACTCCCTTTCTCTGAATTTGAAATAAAACAAGTCCTGTACCCCTGTTTTCATAATGAATTGCTGCAGAAATGCATTTGTTTTTAAAGCAATCCTGAAGAGAGACATCAGATATTTTCTGAGATAGTTTCCCCATTACTTAATAACCCACCTTGTAAAGCAGCTGAGGCCACACTGAGACGTTTGTAAGTTTGGGCAGGCGAGAGGAGGCACATGTGATTTTCTTGGGCCCCTGTGTTTACCTCAAATACCTACAAAAATAGGCATTCTCTCCATCCCAAGCAGCCAGTGCCCTCACCTGGACCTCCACCTCCTCCTTTTCCTTCCTTCTCCCAGCATCTTTCATTAGACTATTCATCCAGGCTTGATATTTTGAGATACAAACTGTAGGGTCACTTCTCACACTCCAGTGATCCACACAGGTTTCCTCCCTGCAGTGCTTTGGGTCTGGTTTGAACCTCTGTAGGGGTCATGTGTTAAAGCATGATCCTCAGCATAGTGATGTTAAGAAGCACTAGACTCCTCAAAGAAGTACAGCCTGTGGGAGGGCTCCAGACTGGACCCTCCTGGCCACACTCTGGCTTCCTGCCTCTCACGTGACCTCTCTTACATGGGCTTCTGTCCTTGGGATGCCATCCATCATGAGACCTTCATCAGAGATAAGTAGATGCCATGGCTTTAAAGTTCAAGGACTGTAAGCTAAATGAACCTCTTTTCTTCATAAAGTTTTCAGCCTCTGGTATTTTATTACAGCAGAAAATAAATTAATACAACCATAGTTCCAGAATTGACTTAAATTATAGTCAACCTCCATTATCTGTGGAGGTTCCAGGGACCTCTATTGTCACCGAAACCCAGAGATGCTCAAGTCCCTTATTTAATATCCCATAGTATTTGCACATAAGCTACCTATGTACATGTTCCATATGCTTTAAGTCACCTCTAGGTGACTTTTAACGCCTAATGCAATGTAAATGCTATGTAAATAGTTGTGCTACTGTATTGATTAAGGAATAATGACAAGATTCTGTCCAGTAGAGATGCAATTTTTCCCTCTTGAATATTTTTGACCCTCAGTTGGCTAAACACACAGATGCAAAACCTGTGGAAACAGAAGGCCAATCATATTCTATTATGTTTCCAAAATGTGTACAAAAACACAGCTAGGAATAAACTCCATCAGTCCTATGCAACTATAAAGCCAAGATGAATTTATAAGAAACATTCAAGAAAAATCTAAAAAAAAAAAAAAAAACAGCACAATCTAACTATACTAATTGAAAGTGACAGATGAGGTTTTGCTACATTGGTGTGTCATTTGCAGAGTGATTATAGCAGTGCTACCACAGCCAAGATTCTTTTGAGCCAGGAGTCCATGCGCTTCTGGGCAGCAGAATGGCTCAATTCTGCATCCCTTTTTCTTGGGTCTATATATATAAAAAATAATGATGTCAGTATACACGTAGCCTCTCCTTGATGGAAACCCATCACTTACAAATCAATCATTAGCCAGAAACAAAGACTATCACTTAGAGGTTGGCACAGATGCCAATACAGGTGCTAAAGTTGTATCCATTGACCTGGTTATGAAATTGCCAGGTTTCATAGATGATTCAGAATTTGTTTATATTGTTCATTGTTACCAGGAGGAAACAGGATAACATCTTTCAGTAGAGAGAGAAGTCCATGAGAGGCAATGCTCAGTCAGAGGACTATAGAGCCCCAATGATACACATTTTTTCCATTTCTGTCCTCTATTTTCAGTCCAACTATCACGTGTAAAATCAACTACATGCATCCATCCCTGACAGGGTCCATATCTTGCCTTCTAAGAAGAGTCAACCACTTTAAGAGAAATTATTGGCCCCTTGGAAAGGGCCATGGTATCTTTCAGCTAAAGAGAAAATTGCCAATGCTAGAATATCAGGTTCCCTAGCCAACTGGAGAGAAAGAGGGACAAGACAGAAAGAGGGAGAAACAGAAAAGTAAGAAGGAGCCAGCCAAGAGGGAGAAAACTGGGAAAGAAGAGCCCAAAGGAGATTTATTTAGTGGCAGAGTTTTTAAGAGAGATTGCTTAATTCTCACCGCTCAATAATAACAGGGCACTCCACAAAGACTTTCATCCTTCATGCAGTAGCAATTTGGCTATTAGTGTCTTTCCTACAACAAATAACAATTTATATTTGCCTGATGTCAGTACACCCATACCTGCGCATGCACACACACACACACATACTCACAGACTCACAAAGATGGCCTGTTTGGGTCCCAAACTAAGGTCTAAGGGACTAAAGAATCAGCCCCTCTCTTCTCTTCCTTCCCTACTTGCCTTTGGGGAAAGCTCAGCTGTGCAGAAGTAGTCCTTCAAGGACAAATGTCTCTCTTGTTATCCGCTGCAGCAGCCTGGTCCCCAAAGGCAGAGACCTGGAGACTGGACCCAGAGAAAACGAGGGTCAGCCTCTCAGAGGAAGCTCAGGATCACATTAAAAACTGTTTTCACCTCATGCCAAGAAGCAACGGCTATATTCTCAATAAACTTAACTCATTCCTGTTCTCCCGGGGTCTGTGATATGAGATTCATTTTGGAGTCTACACCTTTGCAGAAAACTCAGGTGCAATGCAATAATCATAACAAATAGCAGCACTAGTAATAATAAATAATAGCCCATGGGTATGTGCCAGGCACGGGGTCAAGACTTTTACCTGGGTTTTTGTTTTAAGCTATAACTGTGAGGGATGTGGTCCCTGGAAGTAAGAGTGCTGCCTGTCACACTTTAAACATTGATAAGTAGCTACTTCTGTGCCTGTGAACATTAAAACCAGACGATAAGGATATCAGCAGGCTCCGACACAGAGGCTCACCGTGACATTATTCATTTATACATTGGCAACTGACCTGTAAACATATGGAGGAAACAGGAAAAATGTATTTATGTCATGCAAAAGGACAAAGAACTTCTTTTAAGTTATGGATACCATATTAGATTGCAAAGGCTGTCGTGACCAAATGCGACAAACCTGTAGGTGCCAGTTAACAGAATCTTATTGTCTCCGGGTTCTGGGGATTGGAAGGAGGTTGGGGTGACAGGGAGAACCTTATCACCATGTGACACATTCCCTTCTGGTCTCTTTTTCTCTTTTCTTTAAAGGGACAGTAGTCAGACTGGAATAAGACTCAACCCAAAGGTCACAGGGGAAGTCACCTCACTAGGAAGCCCTGACTCTATGCAGAGTTGCATTCTGTGACACCCATGCTGGGAGTCAGGACTTCGACATAGAACTTTGAAGGAACATGACTCCTCATAGATATGCACCAACAGAACATACCACTTGCAGAAGCTGCACATTTGTAGCCCTCTGTGGCATCTTTACTATGCATGCTTTCTCCTCCCTGGGATGCCCACGCTTCTGACCCCCATCTTGTATTTCTTGGTAATTTTACCAATTATGTTGGCATGTTTTTAAATCTTTGCCTGTTTTTCTGACAGAATCTTTGTTGTTGTTGCCTATGGAACTCAGGGAGGTTCTATCTCCAAGCTCTACCTCCAGTCCTTTTTTTTTTATTTTATAGTTTGAAACAGGTCTCACTAAGTTGTGGAGGACCTAAGTAGCTGAGGCAGGCTTTGAACCTGCGATCCTTCTGTCTCAGCCTTCCAAGTACTGGGATTACAAGCATGCGCCACCATGCCCAGCTCTGACAGAATCATTTAAAGCAATAAATTTCTCCCTAAGTAGAGCTTAGGCTGCATCTCCCACAGATTTTAATATACTGGGTCTGTGTTATCATTATTTCAAAATGGTCTCTAGTTTCCCTTTTGATTTCTTTTTTTGACCTATGAGTTATTCAAAATGTATTGTTTAATTTCCAAATGTAGGAAGATTTCTTGATGGCTTTCTGTTACTAACTTCTAATTTAATTTTGCTATTGTCAAAGAAAATACTTTGTAGGATTTCAACCATTGTAAATTATGGAGACTTGTTTAATGGCTCAGCATATGGTCTTACATTTGAAATTAAAATAATAATGTTAATAATGGCATAATTCAGCATAGCTATATTCACTGTGTCTAAGTTGATTTGAAATATCAATCACTTATAGGATTGCTTAACCAAATAAAGGCAGGCTAAAATGTCTTTTGTTTCATTTTGTTTTATTTTAATTAGGTAAAAGTCTGGTTACTGCTCATGGGAAAATGGAATAGAATTTGTTTTGGGGAACACAAGGATTCTTTTCCACCCAATGTTGACTAAATGATGCTAAAAGCAGTGTAATGATATGTTGGAGCTATACCATTTTTTAAAAAATGCTACAAAATTTTCAAACCAAATACTAATCACTTCTAGCAATCAAGTATTGAGAGAGATCAAAAGATTAAAACAGTTTAATCTATTTACAGGTATGGTAGCACATACCTGTAATCCCAGTGTTTGGAAGGCTGAGACTGGAGGATCACAGGTTCCTTTGAAGTCAAGCCTCAGCAACTTAACAAAACCCTGTTTCATGGGGGTGTAGCTTGGAAGTACAATGCCTCTGGGTTCAACCTACAGTAACAAAACAAACAAACAAAAAAAGTTTATAACTTAATCCCTGGGAAATTGAAATGAGAGTCATTGCATTTCTCTAGAAAAAGTGACAAAGTGACTGTCCAGCCACCAGGTTTATATTTTAAAGGTTGTATATAATAAATGTAAACCTTTTCCCTAAAGACTTCCAAGTATATCATAGGAGAAACGAGCATTAGAAAATTATTGTTATCTTTCTAAAAAATGGTAATATAAAAATATTGAAAATTTTTCAAATTAAAAAATAAGTAAATAAAGTAGCCAATGCTTACTGTCTTACTTTTGGGAAAACCATTCAGTTAAGCACATTTTTCTCCAAAGCTATTTAAACACTTAAGACTCAGCAGTAAACCTCATTTAGATGAGCTTCTACTCAAAGTTTTGACCTACATAATATAAGTTGTATATATCAAAAATCCAGGTAATATCCTCGAAGGAAAGGGCTAAAAATAGTTTTAAAATTTTCAGCCCGGGGATAAACGTGAACTAGAAAAAGCATAATTTTTCCTGGCAACTTCTTATCACCTAGGTAAGTAGCGAGGACCTGAAACGTCTAATTTGAAACTTCTTTTAAGGGGAATTTCCACGAGGATTGCGTTAATAAGCATGCTCTAATTTTGGACACACCATGGTAAGTATTCACATGTTGACCATCACTTTTTCAAATATGACACCATGGATGTATCTGGGGTTCTTACCCTCTAACAATGGACTGCAAGAGACGCTGTGTGCACAGAGCTGATGGGTTGATTGTGTTGGAACATTCTTCTGATGAGCCTGTGTTAATGAAAATTCTACTTTCGAAGGTCCTTTTGGACCACTCTTCCAGGAAAGCTACATTACAGCCAGCAAGCAGCTACATTTTTCCAGCATTACCCTAGATTTTTTTCTACAGTTCCCTTTGAAAATGGTTTAAATTCTAATCTAAGCCAGGGGAACAGAGCAATGACTATCTTCAACCCTTCTATAGGAGCCGGCAATGGGACCAAAGGGTTACAATGAAAAGAAAAAAGTCGTTCTGAACTCTTACAGTGGGAAGACAACTTACTCCCTACTGTAGGAACAAGGGAAGAGCCTTGTGGTATTGTGGATTGTAAAAAAATCTCTCTTGAAATTTTTCATCATTAGAGAATTCAGTTTTAGCCTTAGCCTGCAGGCTATGTTAGGGATGGACTCACCTTCATAGCTAATTCTTGTCAAAATGACAAAGGACGATTCATTTCTTGTGGAGAGTTAACCTTATCAAGGGAAACTGCTACCCATTTATTGATAAGGTGTTAGTGCAAAGAAACATCAATTGATTTGTAATAAATAAAGCAAAGTCTCCGCTATGAATAGCAATTGATAAAAGGCAGTTAAATTTCTCTCTCTCTCCTTTTCTTTTTTCTTTTTGTTGGTACTGCGTATTGAACCCAGGGGCATTTGTACTATACCTCCAGCCCTATTTTTTTGTTTGTTTTGAAATAGGGTCTCACTTATTATTGCTGAGATTGACCTTGAACCTGTGATCCTTCTGTCTCTGTTTCCTAATACTGGATGACAGGCATATGACACCATGCCCAACTGGTAAATTTCTTTAATCTAAACTGTGCTAATATGTCTAAATCAACATTACTCAACCTAATAATAAAACACAGCTTTATTAAAGCAATTCCCATCAGCAGTGCCCAGGTTAAAGGTCATACTTCAACCTGATCATTTTAATACTAAATAAGTAGGAAAAAAAGGAAAAGTCAGATGGA
This sequence comes from Muscardinus avellanarius, assembly GCF_963383645.1. Classification (NCBI taxonomy): domain Eukaryota; kingdom Metazoa; phylum Chordata; class Mammalia; order Rodentia; family Gliridae; genus Muscardinus; species Muscardinus avellanarius. The sequence continues at coordinate 78,639,107 of NC_137800.1, read as the reverse complement.
AACACCATTAAAGTTACAGTGTGATGTGATGGGAAAATTTGAGGCTCTGCAATCAAGTGATCTAAATTCAAGTTCTAGCTCAGTACTTAAATATTTTACTAGAGCTGTCTAAGGCTCATTTACTCATCTCCAAAATTTGCAAACCCTACCTGGCAGAGTCATTTTACTTTATAAGGTAACATATGTCAACTCTCTCTGATATGTGGCAAAAAATACAATAGTTCTTTACCAAGTCGCCATTTTAATTAATATTATTGCTTATAACAAAACCCTAAAAGCAGATCGTTTTATTTATTTATTTATTTATTTATTTATTTATTTATTTATTATTGGTACATTGTAGTCATATATCTTAATGGGGTACAAGATGGTAGAGGCAAACATACACTCCTTTAGCCCTTCCCCAGTTCCCACCTCATTCTCTCTCCCTCCTTCCTTCTCATGTTTGGCTTTCCGATTGATTTTGATATGTTTGTGAATGTACATCATGTACATTAGAGAATTTCCCTCTTCCCCCATCACTCACAGTTAGGTCTCCTTATTTGCTCATCTGTGGTTTCTACTCCTTCGTTTACGGCTCCTCCTATTACCCCTTTTCTCTCTAGCTTCTGCAAATTAGAGAGGGCATTATTTTAAATTATATCATTTGTTAATGTTCACACTAAACAGAACAGAAATTTCATTTAATGGGCTTTCTTGAGCTCTTTAGCACCGAAAATTTTTAAAATCCATCTATTTTTAAACAATAAAATTGTATAATTAGCATGTCCATAATGATATATTGGCTTATGCTGTTTGTTTTGTTTTTATAAAGGAGCTAAAAGCAACATATTTATATTTCCTTACTTTTATTTTTTGGTGGTACTGGGGTTCCTGGAAACCCTTCTACTCTGGATTACACTCCCAGGCCTATTTTTATACTTTTTTTTTTTTTTTTTAATTTGGAAACAGGGTCTCTTAAGCCGGTGAGGCTGGCTTCGAACTTGTGTGATCCTCCTGTCTCCGCCTCCCAAGCGCGGGGATTACAAGCGTGCACCGCCACACCACACCTGGCTACTTATTTATTTATTTTTGTATTGAATTTTGTGTGTGTGTGTAGTTCTGGGGATTGAATCCAGGGGTATTCAACCTCTGAGCTACACCCCTAGTTCTTTTGGAGCGGGGTCTCACTAAGTTGCTGAGGGTCTGGCCTAGTTGTTGGTGCTGGCCTCGAACCTGGGCTCTTCCTGTCACAAATACTAAGATTATAAACATGAGCCTCTATTCCTGTAAGCAACATTATACATTAAAATGCATACATAATATGTAACAATATGCTTCTGAGACCTTCCCAGTACATGGATTTTAACTATCAAGACTTTATAATCCTGGACATGCCCCTATCATTGCTACATATTTACCACAACATACCCCAAAATGAGATGAGCCACCCAGACAGTGAAGCGAACGCCACCTTACTAGAGACAAAAGTGAATTGCCCTTGAATTTTTTTCCTTGGAAACACTGATGAAGAAACAGAATTGGTGCCAGAAGGCTGGAGTGGAGGGAAAGAAAGCTCCCACCTTAAAAAAGATATAAAAGAAAAGCAAAAGGGGAGCTAGCCTCCCCACCCTCCACTCCACCGACATGCTCGCTCTCGCTCTGGGTCTTGGGCCAGATTCTTGGCCGATTGTCAGAAGAGACCACTCAGGCTAGAAAGCAGAAATCCTGGCAGACCCTGTGGATTCGGCAGGGGCAAACCAGGCCTGCCTCCCTCAACAAGACCAGTGGCCTGCTAGCTCAGGGAAACACAGCAGAGTATAGTATATTTGGACCTGAGTCAGGAGGTGGCAAGGGCTCTCATGCCAATTTAAAGAATAAGATGTAAAAATGTGGGCTGAAGCTGGGCGTGGCAGCGCACGCTTATAATCCCAGCATTTGAGAGGCTGAGAGAAGAGAATGATGGTTCCACGGACAGCCTCAGCTACTTAAGTGAGGCCCTTTGCAACTCAGTGAGAACCTGTATCAAAATAAAGAATCAAAAAATAGGGCTGGGGGTGTAGCTTGGAGGTAGAATGCCCCTGGATTCCATCCCCAGTACCGCAAAAAAAAAAAAATTTAATTAATTAATTAATTAATTTAAAAATCTTGGCTGAACACCAAGGCAGTGTGCTCGGCCAGTCAACAGATGAAACCAAGTGTTGCCAGCAGCCGATCGACGCCATTCTAGGGACATCCTTAGAGGCCAGATTTGTCCTTGGTCCTTTTGTTGTTTCCTTAAACAAATGACCTAGATGAAGCCAAAGAAGGAATGCTTTCTCTATTTTCAATGAACAAAGAAAAGCTAATATTTAAATGGTGCCTTCCCTCTCCCTCTCCTGCCCCCAACACTTTTTAAGTTCACCTGCCCTTGACCTTCAAAAGGACTCAGCAAGAGAGGGGGGGGCATTTTATTTTCCATTTTACAATTAAGGAAACTGATATGCACGGCAGTTTAGTGACTCGTTTGACATAACAGAGCCAGAAAATTACAGAGGTGGAATGTAACCTCAAGTCTCGGGTCTTCCGACTTTATATTTTGACCAACACCTGAAACAGGCAACAATTATAAATATGAGACTCAGAAGACTCTTGTCAAGCGGAAGTAAGGCTCGCTACCTGAGAAATCACTTCAACCACAGTGCCAGGTGTCACTCGGTTTACATCGATGTCCTGAAAGCTAGGATTTATGAGATGGTAAATCTGCCAATCCAATCATGCCGAGTTATATATTTAGAATAAAAAGGATTATCGTTCCCCCTACACTCTATAGGTCAAACCCACCTGAGCGAAGAGATTTACCCAGCAGATGTGATATTTAAGAACCTTTCCCACCCTGGGATACATTATTCCAGTACAAGGTGTACAATGTTAAATAACCATATTTTAGGAGTAACTGCTCACAGCTGGGTCATATGACCACTACAGCACTGCACAAGAAAGCCAATCACAGTACCTGAAACCCGGAATTCCCAGCTTATATAGCAGTCATCAAAAAAAAATTAAAACAAGTTCACAGTAGCCCTTAAAACACACATACACAGACACACACACACACACACACACACACACACACACACACACACACACGATTATATACACATAGGTATTAGATCCTCCTAGTGTTATATTAGCACAGACTCCCCAACCACAGGGGCAGTATTTGTGAAAGGTTATTCACTGCTTGGAATACAATATGGAAGAGTCAAGGACATGGGTGTGACGGGCTCTCCCCACACTTTTAGGTGGCTGAGCTGATGACCTCTTCACACTCTTCTTCCCCTTCTCAATGATGCTCTATTAGGTATCATCTTTGCACTTCCCAGCATCTCCGAGCTAGACTTGGACGTCTGATCCAACAGAAGGAGAGAGAACCATGGGGGCCTCAATCCTCCAAAGGAAACGGCTCCTCCCGCCTCATCAGCCTGACCAAACTCCACAATTACTTGAAGTTCCAAGACACACGGCCAGGATACTCCACCCAAACCAAGCAAATGGAGGGTTATGGCAGCCTACCAAAACAGCAAGAGAAAATAGGCAAGATTCTCCAAATAGCCAAGGAAACCCATATTTAAGCATATGCTCAATTTCCTATGCCAACAGCTTCTAAACTTCTAAAACTGCACATGCCCTCTGGCATCTAAATAGTATATTCTTGGTGTGACTTTTAGATCGAAGTTTCTCCTTTCTAACTAATTCACAGCTACTAAAGTTTCTTCCTCCCAATGTCTTATCTTTGGAACTTTTCAAAACCACTCTATACGTCAGATGCCACGGTTTGCCTTTCTTACTTTAAAAATGTGTCTTCATCTTCTATTTCTGACTCTTCCCACTCGTTTTCTGGTTCCCAGCTTCCTGTGATCAAGAGCAAAGGCAAAACTCATTAGGTAAACAGGCTGCCACCAGGGTGGGCGGGGGAGGGACCGACTTAAGTCAACACTCCCGAGTCTGGTAGTGGTAGTGAAGGCTCCTGGGAGTTTTTCCAGAAGATGCAGTCTGACAGCTTACAATGGAGCAGCTCAAACATCTCCTGCTAGCAGCCCTACAGCAGCTGGGCCATATGCACCGGAACCAGCAGCCCATGCATTCAAGGCCAGGGAGAATCCAGTTTAATGAAACCCCCCACCATGCTTCCTCACTGCTAACATTATATATACACGTCTCAAGGCCTGAACCTATGGCCTGGGCTGGGTTTTTCTGAGGGTTGAGTTACACCCACCAACACAACAGAACATCCAGCCAGCAGCCCCCAGGGCAATGCGAGAAGGATTTTTCTGATTATGTCATCCAGCAGGAAACTTCGTGGAGACTCTAGGATTAATGCATTTTTCCACTGGAGCTGAAAGGAGGCAGGATGTAGTCACTGGCAGAGAGAGAGAGAGGGGGCGGGAGACGTTGGAGGAGGCTGCATCCTTCAGGGGACATCGCAAGCAATCGCTCAAATGTATTCACATCCCGAACCACCAAGGAAATAAAGGTTTTTAAAACTTCAGTCCAATGGGGAAAGAAGCAAGCCATGCAAGCAGGGAATATGAACGCACCCCGCAAAGAGTGTCTCTAAACCATGGCACTGTTCTGTCTCCAGATGGCATGGAAAATAATTTATAAATGACAAAAGTTCATCGGGTGTCTGGCAGCTGTTCAGCCTCAGCTCTCTGGCCACCCACTTCAGTGGAGCTGAGAGCTTTCAATCAACTCCTGTCTCATGGAGAGCCTCAAACAGCATCAGAACATGTGCACAATATGTTCCCAGAAAGGTGCTGGCCAAATAGGAGAGATTAGAAAATCAAGAGGGGGTGGGGTCAGAAAATAGAGATACAAACTGTCTTCTCCTAAATCCATAGGTCCAAGTAGAAACTAAGAATAAAGGGGGTTTTGCATTTTTTAAACTAAACTTTGTATACTGTTCTGCTTTTCTTGTTTTTCTTCATGCAGACTCAAAAGTTCCTTTTCCACGCAATGCAAAGTATTTAGGGTTTTCACGGGGTAGTTTTTCATAACATACTGCTGATGGTTTGTTGGCCTTCTTCATTCACTCCAATAAATGCCGTTTTAAGAAAGCACTTAGCCACGTGTGGTGGCACACGCATGTAGTCCCAGTGCCTGGGAAGTTGAGAAAGGAAGATCGCAGGTTCAAGGACAGCTTCAGCAAGTAGTGACACTCTCAGCAACTTAGTGAGACCCTGTTTCAGAACAAAAATATGAAGGGCTGGGGGTATACTCAGAGGTGGGATGCTTCTGGGTTCCAAAAGGAGGGAAGAAGGGAGGAAGGGAGGGAGAGAGGAAGGGAGGATTGATGTTTTTCTGTTTTTTTCTGCGGGTCTGGGGGTGGAACTCAGGGGCATTCGACCTCCAAGCTACACCCCCTGCCCCATTTTTTATTCTTTATTTTGAAACAGGGTCTCACAGGGCCTAAGTAGCTGAGGCTGTCCACGACCCATGATCCTCCGGTCTCAGCCTCCCAAATGCTCGGATTAAAAGCGTGCGCCATCACGCCTGGCGGAAGGATTGATTTTAACTTAACCATGGGCCAATTGCAACTTTGAAATCTAGGTCTCCCATTTTAATTTCTGTTCTGAGTTTCCAAGCAAAAAAAAAAAAAAAAAAAAAAAAAAAACAAGAAAAAAAAAAGTAATTTTTCCTCCCCTTTAATCAGAAAGAGTCCCCTAATCATTTAGCCAGAGAGGTGAACAGATATAATTATACTAAGTTCTCTGAGTTATTTAAAATCAAACTGGCCTATAAAACAAATGCAGCCTAAACCATGCGCCACTTTCCAAAGAGCCAATTCCATCATGGCAACTTGCAGTAGGTGAGGTTATAATTTAAGCAGTGAAAACTTTTAGGATAGTAAATATCGCGAAGCCCATCTGTCAGACTGACTCCTTGGCATGCACTGTTGATTGACTACAGAAGCTTTCTAAGTTTCAGCTCAACCAGCTCTGACTTAGATAGAAGGCAGAAGGACGATAAGGAGGAGGCTAAGATTGTATCGCTGGAGGAACCAACCCACCCACTCACCGCTGCTGCTACCTTTTTCATAAATAGACCTGCAAAAAGGCCTAGGAGGTGGCATGTTTATAAGATGCCCGGGGTCTGCCAAAAAGAAAAAAAAAAGCTTCATGATAAAACGTAGAGTTCACAATTTGAAGTCAAGAGGTTTGTAATCGCACAAGACTTTGAAGAAAAACCAGAGCTAGCTGAAAACAAAATATGGGAATTGTTCTCCCAATTCATACTAAAGTTCTTACAAGCCCTTGGTGGTCTGCCTTGCCTTTAATACCAGGGAGCTAATTGTGTGGTTTGTAAATTGTCTTTAAAATATTGTTCTGCGTGTTCATCAATAAACGAGGAACATAAGAATTAGGAGAGAAAATTGGTCAAAGATTATATGCTTGAAGGGAAGCGAGATCAAAAGAAACGGCAGAACCAATCAGCTCCAGGACTTAAACACACACACACACACACACACACACACACACACACACACACACATATATTTCTATACTTCCTAGCTGTTACTAGAGATAACAAATCAGCAATGCAGAGTAGAGGTTTTCTTAACAAGTACAGGCATTTGGACACCTACCCAGAGCTGGGTAGCAGATACAGAGATCTGGCAAGTGTTGAAAACTACACTGAAGATACTCTGAGGATTGAATTTCATGCTGCAGATATTTTATTCACTGTGCAAAATATCTCTAGTTAAACAAATTATTCAAAACTCGGGACTGAATACATTCAATCAAGCTGTCAAAAAACAAGGATCCATTGTCTCTTTTCTGTGCCTTGAGGAACTTGGGCAGACAGCTCCCAGACAGGCATCTGAACTCCCTACGGCTTTCCAGGGTGAGTTTCTATAGGACAATCTCCTGTCTGCACAGAGAACTCTAAACAAGTTGTTCTGTGACTTCAGACTCCCCGTGTTAGATTTAAATGAAATTAGTTGGAGTCTGTGGCTACTTCTTACCCCGTTCACTCAGCAAAGACACAACCAATCACAGCCAGCGGCGTAGTCGCTACACTTAACAAAATGACAATTGTTGAGGATACAGATTGGGCAACAAGGGAAAATTACAGTGGTTAACACAGCTACAGAGTCCAAGCAAATAACCTAACGTGGAGCCCTCTCGTAGTTTCCAAAGCACACCGCTTGCTCCAGATCCTACTCCAACTATAATACCTGGCTAACTTTTCTGGCAATAACTCAATTCATAATGTTTTGCCCAACTAAACAGGTCCTTAAAATGACCCTCCGACATTACTGTCCAATAGAACTTTCAGTGGTGGCAGACATGCTCTGTGCCTAGGCTTTACACACTGGCTGTCACCAGCAACATGTGGCCACTGATATTTGAAAGGTGTCTACTACAACTGAGGAACAAATTTTAGGTATGCTGTTAATCTATTTCATTTTAAAGATAAATGGCTGCAAACCATGACTGACTGCCATATTGTATACCGGGGCTCTAGAAATCTTTATCAGTAAGTATTAAAAACATACCACTTTTTAGACTGGGGGTATCACTCAGTGGTAGAATGCATGCACAAGGCTTCAGGTTTGATCACCTGCACCATAATACATACATACATACATACATACATACATAAACATATAAATACATATGTGCGTACATACACACGTACATACATACATAAATGGTGCTGCATACTTGTAACCCCAGCACTTGGGAGGCTGACACAGGAGAACTGCAGGTTCATGGCCAGCCTCAGCTACTTAGTGAGGCCTTCCACAACTTAGTGAGACCTTGTTTCAAAATAAATAATGAGAGCCGGGCGTGGTGGCGCACGCTCATAATCCTAGCGCTTGGGAGGCTGAGACAGGAGGATCGCACAGGTTCGAAGCCAGCCTCAGCTACTTAGTGAGGCTCTCAGCAACTTAGTGAGACCCTATTTTCAAATAAAATATAAAATAGGTCTGGGAGTATAGCCCGGAGGTAGAAAGCCTTTGGGTTCCACCCCCAGTACCACCAATACAGAAAGAAGGAAAGAAAAGAAAGAAAAGAAAAGAAAAGAAAAGAAAAGAAAAGAAAAGAAAAGAAAAGAAAGAGTAGCTCAGAGGTAGAATCCCCTGGGTTCAAACCCCTAGTTCTGCAAAAAATAAAATAAAAATAAAATAAATAAATCATAAATTCTTAGTTCAAAGTCATTTTAAAATCTTGAGCAGAAAAATAATTGAAACTAGAACCATGATTTGCTTATATAACAGAGCAAACATGTAATGTTCTCTCAGTATCTCTAGATAGGTACCTTAAGGACCAGGCAAAAAGTAATAAGGGGACACAACAACCTAAAGATGTGCACATTTCAAAACACAGCATCCTTTGATTTTTTCCACAAAATGGAATATTCAGCACACCATATTAGGACTTAAAAAAAACAAGGCAGCCAGGCGTGGTGGTGCACTCCTAAAATCCTTATAATTGGGATGTTGAGACAGGAAGATCACAGGTTTGAGGCCAGCCTCAACAACACAGTAAGACTGTATCAAAATAAAAAATAAAAATAGGCCTGAGGTTGTAGCTTAGAGGTAGAATACCCCTGGGTTCAATCCCTAGTATCAAAAAGTAAATAAATAATAAATATGTTTTTTAAAAAAGAAAGGAATGGTTCTTTTAATGAAAATAGTGTTGTTCCATGCCTACCACGGGATTTAAAGTACAAATTAAAAAAAAAAACTATTCATTAGACTGTATTGGCACTGTTTGACCTTAATTTTAAGAAAGGAAATCTGGTAGAAACCGTCTCTGTCTAGCACTACACCATTTGCCTCCTCCCGCCTTGATAGACATGGCAGGGAGTTGATTTTGTCAGGTGTAAACAGTGTTTTCACACTTCCTATAGAAGTGCGCCTTTGTGATTATTCAACATTTAATTAAGTCAAAACACCAGAAAAGATCCAGTGGTGAGTTTCAGCACACACACTGTAGACGGCAAAAAACTGCCACAGTGTGCAGGGGCTCAACCTGTAAGTAGCATCTCAGGCAGATATTCTGGTGTTGGCAGAAATGGGCAGAGGGCAAACAGCCCAGGATTAGTGGTCAGACGGACCCAAGCAGACCCTGGCTCACAAACCCCCCTCTGGCCTACAGGGAAGCCACATCCCAGCAAGCCTCAGTTTCTTTATCTGGCAAGTGGGTCAAAGAGGGAGGTTATAGTGAGTTAAGTTAGCCTTGGATAGAAGGCAACAAAAACAAGTACCTTAGTAATCATCTCAGTATGATAAAATGACCTTTGGCTATTTCAAGTTACAAACCATCTGAAGCAACAATGACCCCCATTTACTTCACTCCTGGACCTACGTGGACAGGTAAAATCTGAATTTTCTCTTTGGGGTTTGAAACTTCTGTATCACATTGGATGCTTCAATCAGCAGGTTACTCTCTGATCCTCAGGGCAAGCTGTCTTCAACAAAGTACCTATAAATTCATAGATTCTAAAATATGTTAAGCTGAAGGCACACTAGAGAACCAGCTAGCTTAGACCCCTATTTTTATTTTATTTTATTTTTTAGTACTGGGGACTGAACCCAGGGACATTCGACCCTCAGCCCTATTTTATTTTGAAATAGGGTCTCGCTAGGTTGCTGAAGCTGACCTTGAAGCTGCCATCCTTCTGTCTCAGCCTCCCAAGCACTGGGATTACAGGCAGGTGCCACCATGCCTGGCTCATTCCTAATTTTGTTTCTTGGAACCTAGGCCCTGGAGAATAACATTTCTTGCCCAAATTTCTGAGAACTCTTTTCCGACGCTTTTCCTATCTTAATGAAGTCTAAAGTTGACATCTGTGTTTACTTAGAGCTCAGTAGTTCTGTGATCTGGGAGTCTGTCTACTAGGACTTTTTAAGTGATAATAGCAATAATTAAATTATAGTGAATTATAATGTGTACACACAGAAATGCGTACCGAGTATTGACTGTTACTAGTAAGGTTATATGAGGAGTTTACTTAAAACATAAATGAGCCAGCCGGGCATGGTGGCACACGCTTGCAGTCCCAGCATTCGGGAGGTGGAGACTGGAGGATCGGCGGTTCGCGGACAGCCTCAGCTACTTAGTGAGGCCCTTTGCAACTCAGTGAGACCCTGTTTCAAAAACAATAAATAAAGAGACAAAAAAATAGGACTGGGGGTGTAGCTCGGAGGTAGAATGCCCTTGGGTTCCATCTCTAGTACTGAAAATAAATAAATAAACAAACAAACAAACCCAGGTCAATATTTTGGAATGAACACATAGAAGAATGTAAACCTTTTTAAAAAACATAAAAAAAGAATATAAGGATATACAACCTGTAGGCTATTCAAAGACTGGCCTTCCATTGCTTTGGTTTCTCTTCAAATTATGTAGAAGTTACACTCAGGTCCTTCTCTCACTTTCAATACGAATTTAAACTACTTTTGCCCTCCTCTAAAGTCAGCATTCCCCCAGAAACCAATTCCTAAGAACGCAAGGAAAAAAAAAAAAAGTAGTCAAAACTCAACCATCCTCTTAATTGTATCCTTCTAGGTATTTCTAGAAGGAGAAGTTTTAAGAGGATGCGGAAAACCACTCGCTCAAACACATTCCAGATGTGATCGATGCTGCTGTCTTATCTAGTTGTCAACATTTCCCATCCTTGACTTAGTTGAATCGGATGCTCTCTCATCTTCTGAGAGGAAAACAAAAATTAACCACAAGTTTCACACAAGGAGTCGTTTTTCATGTGTACACTGGTGTTGCTGAGAGGCCTCCAGCTTTTCCTTGCTAGATAGCCTTCCTCTGGCAGCATGACTGTTCAGATCACATAAGAAATCTCATTCTCCTTTTTGGATACCTTTCCCCAAATTTCGAATGCATACACTTTGGGGCATCCACTCATGAATAAATGAAAAAACACACCTTTTAAAAATCAAGCAGACTCATGCAATCAGACTCCCCCAATTATTAGTTAAAAATAAAATTCCTTGTTCTCTTGTGGGATGTTTGTTTCATGTCACAGGGTGACTGGAAATAAGATAATACAAGGAAAATATCTACTACTCTGTGTAAAAGTTAATGCCTAGAGAAAAGTAACAAATATCATTACTGTCTTTAATAATAATTGACACAAAACTTCTTTTTACTACTTAATTTTTTATTACTTCAAAAGTTTTTTAAATTTCTTTAATTTTTAATTTAATTTTTTGGTGCTAAGAATTCAAGCTAGGGACAGTCTGCCTCCAAGTTCTATGGCTGCTTAGTTAGTTAGTTAGTTAGTTAGATAGTTTGTGGTACTAGGGATCGAACCTAGGGGCATTCTACATCTGAGTATCCCCAAGCCCTATTTTTTTTCCCCAGTACTAGGGATGGAACACAGGGCCATTCTACCTCTGAGCAACATCCTCAACCCTATTTTTTATTCTTTATTTTTAAACAGGGTTTCACTTAGTTGCACAGGTCCTCCCTAAATAGCTGAGGCTGTCCGAGAACCATGATCCTCCTGCCTCACCCTCTCAAATGCTGAGATTACAAGCGTGTGCCACCACACTTGGCTTTTTTATTTTGAAACAGGGTCTCACTAAGTCGCTGAGGCTGGCCAGGAGCCTATGATTCTCCCGTTTCAGCCCCCCAAGTACTGGGATTATAGGTATGTACCACCACATCTGGCCTCTTTTTATTTTTAAGACAGGGCGTTGCTGTGTCGCTGAGGCTGGCCTTGAACCTGTGATTATCCTGTCTCACCCTATCAAGTACTAGAGTTACAGGCGCGCACCACCAAGCCGGGCTCCTACCTATCATTTTATAAAAGAAGAAGCCAAATCTCTTCCCTTAAGGAGCAAGCCGAGTACAGTGGCCAATATGCTCACTTAGAAGCGCCACGGGAAGAAGTTGGAGCCACCTGCCAAGAGGAGGGATCAGAAGAAGGAAAAGAAGTTCAAGTGGAAGGAAAGACACAGGGTAGCGAGTGACTGGAGCAGCTCCCTGGAGCAAGCAGGACATCCACTGTGGAAGGAAGAGGCCTCGGACACAGGGAGGGGCAGGAGTCCTTCTCAGAGAGCTGTAGCCATGGCAGAGGCTGAGAGCAGGTGGTGGAGATGTATCTGGTGGGTCTGGGTAGAGCTAGGTGGACACTTCACTTTGGAATCCTCCCTGACAACATGGCCAAGGAGTTCCATCTTAGTCCACAAGGGGCTGGGGAAGCACTAAGCACTTCTCAGCAGCAGAGCGATGGCGGACCCACCACTAGTATGGGGATCAGTGGTAGACTAGCGGTGGATTCAATAGTTAGGGATTTTTTTTTTTTTGGTGAAACTGGGGTTTGAATCCAAGGGTATTCTACCTCTGACCTATATCTCCAGCCATATATATATATATATATATATATATATATATATATATATATATATATATATATATATATTTAATTTTGAAACAGCAGGGGAATTAGAAAGAGGGATCAAATAAAGGTGATGGAGATGTGAGAACCAATTTTTGACTACACCGCGGGTGGGGTGGGTGTGCTATGTCTGCTATTTTAACACACGGCCTTTGAAATGGGAGGGCTAATTGGGGAGAAAAGCAAGTGTTTGCTTACTCTGGGTCCACTGAACGGGAGGATGTGTGGAAAAGTGATAGAGCAGATTTTTTTTCAGGATACACGAACAAATAGAGAGATGGGACCAAGAGAGACTGAGCCTAAGGAAATGCAGAATCTGTGCTCACACAAAGCTCTATGAAATGGCCTGCAGCAGGCCCGTAAATGGGGACTGATGTCCAGGTACTAGGCAAAGCAGGCTGGGGCATGAGCAGGGACTGGAGCTCGGCTAAAGCAAAGCCAAGGTCAAGAAGGAGATGGCCAATGAGGTGGAGCATGCTGGTGATCCCAGGCCTTAGGAGGCAGAGACAGGAGGATCAAGGTCAGCTTCAGCAACTTAGCAAGACCCTCCACGACTCAGGGAGACCCTGTTACAAAATAAATAAGAAATAGGGCTGGGAGTATAGCTCAGAGACAGAAGGAGAAAAAATAAAGAATGATTTGGCCCAAAATGAAGCTAATTCAGCAACTTGAATGATGGTGGACCCACCTTAGCAGCAGAGCGATGGTGGACCCACCACTTGTGGGTGGCTCAGCAGTGGACTAGCGGTGGTGCAGGCAGCCAATCAAGTTGGTTCTCATCCTCTACATGGCTACGTGTTTGGTGTGCTGAAGGTTCCTCTGTATCTGTCTTCTGTTGCAGCTGGGATGGATTCTGAGTAGCTATGCATCTGCGCCTCTGTGTACAACCCTGAGTTCTGACTCAGAAGCCATAAAAAAAAAGTCTGTAGGGCAGACTCCTCCATCCCAGGTTGCAGCAGCAGACAGTCATGAGCCTTACTTTTATAAAGCTTACATTCTAGTGCAGAAGTGGGAAAAGGGGGCAGATAAGGAAAAGTCAGACAGATAAATGAACGATAAGGTCAACGTGACAAAGATTAAAAAGGCAAAACTATAAGGGCGATGTGCTAACCACACAAAATAGCTGGGCAAGGCTGTCTTGGATTACGTCGTCCATGAAGAGAAATATGAGCTAGAAAAAAAAGAGCTCCAGGGACCACCAGCAAGAAGGAGCTTGTATTTCTTGAAAATAAAAAAAATCAATATTCAAAGATACCAGGGTTGAGAGGGCTGTGATGGGGATGAGCATATATTCCGTGTCAGGTACTGGCTCTCCACATGGCATTCACCATGTCCGGAATCCTGAAAGCAAGCCTTCGTGTTATCCATTGCTGCTAATGCTTGATGGATAAAGAGAAAAAAGGGTTCAGAAAAGTGAAAGGAACCGATTTAAAATAGTCACATCTGATACTAAAGTCCAGGTTTACTTTGACTAGGAGCTTGGAGGGAGGCTTGGTAAAAAGACAGCAACAGCCCAGGTGTAGGTGGGCGATGGGCCCAACATTCAAAGATGGCGGCAGAATCTGAAGATAGAGCTGAGGGACACCTGATGGCTGATGGCAGTGACGCCGGGCCTGGGGGACAGGATAGCAGGGTCAGCCTGCAACCCTGGGAGGTTGCTGCTAGCACTCACACAAACAGAGGGCTCCAGGGAGTTCTGGACTTTGTCCAAAGACAGTGAACTCAACAGGGAAGGCAGGGAACAGCTGGAGAAGGAAATGCTGACAGGTGGCTGGAAACCTGAAACTGAAATTCAGAAGAAAGGCTGAGCTTTAAGATGTGCACGGGAGGAGTCGCCGGGCCGTGTGGCAGTTCAGGAGCTTTGCTGTATGATCCTACCAGGGAGAATAGTGTCTGTGTGGGCTACATGAACAGACCAGCATCTCTTCAATCTTCAAGGCCATGTGTAAGAGTTCTAGCTGCCACCCACCAAAATGACTAGCCCCAGAAACACACACACACACACACACACACACACACACACACACACACACACACACTATGATTTTAGTTTTATAAAATGGCCCTACTCAAAATGACATGCAAAAGGACAATGGATTTATATTCAAATGCATAGTGTTAAAATGCTATGAAATCATGTGGGCTTTGATATTTTAATGTTATTCAGTTGATGTCATTAAAACAGAAGAATCAGTCTTGTAATCATTCCCTTATGAGTTCTGCTGTCTTTACAGAGAGAGAGAGAGAGAGAAAACACACATTTCTTTCCCAATCCAACTTAACACATTTCTTTCCCAATCCAACTTATTTGGAGAGACAGGGTGGAGAATTCGACGAGCTAAAGACAGCAAAAACCATGTTTCAACATGCACGGGGGAAGAGAAAGAAAATGTGAATCAATAATGAAGAACTCCCAGTCAGTTCGAGCCTGGTACCTCCCCTTCAGATCTTGTCTGGTGGATGCACCAGTAAGGACTGGTCCTTTTTATTTCCTGCCTGAACAGGCCAACCACCGTAAGCCTACCAACACGAGATTAGCATGCTGATGTGCCATCCGTGCTCTGTGCAAAAACCGCCCTAAGTATTTTTTAAAGTCAGTACCAACCAAATCTAGAATCTAGGGACATAACTGCTGAACATGAACCCAAATGCTAGCTCATGCCTTTATTAATAATAAAACAATAAGATGCTAAAGAGATTTTTTTTTCTTCCTACCTTATGGCTTTGGCAGTTCAACCATTCTTTCTGTGATTCTCAACGAGAAAAGAATCTGGCCTCTCTGTAAGCATAAGCAAACCTTAACACCAACTTTACTAAGAGGAATACCCCGCTAAACGCCAATGTATCAGAGGTAGTTACTGTGGGAAGGATTTGTTGGCAGAAGTGATAGACTAAGAATCAGACAACCGGATTTCTCTCACTATCTAACTCAGTAATCTTGAGTGAGTCATTTCACCTCACCAGGAAGTCTTTTTCTTATAATATGTTGAGGTATCTGACATTACCTTTAAGGCATTTTATAGCAGAAATAATCCGTGATCAAAGAGTATTACTACAATAACAACTACTAAATCCTCAGTTTCTATAACTCTTTTGGAAAATACATTGTACACTGCCTATATTACTTGACTTCATCTTCTATTGGCTCCAAGCATGAAGATCTATGGGGCTGCTTGGCATGGTGGCACATGCTTGTAATCCCCACGCTTGGGAGACGGAGACAGGAGGATCGCGCAGGTTCGAAGTCAGCCTTGCTAGCTTAAGAGACCCTGTTTCCAAATAAAAATATAAAATATATCTGGGAGTGTAGCCTGGAGGTAGAAGGGTTTCCAGGAATCCCAGTACCACCAAAAAGAAGAAGAAGAAGAAGAAGAAGAAGAAGAAGAAGAAGAAGAAGAAGAAGAAGAAGAAGAAGGAGAAGACAACGACGACGACGACGAAGAAGAAGAAGGAGAAGGAGAAGAAGAAGAAGACAAAGAAGAAGAAGACGAAGAAGAAGAAAGGAGGAGGAGGAAGAGGAGGAGGAAGGAGAAGAGGACGGAGGAGGAGGAGGAGGAGGAGGAGGAGGAGGTGGTGGTGATGATCAATGGGTTAGTCAGCTTTCTATCACTATGAATGAATTACCTAAGATAATCAACTCACAAAGGGGAATGTTTACTTTTTGGCTCATGGTTATTTCCCATTCATAATCAGTTACTCCAGTCTTTGAACCCATAGTATGATAGCACTGTGGTGGAGCACACAGCTGAGTAAAAGCCCTTACCTCATGGCTAAGAAGCAAAAGGATACAGAGGAGCTGGAGGATAGACCCTCAAACACCTAAAGACCTCCCACTAAGCTCCGCCTCAAAATCTAAACTAAACTGTTCCCTCTAGAGAATCACGTGAGAAGTAATATGTTACTTAAAAGGTAACAAGATGAATGGAGAGACAGAACAAGCTACTGTTTGAGCAAGCAACATTTTCCACTTTCATTTGTAGGCATAATACCACCAGTGTCAGCATTCAATTGTAATTTAAAGACCTTAACAGGTGTGTACTTATTTCAAAATGCATACGGAAAAGTAAAGTCCACAGATACCCAAAGTGACTTTGAAAAAGACAATAAGCCAAAATTACTCTGCCAGACGGTAAATATACTAACAAGCTACAGTAACAAAACAGTCTGAACCTAAGTTAAGAAACAAAAAGATCAATGAAGTATATCAGAGAGAGCCAAAAAGTGGCACCAATTTTAAGAAACAAAATCACTCCAAGTTTAAGAAACAAAATCACTGTAGAAAAAAATAGAGCAGAATCCCTACCAACCACAAAAAAAATTAACATGGATTTAATCAGATGGATTAAGACCTAAATATGAAAAATATAGCTATAAAGTAAATATAATACATAACATACTTATAAAAGGATAGGGAAATTATTTTTAAGACCACTAAAGCAAAATATTAATAATCTGAATATATCCAAATTCAAGATTTCTATTCAGTAAAGAATATAATGGACAAAATTAAAAGAAAAATGGCAGCCCAGGAGGATACTTGGATTATCTAATATCAACAAAAAAGTATCTAGAATATACAATGGATGCCTAAGAATCAGTAGAAAAATACAAAATCTTCCACTAGAAAAATATAGAATAAATGAGCTCAGCATGGTGGCATATACCTATAATTTCAATGCTTGAAAGGCAGAGATAGGAGGATAGCATGTTGAGGTCAGTGTGTAACTTAGCAAGACTCTACTTCAAAATAAAATAATACAGGCCTGGGAGTGTAGCTCAGGATAAAATGTCCCGGGGCTCAATGCCCACTTCCACAAAAGAAAAAAAAAAACTGTACAATGAATTTAAAGGAAAATTTGCATAAGGCAAACAAAACCCATAAACCAACCATCTAAAGAGATGACCGAATTCTTCAAATAAAAGCAAAATAGTATATCTACAAAAGTTTTTTTATCCCATTATGATGTATGAATACAATGCACCAATAAAAAAAAATTTAAAAACAAAATAAGAAAGACATTTTATATTGACTAGACACAAATAAAGAATTTTTGGAAGCCTGATAACTCTTAGTGTGGTGGAAACAGAGACATGTAATCACTTATGCTGCTGTTGAGAGCAAGTCCTTCTGGAGACCATCTAAGTGAACTCTATGACTGATAACGTGTACACAGTATCTGAGCTGTGAACATATGCTCTACGCTCAGCAAATCGAGATCTCAAATAAATTCTTGTTGGCACTCTCCAGGACGGGGACTGTCTAAGGCTTCCAACAGACGTGTTTGTGGTGAGGTGAGATGGGACAGCACAGGGGTCCAACCCTGGGGAAGAGTGTAAGTAAACGTGTGCTGGGCACACCGGAGCATGCTAGGGGGCAGTCGGGCTTGGCACACCTATAGTGATCCTGTGTACCTTAAAACTTAATGCTGAGGGGAGAAAATACAAAGAAAGGAAATGGTATATATAAAACCACAATGTGTAGAAATTAGAATGTATTCACGGTAAGTCCAAGTTATGGTATATTTTTATAACATGTCCCCTGACCACTGTGACCATCCTGAAGGAGACGTCACGAGAATACTAGAAGCATGTTCAGGCCAAATATATCCATACATACACAGGAAGGCACATGAAAGTCAGTGTGCGTGTGTGTAGGAACATAGGTATCACCAAACAAAAGTGTCACAGATAACGATTTCTTATTACACGTGATATACTGTTTAAAATTTTTATCTTCTATTTATTTACTTATTTATTTATCTCTTGAGGTGCTTGGGATTGAACCCAGGGACAACCTACCTCCTAGCTACACCCTCAGCCCAATTTTCCATTCTTTATTTTGAAACAGAGTCTCACTTAGTTGCAACTGAGGCTGGCTTTGACTCTGTGATAATCCTGTCTCAGCCTCCCAAGTACTGGGATTATAAGCATGTACCATCACACTCTATTATTTATTTATTTATTTATTTATTTATTTATTTATTTATTTATTGTGGTACTGGGGATGGAACCCAGGGGCATTCTACCTCTAAGCTACATCCCCAGCCCTATTTCTTATTCTTTAATTTGAAACAGGGTCTCACTGAGTTCCAAGGGGCCTCACTAAGTATCTGAGGCTGGCTTTGAACCTGCACAATCCTCCTGTCTCAGCCTCCCAAATGCTGGGATTACAAGCGTGCGGCACCACGCCTGGCTCCTATTTTATTTTTTAATGCTGATCTCTGACAATAAATTGACTGCATAGTGTCCTAGTAGGTTATAACTTTCTATTTCATTTCATTCATTTATTTTGGTACACTGAGTTGAACCCATGAGACATTCAACCTCCAAGCTACATCCCCCAGCCCTATATTGAATTTTTATTTTGAAACAGGATCTTGCTAAGTTGCTGAAACTGGCCTCAAACCTGTGATCTTCCTGCCACAGCCTCCCAAATCCTGGGATTACAAGTGTGTGCCACCGGGCCCGGCTACAACCTTCTTCTATTTTCAAACACTTGATGCAGATGATCACAAGGGCATTATAGCGAATTCCTGTTCTACCTAGGATAGACTGTTCTATCCTGGGTAGAAGTCAAGAGCCATAAACAAGAGCCCCGGCCCCACCAACAGCAGTGAGAGGCCTTGGCTTCAGGGCCTGCTCGCAAAGCTGCTAGTTCTGGTCACATGACTCTGACCTAAACAGCACTTCCTGAGAGTGAACTTTTCACCCTCTTCAGCCCTGGCCTGTCGGACAGAGGCCAAAACCCAGGCAGGAAATGACATGCTGCTTGCTAAGGCATAAAAGGATATTTTAAAACATAGAGGAATGTTTTAAAGCATTCCCTGAACACATTCAAATAAGAGGTAGAACTATGAAAACAGGATCCTTCCCTTAGAAATAGAAAAGAGGACAGGCATGCTAAGAACCTAAAGAATAAAACAGAAAACATGAGGACAGGAGGAGGCCAGTCACATAGGCTTCAGGAGGGCAGGAAGTTGGCTCTGAGCAGGAGATACAGGACAAGAAACCAGAAAAAAATGGGCTGCTAATAGGAATTAAAATTTCACAAAGTGTCTATTCTAGGGGAACTAAATATTGTACGTTGAGGGCAGCTTCGGGTCCTCCTTATATCAGAGGGTCGTAACAGGAGAACCATGTATTGGGCCCAAACCGAAAATAGTATTTTTTTTTTTCTTTTTTCTTTTTTGGGTGGTACTGGGGTTCCTGGAAGCCCTTCTACCTCCGGGCTACACTCCCAGACCTATTTTATATTTTTTATTTATTTGGAAGCAGGGTCTCTTAAGCCAACAAGGCTGACTATGAACCTGCGTGATCCTCCTGTCTCCGCCTCCCAAGCACGGGGATTACAAGCATGCACAACCACGCCCGGCTGAAAATAGTAATTTTTAAGTATTTTAAATAAAGCTAGAGACTTCTGCGCTAAATAGGTTTGAGGAAAATGAAATGTGATAAAGAGCAGGTCACAGAGCTGGGTGTGGTGGTGAAGGCTGGTGATCCCAATACTTGGATGCTGAGACAGGAGGATTACAAGTTCACGGGCAAGCTTAGCAGTTTAGTAAGGCCCTCTGCAAGTTAGTGAGAACCTATTTCAAAATAAATAAATAAATGTAGAATGAGAGAGAGGAAGAAGAAGAAGAAAAAAAGGAGGAGGAGGAGGAGGAGAAGAAGGAGAGGAGTGGGAGGGGGAGGAGAGGAGAGAAGAGAGATAGGGCTGGGGGTGTAGCAAAGAAGAGAATGCCCCTGGGTTCGTTATAGCCAGGTAGGTGTGGTAGCACATGCCTGTAATCCCAGTATTAGGAGGCTGAGACAGGAGGATTGCAGTTTTGAGAACACCCTCAGCAATTTAGTGAGGCCCTCAGCAACCTAGTAAGAGCTTGTTTCCAAATAAGAACATTTAAAAAATGGCCCAGGGGGTATAGCTCAAAGGCAGAATGCCTCTGGGTTCAATTCTCAGAACCACAAAAAAGCAAATAAAGAAAACAGTGCATAGACCTCTGTTTGTATCTTTCTAGTTGTGCCCAGTGGAGTGATGAGGAGGTGCCGAGCCCAGGACACACAGCCTGTTCGTTCCCCTCTGGCCAGCCGTTCCCTACACCAGGGAGAGGCATAGGGTCCCAGCTACACTGCGGCCAGAACAGCGCCCCCTGGAGGCATTTTACTGCCTCAGAGAGGACTCTGAGCTTGGGTTTAAGTAGGTAAGTACCTAGGGCTGTAATCAACTACTATAGTACTGGGACAACAGAGCTGAGTTAGATGCTATTTAGATACAAAGCAAAAATCTACAAAGAACTGTGTTCCATGGAATCCTTATCGCAAGAGGCACCAGGAGAAGAAAGATAACCCCAAATGGAGAAGACCGGCTTTGGGTCTATTAGGTAGAAAAGAGGTGAAAAAGAGTTGGTTGTACAGGTAAGATGGGGGAAGAAGAGAATTCAGAACTATGAAGATGGAGAGGACTCTGAGAAGCCCTGACGCTGGTGTATTTACCAGTCCCGGTCCCCAAAGGACAAGTGCTCACAAACTACGGAGATCATGTTTTAGACATTGGCCAGGCAGTATCAATTTTGATGACAACATGGTAAGAGAAATAATAGTACTAAAAGCTGCCATTTACTGAAGGGGCTCTTGCCAATCCAAACAACTCTGCAGGCAAGACAAATGCGGTCCCCTTCTTTGCAGGTAAGAGATGGGACCGGAGGATGGAGAAGCAGAGCCAAGATTCAAACCTAAGGCTCGCTGACCGCAAACTGTATTTTCAGTAAGAACGCTGCCTCTCGAAAAGTACACTTAAGTGAAAATACATAAAGAAAAAAATCTCCATGTACAAACACTGGAATGAGGCACAGGTGTGTAGCCTGCTTACATCCCCAGCACCGCAAAACATTAGTTAGCAAATTAATTGATTAAATTGAAAAAAAATGGGAAAACTGGTTAAGCTTTAGAAATATAAAAAAATGTCAATTATATGGTTTTGATCATTGTACTGTGCTTCTATTAGAGGTACTATCTTTGCGGAAGCTTGATAAAAATCACATGGAAACTTCATATAGTTTTTATGCTTATTTGGGATCTAAAAGCACTTTTAGACAAAAGGGGCTTTTATTTATTATTATTGTCATTATTATTATTATTATTATTATTATTATTATTATTATTATTATATTTTTTTTTGGTGGTACTGGGGTTCCTGGAAGCCCTTCTATCTCTGGAATACACTCCCAGACCTATTTTTACATTTTTATTTGGAAACAGGGTCTCCTAAGCCAGCATGCGCGGCTGGCTTCGAACCTGCGCGACCCTCCTATCTCTGCCTCCCAAGCACGGGGATTACAAGTGTGCGCCACCACGCCTGGCCTTGGAAACAGGGTCTCTTATGCCAGCGCGGCTGGCTTCGAACCTGCATGATCCTTCTGTCTCCGCCTCCCAAGCGCGGGGATTACAAGCTTGCGCCACCACACCAGGCCAAAAGGGGCTTTTAGAATGAATTAAATGGACTTTTTAGAATATTGCATAGAATTTTTTTAATGTGTTATGTGTTGTGGTACTGGGGATTGAACCCTGGGGCATCTAAGCCCCAGGTACACCCCAGCCCTGTTTTATTTTTCATTTTGAAGCAGGGTCTCATTAAGTTGCAGAGATTCTCACTAAGTTGCCCAGGTTGGCAACAAATATAGGATTCTCCTGTCTCAGACTCCAGAGTACTAGGATTACATGCCTGGCTATTCAGTATCGTGTGTGTGTGTGTGTGTGTACGTGTGTGTACACATGCACGCGCAAGAGTGAATTTTAAAGGCTATTTTTTAGTTGTCTGCAGTGACCAAACCACAAGAAATTAAATAATATTGTCTCTTCTATTCCCATTCAATTTTAATGAACTTTTAGTAAGTATCTATTACTACACAGTACCATTCTATATTTTCATCTTTAGTTTCTTTGTCTCTCATGTTTTCATATAAAAACCAAAGAAATACAGCCACCAGGTACATTTAAATTAAACATTAGGAGAATAAAATGTCTATCTGACATTCAAGAAATATTAGATAAGAAAATCTACAATAATTTTATCCTGGGAATTCTTAAACTAATTTTTTAATAAATACGACTATTCTGAAACAGCATTTACCAAATGTCTTCAAATTTACTCTCTATCACATAACTATAAAATAAAAATTAATACATCATTTGACATGTAAGGAAAGACAGACTCTTATAGATTCAATCTGAAAAAATCATAAAACCACTAAGTGTCAAATAAGGATTCAAACTCAGAGCCCCGAAACTAATACGCCTTCCGCTGACCTTTACTCTATTTTCAATCCTGCATTTAAAGGCATATACTATTATATCCTCTACTATCAACCAAGCCCTAAAGACAAAATACTGTTCTCAGCACATCCACACATTAAAAAAAAAAAAAAATTCTTACTATTCATTCCTGGCTCCTATATAAAGTTAAAGTTTGCTACTGAAGCTGAAGAAAAAAATCTTAGAAGAATGAAAGAAATCCAAGCGGCATTCCAAGCACCAATATGTGCAGGCTCAAGTGAGAAACACGAGAACTGTGTCTGCCAAGTGCATTCTGGCCCCACACGATACGATCACACTGGGTCCAGCTCACATTTACGTTTCTCCATCTTCCCTCCCCCACTTCTCATTCCAGAAGCATATTAAAAAAAAAAAATCACAGCAAAGAAGCCGGATAGAGTTTCCAAGAACACGCCAAAAACACTGTCAAATAAGGGAATGGCTATCCGGTCCAGGCATAACCTTATTTCAATTAGGAAACATCTATCCCAAACTTTATGGGATTGCACATAACAAGAGACAATGGTATCCAAATATGAATTATAAAAACAAATATATATCAGGGGGAGAAATACTTAAAAGAACTAATTAAACATGCCTTTTAATCTATATGGATACACAGGGCATTATAATTTAGTGTGAGTCAACCTTCGAGTTGGATGTACTTTTTAATTCAAACTTATATTTTAAGTCTTTAATTATGTTTCAGTCTCCTTTCCAGTTTTGTTCTCCAGCACTGATTCATATCGGGTCCACTAATGAATCTCAGATTTCTAATACTTATAACAGAATGCTGTCAGGAATGAGCATGATTTTTGAAGGTCAACAGACTTCACCGCACTGACCATGATTTCTTTCCACATATGGAAATTTTTTAGTCTAGTACACATAACTGGCATTTCTTTTTCAAAGGAACAGGTAGTTCTCTATCAGCCTTGTCTTTAAAAGGGTCAAATTAGGCTGGGCGTGGTGGCGCATGCTTGTAATCCTCGCCCTTGGGAGGCGGAGACAGGAAGATAGCGCAGGTTTGAATCCAGCCTCGCTGGTTTAAGAGACCCTGTTTTCAAAAAATATATAAAATAGGTATGGAAGTATAGCCCGGAGGTAGAAAGTTCCATCCCCAGTACCAATCAATCAATCAATCAATCAATAAATAAATAAATAAGGCATCTAAAAAAATCTTATTTGTATTTTTAAAGTCATCTTACTGCTTTCCCTATATGATAATACTGAATGGCACCCCCACTTCTTTCCTTCTGAGTTTCTCAGCAAAATAAGAGACAATTACTATTGAAGTACAATAACAAAGAAAACAGAGCTTTACAGAAAGTCAAATGCATAGGCTAAAAAACCGTAGCTTCTCTCCCTAACAACTAGGTATCGGCTAACAACCGATGCTAATGAATATTTTCATTCTTATGTTCTGAAGTTCTGGTAATAATGACATCTAGTCTAGTAAACAAATCTCATGCACTTTCAAAAAAAAAAAAAGATAAGACCAAAATAACAATGTCAGGCATTGTGTGAACCTAGGAGATATGAGAGGATATGAGAGATATGAGAGGAAATATTTCAGTACCCTCTCTAACAAGTTCACACTCTGATAGAGGAGATAAAGTTAACAGACAATTATAATTCAGTGTGATGAGGGACATCACATGGACAGGTACAGGTTGCTAGCGTAGGAGTGACTTTTTAACACAATCTGAAAAAAAAAGAAGAGTATAAAATGTGGCAGAGAGGTCCCCAGAGGAAGTGACATCCCAAAGAAATTAAGAAAGAAGCAACCACTATGCACCCAATCCATCATAAAAATGACTGACAACAGCAAGTGTTGGAAGACTACAGAGAAATTAGAACCCTCAAACATTGCTGATGAGAATGTAAGCGCAGAGGCACTTTGGAAAGCAGTTCAGCGATTCCTCAAAATATCTTAGCACAGGATTCCCCTATGGTGCAGAAATATAGTATATCTACCTATACCCAAGAGAATTGGAAATTAACATCCATATGAAAACTTGGACGTGAATGTTCCTAGCAGTATTATTTTTAAAAAATAGTCAGAATGTGGAATCACCTCAAGGGTCTCTCTACTGAAAAGTTCAAACAAGATGCTCTACACTCCAAAATGGGTTACTCAGTCACAATAAATAAAGAAGCAGCAATAGACACTATAACATGTATACGTGGACAATCTTTGAAAACTTTATGCTTTTTAAAAGAAGCCAGATACAAAGGAGCACAGATGATATGATTCTTTATATGAAATGTCCCAAAGAGGCAAAACCTTAGATATAGAAAATAGATTAGGTATCTTCAGGGCTTAGGAGAAAAGGGGTGTCGGGAAGAAGCACAGATGGGTTAAGGTCCTCTCTTTGTAGTAAGAAGATGTTCTGGAATTTGATCATAGAGCCATACAATTTTTGAATAAACTGAAAACTACTCAACTCTACGCTTTCAAACAGTAAATGATAAAGCATGTAAATCGTCTTTCAATTAAAGAAAGAAAAAGAAGAGTAAGGAGACCAGAACAAAGAACTAAAGGTTCGGGAAGAGGGAAAGTAGGAGGAATCATGGGTGCTGAAGAGGAAGGGGAAGTTGATGTGGGATGGTGTGGGAAGGAGGGCGAGGCTCCAGCGCCTGGGAAGATGAGTGCACCAGGGAGTGGGCCTCCGCCCCTGGTGGCAAACATCCCACTGCGGTGGTGCTGGCTGGTGTGCAGTGTAGACACTGACACTGAGAGAGCCACGCCTAAAGCTCCCGTTCTGCCTGGAGGGGAGGGACAACTTGGAGGGGAAGAAAGTCTGAGGGCGGTGCAGGAAGTTGAGAACAACTATATCTCTACCATCTTGCTCTCCATTAAGATGTACATCTACAGTGCAGCAGTAAAATATAAAGAAAAAATAAGGAAACAGGGGGAGAGAGATGAAGCCGATTATTGGAAGTTTATCACACTTCTTTTTTTTTTTTAATGATACTGGGGATGGAACCCAGGGGCATTCTACCACTGAGCTATACCCCCAGCCCTATTTTTTAGTCTTTTTCTTTTGAAAAAGGGTCTCACTGAGTTGCAAAGGGCCTCACTAAGTAGCTAAGGCTGTTCATGAGCCATGATCCTCTTGTTTCAGCCTCCTGAATGCTGGGATTATAAGCGTGCGCCACCACGCCCAGCCAAAAGGAGCATTTTAGAAGAGGTTTTCTCCTCTGTTCTGTCAGCTGGGTGGTTGGGTGGGAATATGAGTGGCCACAGGCTTAGTTCTTGCTGCTTTTTAGAGCAATGTTTTCATCTGTCTCGGGGATTTCCTATTCAGTTTATCAATTTTTCAGGCCTGCAGTGAGGTGTTTGTTTGTACCCCCCAATTTTACAATATTATAATAATTGGATACTGTAAAAATAGAAAATGTCTATGAAGATACTTATTATGAAGCTTTTCTAAAACTTAAAGAAAAATAACCATTACTCCTCATTCATTATGCCACATCCTTCTCTTTTCTCTTGGTATGAAATACCAATAGAAAAACCAGAATTCTGTACTAACGGCGTAGCTCAGTGGTAAAGTACCCACTGAGCATGCACAAGGACCTGGGTTTGATCCCCCAAATCAGCAAATAAACAAAGCCCCCAAAACAATTCTACTTGAAGCGTGTTCTGCATGTCAAGTCACATTAAGTGACTTTTATTTTCAGTGCTTCAAAACATAGTAATTCACATTTAAATAAAGAGATTTATTTATTTTACCTTCAGTTGGTTGAGACCAAGTCTAAGGCTGAAGATCTTGCCAGAAACACCCACATTAAGATTTCAACTTCCTCGGATACTAGTGGGATAGCAGCAGATGATTTTACCTATGGACAAAAGTCGGCAACTTATTAGACATTTGAGAGAAGGAGAGGCATTGTGGGTACTCCTGAATCACATGATGTGATGGAATGTCCTCCCTCACATACTTACTCTACACGCTATATAACTGTGGCCTATAACTGTGTTCTGCACATGTTAAGTAAAAATTCCTTAAAAAAATTATGTTTTAAATAACTTTCATTAATGTATATCATTATAATTGCTCTGTTTTATTATTAGTTGTCATTATTCAACTTAGTGTGCCTAATTACAAATTAAGTTTTATTATACATATGTGCAGAAAAAGCCATAGTTAATACAGTGCTCTGTATATACTATCAGTATTGTCTGTGGTTGTAGACAGAAGGTCTTGGAATTTATCTCCCATGTTTATAGGGGAGGGAACTACCATACACCAAGCCTTCAAAATGAACTACAGTTTCTGCTTTCTACTCATTAGACAAATATGTACTAGTTAACATTTTTGAAAGCTTTCATTACAGCAGGTACTTTTCTCCCCATATAAACTCCTATTTTCTCTTTCAAAGACTTCTTACAGAAATAGAAAATGAAGAGATTAGGAAACAGAGCCAGAATCTGTGCCTGGAGATTCTGGCTCTAAGTTCTGAGTTTTTAATCTCTACACATACATCCATTCTCTGAAAGTCTTAAAACTTATAAGGAGCCGGGCATGATGGTGCTTGCCTATAATCTCAGTGCTTGAGAGGCCGAGGCAGGAGAATGGTAGATTCGAGGCCATCCTTAGGAACTTAGTAATACTCTCTGCAACCTCATGAGACCCTCTTTCCAATTTTTTTAAGAAGGAGGTCGTGCCAGGTGTGGTGGCACATGCTTGTAATCTCAGCATTCAGGAGGCTGAGACAGGAGGAATGCGGTTCACGGACAGGCTCAGCTACTTAGCGAGGCACTTTGCAACTCAGTGAGATCTTGTTTCAAAAATAAAAAAGGACTAAAAAATAGGGCTTGGGATGTAGCTTGGAGGTACAATGCCCCTGGGTTCCATCCCCAGTACCACAAAAAAAGAAGGGTCGAGAGTACATCTTGGAGGTAGAATGCTCTGAGTTCAATGCCCAGTACCAAAATAAACAAACAAAAGAAAACTTAGATGGTATGAGGACTCTTGGATGGTTTATCTCATTTTATTGCTAGTGCTTTTCAAAATATATAAATGTGTCCCAAAATTCAAAATGTCATAATCAGAGTGACCGGGTAAACAGAGTGAAGCGAAGGCACCTTGGGCTTTTTAAGAAAAATGCCAACCGATGGGTTAGATAAGCACAAATGTGCGGGTAAAAATAAAACATACACTCATGAAACTTTGCACCTCTTCCTTTATCGATATCTTTCCTTCTTTCTGATCTGTGATTCTTTAACCTTCCTAAGTTTTGGTGGAAACCTCTCCCTTCCCTCACTGCCAAATGGTATCTCTTCTTTCATTTTACACTCTGTTAATGCTGGTCTATCCTGGGCAATTTAGCATTTATTAGGATAATGGACAATTCAATTTGTTCTTTCATACCCTTTTAGAAAAGAGCAGGGCATAAATTAATAAAAATGTATAATGCTTCACCTTCCGTAAATGTTATGTGCAACGTCCCAGGAGTGGACCGGGAGCCCTTCGGGAGCAGATTGCGAGCCAGAGAGTCAGAGCCGCTAGCAGGATGCCGGCTGCGTCACAGGCACCACGGGCGAGAGTTCTGCTCCCTCTTTCAGGGACAGTCCATCCTTACCAACTCCTTTGGTGCCTTTACTTACTCTTGCAAATATGTAAACATGTTGACATTCAATAGACGAGTTTAAAACCAGGCCTGCAGTCACTACATTTCCTAGATATTTCTGCCAAACACTTTTCCTTGGATCTTGAGTCTCACACTCTCCAAACTTGTTTTCTATGTGTTTTGTTTTGATCCTATCTTCATTTCCAATGTTCTTCCTGAACAATCAAAAGGTCTTTTGCCTTTCTTTCTTTTTCTTTCTTTTTTTTTTTTTTTTGGTGGTACTGGAGTTCCTGGAAACCCTTCTACCTCCGGGCTACACTCCCAGACCTATTTTTTATATTTTTATTTGGAAACAGGGTCTCTTAAGCCAGCAAGGCTGGCTTCGAACCTGCGCGATCCTCCTGTCTCCGCCCCCCAAGTGCGGGGATTACAAGCGTGCGCCACCACGCCTGGCTTGTCTTTCACCTTTCTAAAGCAGCAAAATATGCTTGGATGTGCTTGGTGCTAGGGCTGGCTATGGAGAGAAGAGAGGCATCTTAAAGGATCAGTAGATGATGTTCGTATCCAGAATCAATGGCCTTACTGCCTTTCAGTTGTCTGAGAACAAGGAGGGATCAAACTAGCAAATGCAATTTCTCTTAACCAGTCTCTCTAGCTTTTACTCTACATAAATTATAGATATCGTAGTAGCAGTATCAGCAGCAATAATTATATGTAATAATAGCAACAAAGAATTTACTCTATGCCAGGAACCCCTTAAAGCACTTTTACTGGTATTAATCACATGGCCCTCATAGTAATCCCATGTGATGGGTACTACTATTACCTTCATTTTACAGATGAGAATAATAAAAATAAATTGGTTCACCTGCTCAAATCACACATTAGTAAGTTCTTGAAGACAGGGCCTGAGCCAAGAGAGATAGACTACAAGTACTGCTTCAAAATCCCCTAATCTAGAAAGACTAGGAACCAATATGATACAATAATGACCCTAAGATGGTCCAAGCTTTCTGCTTGTTTTCTCAGGCATGCTGGAGTAAATCTGTGTAGGTACACAAGCCACACCATATATCTACAAAAGTCCTGATTTCACGGAGCTATTTTCTTCCCATACAACATACCCAAGTCCAAAAGTCTACTTGGATGATTATAACCTGTAAGATTCTCCATCAACAGAATCCAGAAAATATTCTTTTATCTTTGTGCAGTAAGATAAAAACCAAAAGCCAAGCATTCCAGTACAAGACCATATACTCTGAAAGAATTTTAAACTCGCAGAAAGGTTGTACGAAGTGCCTGTGTTGGCTCTTCACTCCAGTGACCAAAATACCTGACAAGAACAACCTAGAAAATATTCATTCTGGCTCAGGGTTTCAGGTTTCAGTCCATGGTCGGCAGGCTCCAAGGAAGAAACATCATGGCGGCAGGGAATGGAGGAGCAAAGCTTTCTCATGAGAGAAAGAGAAGGGGAGCCGAAGACAAATGAAGTCCCCAGGGGCATGCCTTTAGTGACCTACTTCCTCTAACCAGGTGCCATCTGTCTATAGTTTCCACTAGTTCTAAGTAGTCTATTGCACTATCAATGGATTAACCCATTTAAGAGATTAAGAGCCCTTATGATCCAGTCACTTCCCAGAAGCCCCATCTTTGCCCATGGATGCCTTAGGGACCAAGCCTTCGGGTGGCTCTTCCTAGCCAAACCACTAAAGAATCAAACTGTAAAGAATCCCCATATGCCCCTCACCTGGAAGTTCATTCAATCAGGCCAATTGAACGGTAATACTCTTCCTAGTCAGGGGCTCCATTCCCAGATCACACACTGGACTTTGCTGCTTCCTCCCTTCAGTTCCCTTCGATCTAGAACCGCTTGTTAGGTCCTTGTGTTTCCTTTTACATTATGCAAGTTTTCAGGTTCATTATTTTGTCAAGGGACCCCTAAGCTGGGATCACTGATATTTTCTCTTAAGAGCAACTAAAGGTTGCATTGTTTTGGAAATAATGCTGTGTTCCTCTCATTGAATTCCATCATGTGGTGTGTGATGCCCACCTGTCCCGTCCTGGATGACCTTGGATGACCTTGGATCATTTGAGTAAGGTCATATCTTCCCAGTTACTCCAGTGAGGCTGCTGTAATAAGGATTTGTGCGCAGATATGTTATGGTTATATATATATCATTATCCTCATCCAACTTTTGGTTACTGGATTTAGCATCCATTGACATCGCTTACCTGAGGTAATTACTGTGATCCTGCCCAATGCTGATCGTTCTAATTCCAGCATTCCTTCTCTTCATTTGATGGCTTTCTATTTTAAGGAAAAATTTTCTCTTCCACTCGCTTAGTCACGCACTTATTTATTTATATCAGTGTGAACTCACAAAATCCTCATTTATTCAGTGGAATATAATCAGTACCTATCATTATTTCAATGCCCAAATTATTCCAAGTTTGACAAGAGAGTAGAAATCTCTTTTGGCTACCTGTTCTGTCTTTCTGGCATTTTCCCATTGTTTGTGAGTACATCTATGTCTTTTGGCACAACCAGAAATTCAGGGCTCATCTAGTATCTACTCTGCTCAATATTAGAACCAGACATTTTTTTGCGAAGACTGTAGCTAACTTTAACAAAGACTGAGATATGATCTCTTCATGTCCAGTGGTTTATCACTGTGAATTAGTCTGAATACAAGAGTGGAGTGTGTATATGGAGTACTAATGGACATAAATATACTTTAATACTTATTTCTATATTTTCTATATTTCCATTATTTCTATATTTCTACAGATTGAAGTCCATTCACATTCACACCAATGCCTCAAATTCCAACCCACAAGATAAGGTCCATTCTAGCTCTCTCCTGCTTTTTATTGTAACTCTCCTCTCTCCACAGCAAGAAGCCTGGCTCCCGTTACCTTCAGCGCATTTGCTTATTGGCCTCGCTGGGCCTCCTTGCTCAGATCAGCCTAATGGCTTATTTACTAAATTATTAAGGAAGAAAGAAAGGAAGCGAGAAAGAAAGGAAATGAAGGAGTCAGGCAGCCCTTCTCAATATTTTGAGATTGAGTAATTTATGATATAAACATAATCCAAAGCCTCAAACTAAAATTATCAACATAGCACCTTATTCCCTGCCATAGCATGTAACAGAGTTCAAAGTTATCTTCCAATGCCTTAACCTTTCCATGTGTACAAGAAACACAAGTGTTCATATATTTGCTTCAAAAAGAATTTTGATGTATATAAGGGTATTGCAGAATAATAGACATTTTAAGAACCCGTTATGACTAACACTTTCAAAAATATAAAAACAAAAGAAACTCTAGTATGCCCTCACTTAAAATCCCACTTCCTTCAAGAAAAGATAAAGAAAGTGGGGTCCTGAAAAATCCCAGGGTTTGGAAACAATCTGCGGCAAGACACAATCCCACTTTTAGGCTCATGACATTTCAAACCATAATGCCGTGTCACCCTTGAAAATGTTTTAGTGACTTATAAACAGTTCCAAAATATGTCCACTGAGCCATATGCAATTACCTGGGATATGGCTCCATATACACACTCCACTCTTGTATTCAGACTAATTCACAGTGATAAACCACTGGACATGAAGAGATCATATCTCAGTCTTTGTTAAAGTTAGCTACAGTCTTCGCAAAAAAATGTCTGGTTCTAATATTGAGCAGAGTAGATACTAGATGAGCCCTGAATTTCTGGTTGTGCTAAAAGACAAACCCCCAGGAGAAACCTGCTTAAACACAAATGTAGCAGGCCCATTTTAGTAACTAGAAGAGAACAATCTTCCATGAGAACTGTAACGAAACACTCACACGCTTAACTAGAAAGACAATTCACATAATGACAAACTGTTCCTGCCTTTAGTATTCTGTAATTTTTCCAAGTCTTCATCAATAGGTCAACCAATGGAAAAAGACGGGTATAAAGAAACACAAACTGTGATCCCAGTACTTACCTGGGAGGGTGGCAGGTTCGAGGCCCGTGTAAGCAATGTAGTGAGACCCTGTTCCAGACTTAAAAAAAAAAAAGGGCTGGGGGTTAGCTCAGAGATAGGATGCCCTTGGGTTCAATTCCCAGTAAAACACACACACATGCACGCACGCGCGCGCGCACACACAAAGAGAGAGACTGAGAGAGAAAAGCTACAAAAGAAAAATACAATCATTATATTGTGCGAGGAGAATCCACGCACTGAACACACCGCACAAGTGATCAGTGGGGTGTACCACACAGTGGTGAGTGGCTGTTCTTCTGATGTAAACAGAAAGTTCCTGCTGAAAAGTACTACACCAAGTTTCTGCCACATGTTGTCTGCTCTGGCCATCCGGTTTATCTTAGACATCACACTAGACAGGCCATCCTGATTTTTGGTGCCCGGCTTTTTCCCTAACAGAGAAAGCATACCCCTCTACCAACTGCTCTAGGAGAAGGGAGGTGCCCCTGGAGCTTGGTGATGAGTCTGCTTTGTCTTTCTGCAGCCTGCTCCACTGCCTGCGAGTTGGGGGGGCCTCTGGCAGGATATTTAACTGGCCTAAGCCCCCACTCCTCATCTATAAAATGGAGGTGATGGCATCCACGTCTCAGAGCTAGTGTGTAAATTCTTTTTAATTTTTTAACTTTTTTGTATATGGCACTGGTTTTTGAGCCCAGAGACATTCTACCACTGAGCTATACCCCCAGCACTGTTTTATTTTTATTTGGAAACAGAGTCTCACTAGGTTGATGAGAGTCTCACTACTTGCTGAGACTGTCCTTGAACCTGCAATCCTCCCAAGTACTAAGATTATACAGCATGCACCAGCATGCCGGGTTGGGGAAGCAAATTAAATGAGAGGAAAAAAGAAACATGAACAGCACTTAACGGTTAGGCGGGTGGCCCGTTTAATCAATGACAGCCCCGCTGTCACCTCCCTATCAGTCAAACCTCCCCATCACTGTTTACAGCACCCATCAGTAGATGGGCTGGCACAAGTGTCTTGCAAGACATCCTAGCAATGGGAAGGGAAAGCTTTTAAGGTTCACTGTGGTCGTGCCTATAGATAGAATGTTTGTGTTTAGAGGTTAATGTGTCTGGGATGTTATGAGGTTGTGGCCCTTAAAAATGGGACTGGTGCTGGGCGTGGTGGCGCACGCTTGTAATCCCCGCGCTTGGGAGGTGGAGACAGGAGGATTGTGCAGGTTCAAAGCCAGCCTCGCTTCCTTAAGAGACTCTGTTTCCAAATAAAAGTATAAAATAGGTCTGGGAGTATAGCCCAGAGGTACAAGGGCTTCCAGGAACCCCAGTACCACCAAAAAAAAATGGGACTGGTGCCCTTAAAATAGGGGGGCCCGAGGAGCGCTCTCACTTTCCACAACATGAGGATTTAAGGAGTCGGCAACTCTGAAGAGGGTGGTCCAATTGGGACCTGCTGCAGGCCTCAGCTCAGACTCCCACCCCCACCCCCAAACCGTCAGAAGTAAATTTCTATTGTTATAAATTACACACACACACACCCCGGGGTGCCTCGTTATAACTGCCCAAACTCACAAGCCAATACTAAATGAATCAGAGCTCATTTTATATTTGCAAGAAGACACTTAGGCAACTCCTAAGTCACTTCATTGCTTTTTTTGTTGGATCTTGAAGGATGGGACCAGTGTCCGCAACCCACCCCACCCCACCTCACCAGGTCTGGGCTCTGGACATGGGAATCCGGACACTTAACCCAAACATTTTGGTTATGAGGCAAAATTTATCACCTAAGATGGGATATTTTGCCACGTGGGGGTTAATTAAGGATGCGATTTTAAACCAGGATTAAAATATAATGAGTTAATTCTATGACAGTAGGGAAACGGTAAAGCTCTTAGAAGATTTTAAACAGATTAGGGACATAAAGAACCTTCAGACAGGCCCAAAATGGGGGATCTCTTTTCTTGCCGTATGACTCCAAGCAAACTAAGCTGTGTTTTATTACTTAAAGCTTAGCCTGTGTAGCTCTCTTTTCCTCCTTTCCAGAAAATAAGTGTAGTGTTGTGTGTGTGTATGTGCATGTGCACAGGTGTGTGTGAGATTCAAGGAAATACCAGGTGCACAGTGGCTTTCTTTCTTGTTTAAATAAAAACGGGGGGAAAAACCTACTATTGTCACTCATGGGCCTCTGTCTAGCCTGTCAAGCAGGAATTAAAATCTCTTTAAAAAGAAGCTTTGCACGGTTCGAGTGTCATGTGGGCATGAGCTGGATGAGCTTACAGAAGGGGCCAGAGATAAGGGATCCAGAGGAGGTTCGCAGAAAGCAGCCCCCCCAAAAAAGCTATGATTTCCTTAATCTATCCCCCTCGCCACCTTCCCCACCCCTGCTCTTTAAAGCACCCGTGCAGTGTTCAAGACAGAAAGAAGAGCCATTTCCTTCTCTTTATTAATGACCGTGCAAAATTCTGAATTTAACCCTTCAGGAGCAAACGCCTACCTCTGATTTCTAGAGATCTCTATTTGTCTGTAAAAATAATGAAACAAACAAAAAAACACAACATTTCATGCCACTATCAACCCTCTGATTTCATTAAGTCCAAAGTTCTAGTGCCTGTCAGGTAAGAAACGTTTGGCCTATTTTAAAGGAATGCACCGAATATTAGCTGAAAATTGGTTGTAAATGGAGCCACTTAAAACATCCATGGAAAGGCCTCTCAGGGGCTGGGGACTAAAATTGCGGCAAACTCAAAAGAAAATTGAGGAAGAGAAAATGATGACGGATGGGTTTGGGGCTATTATCTGAGATGCTAAGGACACCAAGACTTTGGAAAAAAATTATATGGTGACCTTGAGAAGAAGTCCAGTCTGAGAATCAGCCTGGAGCAGCTTCCTGTCGGAGCGGAAGGACAGCAGGCTCGATTCTTCATCTCCAAGTGGATGATGAGGACGTTTCGGAGAAGCCGTTTTGATTTCCTTTTAGTATGTGGGGCTGAGAGCTGCATCTCCAAGAAGAATAAACGTCACGGAGCCTGTATAAAATGCTCCATCTTCAGTAGCTGTGGTTTGAAACTCAGAAAAGATCCAGGAGGACTGTACAACCTTGAGACATAAAGGATGGGAGCTGAGAAATGGGCTCCATCCACTCTGACCATCTCGACATTATCCTCTGTCGCTGCACACAGAACACGAAGTCCTGAACCATTAAGGAGACCTCACCGAAGCT
This sequence comes from Muscardinus avellanarius, assembly GCF_963383645.1. Taxonomy (NCBI): domain Eukaryota; kingdom Metazoa; phylum Chordata; class Mammalia; order Rodentia; family Gliridae; genus Muscardinus; species Muscardinus avellanarius. The sequence continues at coordinate 78,603,632 of NC_137800.1, read as the reverse complement.
TCCTGAGACTCCACTTCCAAATGAGAACAGGGAACAAACCCGGGACACAACGATCATAACTAATGCGGATTCTCGTCCAGTGATCCTTTCTGGAAGATGTACTTGCTAACACATTGCTTTATTTTATTTATTATTTATTTATTTATTATGGCACGTGCATGCGAGTGTGTGTGTGTGTGTGTGTGTGTGTGTGTGTGTGTGTTGCTGGGGATTGAACCTAGGGACATTCTATCTCTGAGCTACTCTCCCAGCCCTACTTTTTATTTGCAAAGAGGTTTTCAATGAATTGCAGAGGACCTCACTAAGTAGCTGAGGCTGGCCTTGAACCTCCAATCCTCCTGTTTCAACCTCCCAAGTACTGGGATTATAAGCGTGCACCACCTCTCCTGGCTAACATATTGCATTAGAAAAGTGGTTTTTCACTGGTTAGTCTCAGGGCATCTTTAATAGTCATAAAAATTATTGAGGATTCCCAGCACTCTTTTTTTTTATTTTTTTATTTTTTTTTATTTTTGTGGGTCTGGGGATGAAACCCAGGAACATTCAACCTCCAAGAAACACCCCCTGCCCTATTTTTTTTTTTTTTTTTGAAGCCGGGTCTCACTGAGATGCAGAGGGCCTCACTTAGTAGCTGAGGCTGTCCGCGAACCGCGATCCTCAGGTCTCAGCCTCCCAAATGCTGGGATGACAAGCGTGCGCCACCACGCCCGGCTCTAGCACTCTTTTTTTTTTTAATGTGTATTATATCAAGCAATGTTTGCCATGTTACAAATGAACACTAAAAAAATTTTTAATATCTATTAATTCCCTAAAAATAACTTATGGCCCATTATAATTAATATAACTAACATAATTTTTATAAATAACCATTGGATTCTTGCCAAACATTTAGAGGCAAAAATAGTTTCATATTGTTAGAAAATGTTTAATGTCTGGCCAGGCATGGTGGTACAAGGCTGATGCAGGAGAATCACAGGTTCGCAGCCAGCCTCAGATGCTTAGTGAGACCCTCCATAACTTAGTGAGACCTTGTTTCGAAATAATGAATAAAAACAGGGCTGGGGTTGTAGCTCGGAGGCAGAATGCCCCTGGGTTGAATCTCCAGTACCACACACATACAAAAATGTTTAATGTCTGGCTTACTAGAGGTAGCTGGAGTCTTCTCTCTGCTGCTTAACCTCTCTGTTGTATGTCTTGTTTGGTGAAGAAGAAATCCCGCTGTCACATGGATAAATGCAATTGCAAATGCGCAAAGTATGTAATAGCCTTTTTAGACCACTGCAAGCATTGTTTGCTATGGTTTGGGTTTAGAAAGCCCCCACAAAAGCTCCTGTGTTGAAAACATGATGCCCAGTGCAAGGAGGTTGGGCGGGGGGTAAAGGGGTACCTGGAGGAGGCGGGTCCCTGGTGGTGTGGCCTTGGGGACTATATTAAATATTAAATTTTCCCTTATTGCTTCCTTTCACCCTCTCTGCTTCCAGACACTGTGACTGAATGACTTTTCTCTCACAAGGTCTCTGCCGCCGTGGTTTCTACCTTAGAGCTGGCTGGCAGGGACTGAGCTTCTAAAACTGTGAGTCAAATAAATCTTTTCTCCTCCAATTTGTGGCTGTCATGTATTTTGGTCCCAGAGTCAGAAAAGCTAACTAAAACATTCTTTTTTAATATTACATGAAAACACCACTGGTAGTTTCTATAGGAATCTTAACACCTATCAGTGAACTTTCCGTATTTTGATATATTAACATCCATTGACCACCGGACATGAGGCCACATGCCTGTAATCCCAGCGCTCGGGAGGCTGAGACAGGAGGTTCGAAGCCAGCCTCAGCTACTTAGTGAGGCGCTCAGCAACTTAGTGAGACCCTGTTTCCAAATAAATGATAAAATAGGGCTGGGAGTGTAGACCGGAGGTAGAAAGCCTCCGGGTTCCACCGCCAGTACCGCAAAATAAATAAATAAATTCATTGACCTATCTAGCACTGTTTGTTTGTTTGTTTGTTTGTTTGTTTGTTTGTTTGTAGTACTGGGGGTAGAACCCAGGGGCTTTTCTACCTCCGGGCTATACTCCCAGACCTATTTTATACTTTATTTGGAAATAGGGTCTCACTAAGTTGCTGAGAGCCTCACTAAGTAGCTGAGGCTGGCTTCGAACCTGTACAATCCTCCTGTCTTGGCCTCCCAAGCGCAAGGATTACAAGCGTGCGCCACCACACCCGGCTTCTATCTAGCACTTTGAATGGATCTTTGACATGAATTTTGTAACATCCATCATGGATCGTTTATAGAATATGAATCCAGTGAGTTATACAGAGGTTCCAAATGTACAGGAACACTTCACTGTAAGCTGTGAGAGGGGATGAAACATACAACATAATCCTAGTGTTATTATGAAAACAGACTTGACCATGAAGATCCCACTGATGGGGTTGCCATTTGGGTTGGGATGGTACCTGAAAACACCGTCTTGCTGAGAACATGGCAGTGGTTTTCTGGGTCAGGAATGGGTAAAATGGGCCCCGCGCTGACTTTATTCTGAACATGAGAATTCTGTATGGTCGCCAAGCTTTCTGCTAGAAAGCAGAAGCTCGCGGGATCTTACAGTCTGTCCAGGACACCATGCCTGAGTGTGGATAACGACCACCATGTCTCAGGCTCCTGTCCACAACTGAAAGGCTTCGAGACAAATGGGCCAGAGCCATTCACGGCTGATGTGCTGCCTCTGCTGAACAGCGATTTTGCTGTAAGCATTTGCAAACACCTCAACTGCTATTTACCCTTTACCTTTGAGTGTTAACTCCTGGAGCAGGGGCCTTACTTGTCATACTCAGTATTGTGACCCTAGCACCAACCAGTGCCAAAAATCAATGCCTGTCCCTATTCAAAACTCAAAAAAAAATGTGTTTTTTGGAATGAATAAATGACCTAGTTTGTATTTAACTAATACTGGATACAACGCTGTGTGTTTAACACTAAAGAAATTTTTAAGAAGCATCATTAATGCTAGAGCATAATGGCATTTTAACAAATGAGAAAGAAAAAAGTAGATGAACTGTTTATCTGTAAGCTAAGTTGGCTTCAACCGAAACCATCTAATTCACGGTCCTATGTTTAGTGAATGCATGCCCTTTAGAAATTCAGACTTCAAATCCACACCCTAATTATACTTAATTCAATGAGATTTCAAATCCAAACCCTAACTATTTTTAATTCAATGAGATACGGAGAGTTGCTAAAGAATGAAATCCTGCACTGCCGCTGTTGCAATGCAACCTGATACCTTATTTAAGAAGAAAAATAAATTTTCTCCTAATCTTTTAACAGCTGAAATTCCTACTTGGGCAAAAATACTCACTTCTAAAAGTGTGCGACTGTGCGTAGAGTTGGGTGTGTGGTTCCATGTAGAGTTGTGTGTATATTGTGCGTATAGCTGTGATGGTGGCTAGGTGTGTAGGCATATGGATAGTATGTATATGGTGGATATAGCTGTGGGCACTTGTGTGTTGTCCATGTGCCTATGAGTGTGCAGTTACATGTACACAGAAGGGCTTAGCAGCGAGGTTCTCCCTGGTGTCTGACTTTGGTGCGATTACTCTTTCTCTAACATGGAGAGGATGTACAGAAGGTGAGCTTCACACGTGGCCTGATATTTCAGAAGTTTTGATCATTCTGATTATGTAGATTATTTTTTTTTCATAGTCCTGCTTGGGGAGAAAAAGTGAGCCTCCCCAGTGAGCAGCACGGACTGTTTGTGCAACAGAATTGATTATCTGTTCAGGATGGCTTATGCTACAGGACTATAAAAAATTGCAGGTGGCTTTGGTTACAAGGGAGCTATCAGTCATCCTGAACTATTGACATATTTTATGTACTGTAGTCTCAGATCACTCACGGAGGTTAGTTATTCATCCATGAAACCTAAAATTCGGAGCCCTACCTAAGGGAAAAGAAGAAATTTTTAACTGAAAAGTCTCCTCCTCTTCCTAGTCTTACAGCAACATCATGTTTTTAAAGCCAGGTGAGAGGAAAAGCCTAACCTCCCAGGAGCTCCCCATCCTAGGGCATTGCAGAATCCAGCCTCCAGCTTGGTTCAAACAATAACCAACAACCAACCAACAACTGAAAGCCACAAGTGCCAACAATTGGAGACAAGCTACTTAAACTATTTTCACAGCTTTGCTTTACAATTGGTCATAAACTAATAAAAAATACAACGAGTATTTTTTTTCTTCAACAATATGCTTATAACCAGACAAACTGCAAATAAAATCAATTCCAGTCTGGTCTCAGGAGCTTAAAGATTATTAAGCACATGCGAACACTTCTCTGCCTTAAAACCAACAGTCAAATAACGACACAAAATGCTGGGAATGCAAATCTCCTTCTAGAAACAGATAGAAACCCTGTCCTGGCTGCTCTGTGATGTCCCCACAAGACCACCCTCCCGGGAAGGCCGGCCTGGCGGGCATGACCACAGGCCCACAAGTTCTCAAGTGCATAATGCTGCAATTGTGTTACTGGCCTTGCTTTCCCAATATAAAAATTCTCATTTTAGATGAAAGGATTTTGTTACACCTTCTTTCCAGAGTTCCTCTCTTAAATGCTCAGGTCTTGGCCATCCTGTTTTCTGTCTACTTTGCAAAACCTTGGTCATTCCCTGGGACTCGATCACATTCAACCCTGTGAAACAAATGAGTTGTTCTATGACATACTTTCTCTCCTGCCCCCTTCCTTCCACCATTCGGTATTTGACCATTTTCGAGTTCATACGGTCTTTACCAAGCAGAACCTTTATCACGCGGATATTTGGATGAGAAGTGGTAAAATCGATTTCCAAAAGAAATGGAAATTTATCACAGGGAATAAGAGAACCCATCAGTAGTATTGCCGTATGGTATATTTTGCTGATTTTCTCTTTCTTGCTTATTATTATCTCAAAATAATAGGGCTTGTAGATTTGATGGGTATTCTATGGAGCTACCAGATGTGAAATGTACTGAAATCCGTTTTGCCGTGTGTCCTTTGTTCGCCGCCTGACTCACTGAGTGAACCAGCCGCAGGTACTCCAGAGCTCCCTTCCCTCGATGATACATCTCTGTTCCTTTTGCATCTGTTGCTGCCTTTTCTGGCTTTTTCTCTTGATTTGGGGCTAATTATTATTTTTGTATGCATGGCTGTTCCTGATAGGTAGTGATTTTATAAGCATGGAGATAGTACTTTTCTGTAGGTGATGCTCCATTTCTCCGTAGAGGGCTCGCTTTTCTCCTGGAAGGCAGGCAGCATGCAGTCGAAGCTCCTGGACCGGGGCAGCTCAGCTCAGCCCCAGAGCTGGGCTTTAGCCTCAGTCATGACACGGCTGTCACTGGTCCTCCACAGACCGTCCTCTGACACCACACCGGCAGGTACAGGCTGTTCCAACAATTTTTTTTCCAGGTTATATAGTCCTCTGTTGGGAAGGCTGGTCTGATCTACTCTAGTTCATTATGTTAAAGTAGAAGGTGAGCCGGGCGTGGTGGCGCACGCTTGTAATCCTAGCACTTGGGAGGCTGAGACAGGAGTATCGCGCAGGTTCGAAGCCAGCCTCAACTGGCTTAAGAGACCCTGTTTCCAAATAAAATATAAAAAGTAGGTTTGGGAATGTAGCCTGGAGGTAGAAGGCCCCTGGGTTCCATCCCCAGTACCACAAAAAAAAAAAAAAAAAAACAGTAGAAGGTGAAGGTCTTATGTTTTGATATCTCAAAATTGTGTTCTAGTAACTTCCAATAACACCCTACTGTCACGACAATTACCATCTTGTGTCGGTCGCAGTGACGACTCTTACACGATCTTCCTCAAGCAGTTTTATTACCCCAGGTTCTTATACAGTTCCCGTTCCTCTTTAATGCTCTCTCAACGCCCTCTCAGGTAAAAAACAACATCAGTCTTCTATCCTCTCCCTCATCACTCCACCAACCCTCTTAGCTCCCGCCCGCTAGGGCATGCGCGCTTTTTAACCTTCTCCTGGGCGGGCAGGTGGTAGCACGAGGCGCTGCGTCACTAATCATCCGTAAGGCGCCTGATAGGGCTCACTGCGCAGGCTCAGGGCACCGCCAGCCTCGTAAGCCTCGTGACTTGGCTGCAAGCCCAGGCGCCATCTTGAGTCCATGCTGGCAACAAGCCTGGGTGCCACCTCGGTCCTGCCGAGTGGGCCCCGACATATCTCCCTTTTTGTTTTATTAAAATAAGGCTCGGGATCGTGCCTGTCTTAGGTTGCCGACCCTCAAGGACCATTCTTACCCGTCATTGGGAGAACAATAGCATGATTGTTTCCCTGTCTTAGGTTGAAAGGTCCCGGGGACGATCTTACCCGTCACTGACTACCGATCCAGCATACTGAGCCGTACATGGGGAGATAAGCCAGCTTCAAGGGCTGCCAGAGCTTGCACCAATATGCGCTGTTGTTGCAGTGTGCGTTGTCGAGTTCGCCTGATATATCCAACCATGAAACATCATGCTACCACCAGCAAGAATGCCCAGAACGCCATGCCACCCCAGTCTTTTAAAAAACCCAATGTTCCATGTATCAAGTCCATCCATTGTTGTACTGCAGCGACTTCTACGCGGGTAGGATTAATTGCAGCGATGGACGCTCGTAGCTCAATCATGGTGTGTTCAAATTCACGGCTCCAAGTTCCTAGAAGCGTCTTGCTTAATTGACGAAACAAATTGCCTGCATGGGAGAAATTCTGATACTGCACATACGTTATACATATAGTCCAGATAATTGAGCTTGCTGAGCCATGCCAGCAGCCACATGTGAGGATAGAGCATTCATAGTGGCTGCAATAACTGCCACGGCCACAGAGGCCACAATTACAGCAATAAGAGCAGAAATTCCAAAGTCTCCAAGGGTGCATAGAAGCATAGCAGAAAGTCAGAAAACAGGTATCAATAAAACAACCTAAACCATCATTAACCAAGGTAAAGGAAGAGGGAAAGTAGAAATAATTCCCCAAAGATCTTAAAGAAAACAACTCATCTCTACGGTACCGAGCAGCAGTTTACAACTCTTACGTTAGGAACTAATCTTCTGACCTATCCTTTACACATTAGGCGCCTTTTCCAACTAACCTCAGGTGTCTTCCATCTATGGTGGCGGATTAGGAGAGGGAGGGGGAGGAGCGGAAGGTTTAGGGCGTTTCATTTTTTCTATGAATTCTAACAGAGCTTCTTCCTTCTTAGAAATCTCTTTCGCTTTCAAATTTTCTAAAATGGCTGCTTTCACTTTAGCAACCTTAGACCTTTTCGTCGCAACACCTGCGAACCTTCACAGCGCTGTCCCTCACTTATCCGCGAGCCTCGCTTACCCGCGAGCCTTATTTACTCCTATCTTGTCGAATCAGGACCAGCCCGATTCTCTAACTTGCTTACACTAAAAAATATCCTCCTTAATGGAGCCCCCTTTGATCGGGGAAAATAACCCTCCGTAAACGGAGCCTCCTCCTCCTTTTTCGGAGTCAAAGGAGTACTCACCAGCCAGCTGCCCTCCTTAATGGAGCCCCCTTTGATCGGGGAAAATAACCCTCCGTAAACGGAGCCTCCTCCTCCCTTTTCGGAGTCAAAGGAGTACTTACCAGCCAGCTGCCCTGGACTGCCGAGGTTCTGATCAAAGCGAAGGTCCCCGTACGGGCCACCACTTGTCGGTCGCAGTGACGACTCTTACACGATCTTCCTCAAGCAGTTTTATTACCCCAGGTTCTTATACAGTTCCCGTTCCTCTTTAATGCTCTCTCAACGCCCTCTCAGGTAAAAAACAACATCAGTCTTCTATCCTCTCCCTCATCACTCCACCAACCCTCTTAGCTCCCGCCCGCTAGGGCATGCGCGCTTTTTAACCTTCTCCTGGGTGGGCAGGTGGTAGCACGAGGCGCTGCGTCACTAATCATCCGTAAGGCGCCTGATAGGGCTCACTGCGCAGGCTCAGGGCACCGCCAGCCTCGTGAGCCTCGTGACTTGGCTGCAAGCCCAGGCGCCATCTTGAGTCCATGCTGGCAACAAGCCTGGGTGCCACCTCGGTCCTGCCGAGTGGGCCCCGACAATCTTGAACCCATGATCATCTGATCTTCTCAATCAAGCACCTGGAACATCTCCTATCGCCATGATGAAAACACCTCAACGCCACATCCTATGTTGGCACTTAAAGACAGAGCTTACACACTTTGCTTATAGTAGTGCATTTAATATTTCCAACAGTAATGTGATGTCCATCATGGAGATTAACTTCACCATGGTGTACGCCTATAATCCCAGAATCTGAGAGGCTGAGACGGGAGGATCACGGTTTGCAGACAGCCTCAGCTACTTAGTGAGGCCCTTTGCAACTCGGTGAGACTCTGTTTCAAAATAAAAAGTAAGGCCGGGTGTGGTGGCGCACTCTTGTAATCCCCGCACTTGGGAGGCAGAAACAGGAGGATTGCGCAGGTTCGAAGCCACCTTGGCTGGCTTAAAACACCCTGTTTCCAAATTAAATGTGTGTGTGTGTGTTTCCAAATTAAATGTGTGTGTGTGTGTTTCCAAATTAAATGTGTGTGTGTGTGTGTGTGTGTGTGTGTGTGTGTGTGTGTCTATCTGTCTGGGAGTGTGTGTGCCATCCCCAGTACTGTAAAAATAAAAAATAAGGAATTATTATACAAGAAACAAGTATCTAAACATGCACAGAAATGAACTTTTTCCTACCCAGTTTGGAAGATGTTTTAAAACACCTTCTTAAGAGAGGCCCAAAAGCAACAGCCACACGCAAAGAGAGTGGTGCTCAAGAGATCTGTCATTCAGCATCTGCACTACAGGACAAATTACCGAGTCTTCTCTCCTTTCATTTGGAGATTATTTATTTACTTCTTTTTGTATTGGGGATTGAACACAGGGGCCTTATACTTCCAAACTACACCCTCCAGCCCTATTTTTTTTTTTTTTTACTTTGAATCAAGGTCTCACTATGGTGCTGAGGGTCTCGGTAAATTGCTGAGGTTGGCCCTGAACCTGCGATCCTCCTGTCTCAGCCTCCCAAATACTGGGATTACAGGCCTGCAACACCACGCCCAGCTCATACTGAATTTTGGAATAATGTTATTTTTGCCCAGGTGTCTGCCGCCCCCAAAAGAGTTTTGAATCTTGTTAAAATTCAATTTCATGCTCTAGTTTCTTGGCTATTTACTTAACCGTGTGGGGATAAAATTATTGGAGAGAAAGGTCTAGAATTCACCACATGCTGTTTTCAGCAAAGAAAAAAGTAAAAAGAGAGATTTGCCTCAATGGTCTGGATATCTGCTATCTCACCTACCCGGTTTGCTGTGTTAACTGTGTAACTCAAGCTTTCAGAAACATCGGCTGACCCTGGCGTCCTGGCAGGTGACCACAGGGATGCGGTTTCCTCCCCTGAAGCTCCTCTTCCTCAAATCCTCCTTCTTAAACTGCTTCTTTCAAACGCACTTCACCAGGCTTCCACATTTCTATTTATAGTACCTCACCTCTCCTCCCCCTCCCTCTCCCTCCCTCTCTCTCTCTCTCTCTCTCTTCCTCTTCCTCTTCTCTTCTTCCTCTTCTTCTTCTTCCTTCTCCTCCTCTTCTTCTTCTTCTCTCTCTCTTCCTCTCCTCTTCTCTTCTCTCTCTTCCTCTCCTCTCCTCTCCTCTCCTCTCCTCTTCTCTTCTCTCTCTCTCTCTCTCTTCCTCTTCTCTTCTCTTCTCTTCTCTTCTCTCTCTCTCTCTCTCTCTCTCTCTCGCTTTCGTCAAGGTAGTAGAATAAAAAAAAAAACACAGTCTCAGAGTTAAATTCAAGAGCTAAGACAGGCATGGTGGCAAATGCCCGTAATCCCAGTATTTGGGAGGATGAAACAGAAGGATCGCAGGTTCGAGACCAGCGTCAGCTACTTAGCAAGGCCCTCTGCAACTTACTGAGAGCCCGTTTCAAAATAATTAAATAGGGCTGAACACATCTGGGTTCAATTCCTAGTACTACAAAAAAAGCAAAATAGTTTGAGAGCCTTAGGTCTAGTCCCCAAGTCTACTGTTAAATCTCTGCTAGCTGTTAAACCCGTTGCCAAGATCGCCAAGGGATCCAGTCTTCACAACCTTACCTGAGAAGTGGAACAAAGAAAGGTGCTCGAGACTGTTTTGCTAATACAACTAAATAATTAAGGGACATTTCTGAACATGGTTCATGGTATAGCAGGAAGAAGAGACATTCAAACACACTTATGAACGCACACACCTGTGCATCCTCAGTCTCCACCCACACTCTTCCCGTCTCCATTTCCACCAGTGAGAACCTCTCTCTTTTGGTGCCACCTCATCAAATGTGTTACGTCTCTACGTTAATTTCCAGTTCTCCTAGTCTAAAACCTGTTGCTCTCTCGGGGCTTAGACATCTGAGTCCTAAACACTCATGTCTTCTACGGCTTTGGGCACGTCCCCTGTGCTGGTCGTTCTTTCAGTCTTGCTACCTCCTCTGCTCTGTCCTCTCCCCGACAAATGCTGGCTCATAACCCTGAACATCACATTCTTTTTCCCTTTAAATATGCATCCCTAGCCGGGCGTGGCGGCACACGCTTGTCATCCCAGCATTCGGGAGGCTGAGACCGGAGGATCGCGGTTCGCGGACAGCCTCAGCTACTTAGTGAGGCCCTCCGCAACTCAGTGAGACCCGGTTTCAAAACAAAGTATAAAAAACAGGGCAGGGGCTGTAGCTCAGAGGTCAAATGCCCCTGGGTTCCATCCCCAGACCCGCAAAAAAATGAATAAATAAATAAATAAATAAATATGCATCCTTGCTCTTTCCAGCTGAGGTGCACCCCATCCATAGCCATGACTCCCTCAGCTTATAGAAGAAAATGGTCAAGTAATACCACAGCCTGGTCTTAGTTGTATTATATGCAAAGGCAGCTGTTTCTTTTATACATCTTTTTTTTTTCTCTATCAAAATTACCCTATTGACTCTCCTACCATCTTCTTATAAAAGTAACTTTGCTAGAGGGTCCCCCACAGGCAGCCCAGGGACCACGATGTTACGGGTAGAGACTTGGGTACTGTCAATCATCGGTCATAGTACAGCCTCCCCTTCCCAAGGACCATGCTGCCGCCATGAGAGGAGGCGTCATCACAGGAACATTGAAATTATGGGGCAAATATGGCCAAGTTTTAGTCATGCCAATAAGAGAAAATATTTAGTAATAGCTGGGAGTGGAGCCCAGTGGCAGAATGCAAGTTCAGCATATGTGAGACGAGACCCTTGGTTTGATCTTCAGCAGAGAGAGGAAAAAAGGAAGGAGTGGGGGAGGAAAAGGAGAAGGAGAAGTAGAGGAAAGAAGGAAGAGAGAGATAAAAGTAATTACTAGATCCAGCAGCTAACAAAATAGCCACAATCAATTCAAAGGGTGGCAAACCAAGACACATTTCTAAATGATTCCCCCAAAGCAGTCCTTCCATAAAATCTAAGGAATAAGCACTTTCCACATCGTATATCAAGGGACGCCTTGTGTTTTTGTACCAGTCGAGTTCACATTCTACAGAGAAAATGGAGAAAGCAGATTCTGGCTTCGCCGACAGTGAAATCGTGACCTCGCCCACCTGCAGAGGGGACAGGTCCAGAGCTCACGGTCCATTGCAGCCAGAGTCCATCTCCTTATTCCCTGAGCCTCCCTCGCAAGTCCTTGCTACTCTGGTAGCCCTTTCGGGACAGACACATCCCCAGGCAAAAGCGAGGTCTTTTCCACTGGAGACTGTGTCTTTCTCACTCTAAGCCCTTCAGGTCTACAGAAAGCGGGACACAGACGTCAACCAGAAATGACCAGTACAAAGCCGGGCGTGGTGGCGCACGCTTGTAATCCCAGCACTTAGGGGGCGGAGACAGGAGGATCGTGCAGGTTCGAAGCCAGCCTTGCTGGCTTAAGAGACCCTGTTTCCAAATAAAAATATTTTAAAAAATAAGTCTGGGAGTGTAGACCAGAGGTAGAAGGGTTTCCAGAAACCCCAGTACCACCAAGAAAGAAAAAAAAAAAGAAAGAAAGAGAGAGAGAGAGAGAGAGAGAGAGAGAGAAAGAAAGAAAGAAAGAAAGAAAGAAAGAAAGAAAGAAAGAAAGAAAGAACCAGTACACATCAGGACAGCAGGTGTATTAGTGGCAGGTGCTCCAGGCCAGCCGGGACCCAAAGACGGCAAAGCTGGGAGGACGTCAGTGTCCCCTCAGAGTAACAGACCCGGGATCCGCCTCCAGGCTTCACAGCAACGAGGGTAGAAAGGACACAAGTGCCCTGTGACAGAGGGCCGGAGCCACCGGCCGGCAGCCCCGGGGCTGGGTTTCTCTTGGGGCTACCCTGGATGAGGACCCCTCTTCCTTTGTTATCTGGAAAGCCTAAACTTTTTTAAGGCCTGGCACAGAATCTTCTGTGTCCTTCTCTTCCATTTCTGAGACTGTGTGTATACAAATTTAGGCAATTCAGGCTATAGAAAGTATTTCAACTCTCTTTCTTCTCTCCCTCTCCCGCCTCAAGGATTGAACCTAGTGGCAGTACTTCCAAGCTAAACCCCCCAGTTGTGTTTACTTTTTATTTTGAAACAGGCCTCACTAAGGCACTGAGGCTGGTCTCGAATCTATGATCCTCCTATCTCAGCCTCCCAAACACTGGGATTACAAGCGCGCGCCACCATGCCCGGCAACAGGAAGGACTCTAATCTGTTGACTCATATGAGTCACGTGTTATTTACACACCTAGGGATAATCCTTCAGCTGTACAACCACATGTCATATATTCTTCTCAATGTATACGTTGAGAGTATCTTTTAAAAATGTATCTATTTAAGTCCCCAGATGTCAAGTAATATTTTTATAATGCTCTGCCTTTAACTTAAACCACCTGATACTGATAATTTAATAATCGAGAGGCAGACTTTGATGTGTCTCTTAATTCTTAAAAATATTAACTTAGTATATAAACAGAGACTTTGATCTTCAAAGAGCCTGAGAAATGGGACAGTGTCCAGCCTCCCCCAGTTCACATAGGCCAGGACCCAACATAGCCGGCCACTTGCCACCCTCTGGGCACACACTGGATTTTCACACCCAGATTGTCCTTCGTCTCATTCATTCAAATACATGTTTATTTAGCCCAGAAAAAGGAACAAAGAAAGGCAGGCGCTGCCCAATGGGGAAAACAGATGTCATTCAAATAATCGTGCAAAAAGTACAGCAGTGGAGCCTGCTCACAAGGACAGGTGCCTGGTGACAGGAAGGCTTCACCTAGAGAAGCCAGAATGACATGCTGGATGGAACTGGGTAAGAGCGAGGGGAGAGATTTTCCAGGCATAGGGCCCAGGAGTAAGAGGAGGTAGGTGAATAAAGAGAAGCCAAAGGTGAGCAGCATGTGCAAAGGCCCCGGGGTACCAAGAAACGAGTGAATACCAACGAGGAGCAGAAGCAAAATAAGAATAGGCAAAAGCCCTGGAGTTAAAATGGACCAATGAATATGAATGTGCAAAGGCCCTGGGGTACCAGGTAGTGGTGGAAAAGAGGGGCCCAAAGAAGATAATAGCCTTCTCTGCTTTCAAAATCCTTCGGTCCTCCTTCACATTTTCTTCAAATGTAACTCCCCCTGTGGGGCTGTTCTCTCCTCTCCATTTGCACTGAAAACTGATATCCCTCATACCATTTACCATTTACTCATACAAGAAATACCATTATGGCATTTCTTCTACCCTTCTGTTAGCACTTAGCTCACTGGATTGCAATTATCTGTTTATACATCTGTCTCCCCCACCAGACTGAGAACCCACAGAGCACAGAGCAATCAAGGACCGTCTCTGTATCTCTCAGCACACAGGGATCAGCATATTTTCAACGCTCCCTAAGTGTTTACAAAGGAAGCAGGACAATTGGACTGTGCCACGCACACCCAGACATAAACATTAGACTCTGAAAATCTATTACCTCCCTTGTGAGTTACTTTTTTTTTTTTTTTTTGGTCACATAAAGACTCAGCTGTAAAGCAGTAACTTTTTAGGGCGCTCTTCTCCCCCTCACCTGAAGTGAATCATAAGGTGTTATTTACTTCAGCCTCTGAACCATCTGCCCGGACTTTGTTAGCTCGAGGACGACGTAATTCATTTTATAAATATCGCCCCATTATCTAATTTCTAAAAGACTCCCGCGTGCTTTGAAAGGTGTTATTTTGGAAACAAGTTCTGGCCCATCCCAGGGAAATTCCCAAACCAGCATTGTAATTGCTAAGTATATCTACAGCATTAAAAGGCCAGAGAGAGAGAGGAAGTCTGAGTCTCCCGCTCTGCTGTGGACTGTGGACGGGTCCCGGGTGCCCCTGCCCGCAGCGGTCCCCAGGCCGGCCTGCGCTCAGGTAACCAGGCCCCAGCCCAGCTGCCTTCACCTGCCTGCGGCCTCCCCTCCGCGGGGAACTGCAGCCAGGCGCTTTCCTTCCGTGGTGTCAGCAGGTCCCCAGCAGACTCACCTCCCACCTCCAAATGCAATTCCACCCTTTTAGGGAGAAGAAAAACAATGAAATCAAGATTGGGGTATTCCTGCTGCAACCCAATCCTTGGGCTCTGTGGCTATTTGATCTGGGGGACTGTGAGATAGGGCTGTGCCCTCTGAGGTCTATCTCTACCTGACATCTTTATAGGATTACGGGAGGCTCAGCAGTGAGGGGTAGGGTGGTAATTTAAAACCGCACCTCCTGGAGCTGTTTATGAATACAAGCAGATGTGGGCTTCAGTTCTCAGGCTGCCAGGCTGGTGGCTTTCGGAGCCCCTGAATTAAGAACGACCATGTCCCTGAGAACCACCCTGCACCCACTTCCTCCTCCGCCTGGAGAAGGGCAGGATGTGGGTTGCTGGGAAACTAGTCCTTACACCAGCCCCGGCACAGGCTGCCCTTTGATCTTTTCCCACCAGACAGCAGTGCTGTGTGTGTGTGTGTGTGTGTGTGTGTGTGTGTGTGTGCGTGCGCGCGCACATTTGTGTGTGTGTGTTAATCTGGCACGCATGGAAGTTGGTGCTTTATTACAGATTTCCTGCCTTTATCTATTAATTATAAAATCCCCGGGGAAGACGGAAAGGATCCCATGAAACACCAAAGAAAGAAGCAAAAGCCATCCAGGAGCTCAGAGCCGGGCCCTGAGAGAGGAGCTCCTGTGAGCTGTGCCAGCCGAACGTGGCTTCACTGCTGACGTGGCTGGGCTGGGGTTTCTTGCACTACCTCACAAGACTTAATGTGTCTCCCTCTCAGGGCAAAAGCGATTTATTCTTCACCACTGGTATCTCTCCAACAGGATGGGGTTTAGAGAAGAACTCTGAAGGGCGTGAAGTTTGGCTACGGTGAGCGAGGGGTTCCCCAGCAGCCCTGCCTGGCTGCTGGCTGATTTCCTACTGCCGAGCCCATCCTCAGAGGTCACTGCAAACGCTTCATCACACCCCCTCTAAGAAGAAGGGCATCGCTAGTGTGTTAGTTGGTTTCTGCTGCTATAACAAAACACCTTAGACTCGGTCACTTATGAATAAAAGGAATTGTTTCCTTACGGTTCTGAAGGCTGCGAAGCCCAAGCCAAAGAGGCAGCAGATGTGATGGCTGGTGAGGGCCCGTGCTCCTCCCACCTGTCAGAAAAGGCATCGATCCCATTCACAGGACAGAGCCCTGGCAAACCAATCACATCCCAAAGGCCCTGACTCTCCACCCAGTCACACACCGGGGATTAAATCTAACACGGAACTGAGAAAGAGACACATTCAGACAGCAACACTTAGGGACAGATAAGAACAAGCCAGTCTCTAGCCAGGCGTGGTGGCGAACACTTTTAATCCTTGTATTTCTGTTGCAGGAGGCTTTGGTCCACAGAGAACAAGAAAGGGAGGCCACGGTGGGATATAGCGAGTCTCTTTACTCACTAGTGAGGCTCAGAGAGCAAAGCTCCGAATCTGAAGCTATAACCCCAGTGGGACAGGTTTGGATGAGATCAAAAACAGACAAGGTACCAAAATGGAAGCGCAGGTCAAGTTTCATTTCTGCCTCCCCAGCTAGGTCCCCTGGATTGGCCTCAATGGGGCTGGGACTGGGTGTGACCATCTTGGGCTCCTGCCTCACTTGGGAGGCTGAGATGAGAGATTCGTAGGTTCACAGCCAGGCTCAGCAACTAGAGAGGCTCTCTGCGACTTAGTGAGACTCTGTTTTGAAAAAACTAAAAAATAAAAAGGGCTGTGAGTATTGCTCAGAGGTAGAGAGCCCCTAGGTTTAATTCTCACCGACACACACACACACACACACACACACACACACACACACACTAAGATACTTTTCTCCTGGATGACCCTATCTCCACTCTCTTCCAAATATATGTCCCTTCTCACCATATTTTCTGGTTCCTAGTGCATGCCTACATGGGTGTAAGCAGTAAAAACCATCTTTTTTCCGTTAGAAATAGCAAATTACACAGAAATGTACATCCCCTTTGAAACTAACATGGGCATTCCATATATATATATATATATATATATATATATATATATATATATATATATATATATATATATACACACCCCTATATGCTCCAGTCCTTAATTTTTCAGAAGTATCTTAGTTTGGGTTGTCATCTTAGCTCATAGTTGACCTTTAGTTGGCCAGGAACCTTCCCAAAGTCAACCATCTTAGTCTTGGTCCTCCATTTTAGCTCTCGTTTTTTTCCAGAATGTTAAACTTTGTTTCAAGTTTACTGTCTGTATTGAAATGTAGCCAATTGTGCAGAGTTGTGACCTCAAACCCTCCCTAAATCAGGTCCCTAAGGCAGGATTGTGTCAGTAGCTGGGTGTGGTGGTGGCACACCCTTGTAATCCCGGCATTTGGGAGGCTGAGACAGGAGGATTGCGGTTCACGGCCAACCTCAGTTACTACTTAGTGAGGCCCTACTGCAACTCAGTGGGACCTTGTTTCCAAATAAAGAATAAAAAATTAGGGTTTGGGCTATAGCTCAGAGGTAAAATGCTTCCGAGTTCCATCCCTAGTACTGAAAAGAGCAACAACAAAAAAAGCCAAGCAGACTGGCTGCCCGGTGTGTTTGCTCCCCACACTGTGTCCATTACACATCCTTCTGCAGGAATAAGTCGTCTTGCCAAGTTATTTTCGATTTTATGAGCTTTATTTGCAGCTTCCCTAGAAACCATTCCTAACAGTGGAACATCCCACACCTCTGTGGGAAAAGTAGCCTTCACCATCAGTAGCCTGTGAGCCCTTGAAGGCAGGCACGTGACTTTTCAACCTCAACCTCTCCACCCCGTATTCAGCACCATCCCTCAGGTAGGCTAAGCGCTCATTACATGTGACCCAGAATTTCCAGGACTTTGACGGTGAACATGAAGCCTCAGGTCACAAACACAAATTTTTCATCAGTTTGTTTCGAATTCCAAAGACTATCCGATTAAAAAACCAAAGGTGATGAAACCATAAGGACTCTACCATGAAATAATGCAAAACAAGCTCTCTCACAAGATACAGACATAATATCTATGGATTCCCAAGAAATATGAACAGATGAACCTTTATTGCTTATAAACTACCTAATCTGTGCTATTTTGTTATAGCAGCAGCAAACACATTAAGACAGAAATCTCAGTCCATAATATGTTAATATGGAGAGAATGTCTAATAATGTCTAAAGAGAGCGTCCACTGGCTCTTCAGGTTAGGGTACGCAAGCTTCAGTGATCTAACAAAGAAGAAATGGTTTATTTCTCATCCAACAAGCCATCTTCTTCAAAATTAAGATCTCTAAAAATGATACTTCATTCCCAGATAGGAAGGAAGTATCAGTGTCCTAAACTTAACTTGCCATATACCACAAAAGTTCCTTGGTGGGTGGAGGAAGGCTTAGGTTCATTAACAGAAAATGAAAAGTATATGCATGTGTGCCTCTACCATCTTGTACTCCATTAAGATGTATGACTACAATGAATCAATAAAAAGAAAAATGAAATAAACACCACCATAGACTATGTGCATACATGTAAATAGACACCAATATCAATACGGGTACTCTCTTTTGAGAGAGAAGGAAATGTATCTCATTGTCAACATGATTTACATTATGATGTGAGGCTCTAATGCACCAATAAAAGCACAAAAAAATGTTAAAAGAACATCTTAATTAGAAATTATGGTAGGCTAGCACTCTGGTTTTGGGAGGCAAATTCAAACCCATAAAAGTAGCCCTGTTTGCTCCTAAAGCTTCTTTATTTCTTAATTAAAATACATTCTGGAGCTGGGCGTGGTGGCGCACGCTTGTAATCCCCGCGCTTGGGAGGCGGAGACAGGAGGATCGCGCAGGTTCAAAGCCAGCCGCGCTGGCGTCAGAGACCCTGTTTCCAAAATATAAAATAGGTCTGGGAGTGTAGCCCGGAGGTAGAAGGGCTTCCAGGAACCCCAGTACCACCATAAAATATATATATATATGGACCAAGCAGCTACTATCTCATCTGTAAAACCTTAAAAGTAAAACTGAGCTGCTACAGAAGCCCACACGCCACCCCTGAGAACACGCCTGGAGCTTTTCCTCCCGGGGTCTCCTTGCCTCTGACCCTTCTGTCTTCGGCTACCTGCTGCATTTCGGCCCACTGTCGCGGGTCTCCCTCCCCAGGGCAGCTGTCAGAACTTGGGCCTCGCCCATCTTTTGGCTATTTTGACTTCTGCACTCTTGCAGGCACAAAGAAGGCATGGGGGTTAATATTCTGTGCACCGCAAACACAGAAACTTGGCCCCCAGCGGGAAAAGCGGCCAACGTGCCTCCAAGGGCTCACTGCACCCTGGAACCTTGCCGGAGCCTTCCTCGCAGCAGAACTATGAACACCGTGAGGATTTCAGACTCCACAGGTCCAAGTATTTAACAGGACAAGAAGGCTTTCGCCACAACTTAAGGTTATGAACTATGGCTCCAGTTCATGGAAACAAAAAGGCCCGTCAAAGAAGAGAAACCATGAGAGGTATCATTACCAAATTCTGTTCTCTCCATAGGATGGGACCGAAAAAGCTACAGAAGGAGTCTGGTGCACGCCTATCATCCCCGTGTTCTAGAGACTCAAGCAGGGGGATCACAGAATTGAGGCCAGCATCAGCAGTTTAGGGAGACCCCACTGCAAGATAAAATTTATTTTTTTCATTTTTTATTTTTATTTATTTATTTATTTTGCAGGCCTGGGGATGGAACCAGAGGCATTCGACCTCCGAGCTACACCCCCTGCCCTATTTTTTATTTTTTATTTTGAAACAGGGTCTCACTGAGTTGCAGAGGGCCTCACTAAGTAGCTGAGGCTGTCCACCAACCGCGATTCTCCGGTCTCAGCCTCCCGAATGCTGGGATTACAAGCGTGTGCCACCACGCCCGGCTTGCAAGATAAAATGTAAGAAGGGCTAGAGGTGTAGCTCAGAGGAAGAATGTCAGTGGGTTCAATCCCCAGTATCAACAACAACAACCCTTACAAAATAGAAAAGCTTGTTTCTCTGGAGCATATTGCAAAATAGGTTGGTTAAACTGCTTCCAGAAAATAAATATACAGCCTTGAAATCTAGAGTTGGGAGTTTTAAATTCTACTAGTTTATACTATAAGCCAGACGTTAGCAAAGTTTTTCTCTTAAGGGCCAGACAGCAAGTACTCTCAGCTTTCTGAGCGGTACAGTCTCTATTCCAAATTACTCCTCTGTGCCCTTGTAGACCAGAAGCCACCATAGATGCTAAGTACATGGAAGGACCTGGCCCTCATCCCATAAAACGCTACTCAGAAAAACAGGTGATATAAGCAGCGATTGAGTTCATCCACATTACCAATAATATTAAATTGTGGAAGACCCAATCTTCATTAATCTTACCTCAGCTGGAGTTGGGTCTGTTAGCAATGAAGTTAAACTAAAATCAACTCAATTGCCCTTGGGCCTATGGCTCAGTAAAAAAAGCACTTGGAACAAGGCTCTTTTGTGTGTGTGAAGACCACACTTGGCTCCATTTGAAATGTTTCCAGCATCAGTAAAAAAAAAAAAAAAAAAAAAAAAAAAAAAAAAAAAAAAAAAACGGGCTTGCTCATTAAAGTAATCTGAGTCTGAGAAACTGCCTGCACAGGTCAACACCCAATGGGCTGGAGACAGACAGGTGGTATAAACTTAAAAGTGACTAGTACAGCCTGAAGTCAAAGCAATGACTCTAATCTGCATATAAACATCTAGCTGACCTACTCAGGCCTCCATATTCAATCGCTTCCTAGAGCAGCATATGAAATCAGGAAAATAAAACTATATATAAAAATATGTATATTTAACAAAGTATATAAAGCCGGGCATGGTGGTGCACGCTTGTAATCCCAGTACTTGGGAGGATGAGATGGGAGGATTGCAGATTCGAGGACAGCCTCAGCAACTTAGCAGGGACCTCCGCAATTGAGTGAGAGCCTGCCTCAAATAAAAAAAATAAAAGTAGGGCTGAGGGTGTCTCAGCCTTGACCACCATTTCCAGTAATATTAGGCAATTAATTTTTGTTGAATAAAGGCGTAAGGAATCAACAAATAGAAGGCAAACGAGCCGGACCTTTGTGTTTTCCCATCAAGAGCTGCTTACACTAATATATCCTTTGTTCAAAAGGAATACTCTAAGGGTGACCTTCTTCCTGATGTTGACTTCTACTTCTAGTTCATCAGACACCACAATAAACTGCTGGACTCATTGTGAGTGGCCCGAAGGAGGGGAAGTACCACTGGAGGCAGCTAATTCCATCCTCAGGAATTATTTATGCATGATGAGAATCCGTCTGGAAACATCAATGATGTCTTTATCTCGCACTGCTACTCACAGAGGACGCAGCCTAAGTGGACTGCTACTGTCTGCCCGGGGTTTTCCAGGACTTGCAAAATGTAAGGCTGATTGCTTATGGGGTTGTGGCTTCCTTTACATTATCCACACCCGCCCAACCATCGGCACCCTGGGACTCTGAGGTGTGCAGAGCAACCTCCTCAAAGCAAGGTGGAGGATGCACTTTCTGGTGATTCCCGGCTGCGGCCATGTTTTCCTGCCTGTCGCTGCCTGGACCAGAGACGGGATCCTCCTTCACTACCCTGACATGGGCCGTCCCCAGCCCAACTCCACAGCTGAAGGTCAAGTTCCCTCCACAGGTGTGGGCCTCTGACAAGGAATGCAGACTCTGAGCTCCATTTGTGTTTTCAAAACACAGCTTTTTCTTTGAACTAGCATGGAATGTGTAAGTTTATTCACGGGCTGGGCAACTCCACAGCCCCCCAGTGTCTGGGATGTGACTTTTTGATAGTCTAACTCTTAAAAAAAAAATTCCCTAAAGAATACCACTATAAAGGTCTAGGAAATAAACTCTCCTCTTCTTTTGAGAAATCTATATGGAAACCTGTATATACTTATGTACATGTGCATTTTTTTATTTTTATTTTTTCAAAAATGGTAGTCTTGCCAAGCGTGGTGGCGCACGCTTGTAATCCCCACGCTTGGGAGGCGAAGACAGGAGGATCGCACAGGTTTGAAGCCAGCTGTGCTGGCTCAGGTGACCCTGTTTGCAAATAAAAATATAAAATAGGTCTGGGAGTGTAGCCTGGAGGTAGAAGGGTTTCCAGGAACCCTAGTACCACCAAAAAAAAAAAAAAAATGGTAGTCTTGCCGAGCATGGTGGTGCACGCTTGTAATCCCCGCGCTTAGGAGGCAGAGACAGGAGGATCGCGCAGGTTCGAAGCCAGCCTCCAAATGAAAAATATAAAATAGGTCTGGGAGTGTAGCCCAGAGGTAGAAGGCCCCTGGGTTCCATCCTCAGTACCACAAACACACACACAAAAATGGTAGGTAGTCTTAATTAAAAGGGTCAAGTTCTTAAATAGCCACTTCTGGCCCTCCTTTCTGAGATTTCAAGTGACTCTTCAGTATTCAGTAGCAGATATTAAAGAACTAGGTTAATTTAAGGGCAGGAGAAAGTACACACAACACACACGCATTTTTTTATTTTTCTTCAATATTGGGGATTGAACCCAGGGACATTATCGCACTGAATCTTGTTAAGTTACTGTGATCCTATCTCAGCCTCTCAAGTACTGGGATCATAGGTGTACACCATTCATTTTATTTTTTATTTCGTTTTGTTTATTTATATTTTATGTCTAAGTTATTGCTGCGTAGTCACTTAGTGGGGAAAAGACTTTGTTAATTAAGAAAAAAACATTACTAAACATGTTGGACTAGTTTACGGAATTGTTGCAAATTTTGCAAAGCAATAAAAAAGGAGACTAAGCCAATCAATTACAGAGAAATTCAAAGTTTTTAAATATAAGGCCGCTGGAAATAAATATATAACATCAGCCTCTCATAGTTCTTTGTGCTTTACTGATATAGTACTCTTGGAAAAATTAATATAGAACTTACATCAAATTTTGAAATACTGAAAAGAAACACAAACATAAGTACTTTTCATTTTACTTCAGATATGCATAATTTTCCACAGTGAAATGTACACACACACACACACACACACACACACACACACCTTTCTAGAACTAAAATGCCAGATTGAAAATAAATTCAAAACATTTACAAGACAAATTCAGACATCTGAAGGGGTTTTCCCACAATTAAATTTGCAGGGCTATCAACAAAATCAGTTTATTTTAAGATTGCCTGCCCAATATATAAATTTCCCTTTGTGTTTGAAATACTTTTATCAGATAAGATAGCTTTTGTTTAAACTGCTATTTTCAGAATTTGCTTTGGGGGTTTTGAATACACACAGTGGAGTAACTTGAGATTTCCTACCCTGCTTTCAAATGTGTTTCTTCTGTCTGTTTGTATTTAGTAATTTCCTGTCAAATAACCTCACATAATTAACTTTCCTTGCTCCAACCTACTTTTTTTTCCCTATTCCTACTTCCTGAGGACGGTAATAAAATGCTGATTACATTCGGCTGTTATCTGCCTTTCCCTTCTCCATCCCCCTCCTCTCCCTTTTGCAAAGTCCACACTGAGTCAGGACAAGACCTGGAACCTCAACAGAAGAAAATCCCACTTGCAGGAACTCTAGATCAGGCCTCATGCAAAGCTGGGGCCATGAGTCGTGGGAGGTATGCTGGGTTTCATTCCAAAATTCCATGAAATTCACAGACCCAATCCTCCCGCTGCCATTCCTGATTGTGTGTGGGAATTCTTCCCTTCTCATTCCTGGTCAAGGAATGGCAGCTAGAGAGAAGAGCCATTCCAGGAGGCTCAGGGCAGGAAGGACGCCTCCGAGCTTTCCAAAATTCTATTAATAGGTAAAGCTGGAAACCAATCCCAGTTGCTTCTCACAGAACCGAGCACGCCAGCACGCATTCCTTCTGGGTAATGAATCCTCCACTTCGCCCTACTGGAACACGTCACAGGACTGCTGCGGGTCATTCACTAGCTCTGCAACCCAAGCGTCCCACGTGACCACTTGCAAAAACAAGGTAAAAGGAAAGAAAGGAACTGAGGGAAAGACTTATCAAACACTTACGTGGCACTTGCAGAAAACCTAGACTAGTCTCCTTCGAGAACTCCAAAGTCTTTACCGCTATTTTCATAGTAGATTAAATAATTGCATTTTTTAGGAGGCTATCCTGTACATGGAAGGGGTTGTCTGCTTTTTTTAATCTTACCACTGTGAAATGACCCTTCACCACTAGATACCAGTGGGATCTTCAACCCCCTTGTGACAAGCAAAAGCATCTCCATGTTGGCAAATATCACCAAAGGGGGGAACTCAGCCTCAAATGAAGAACACTGGTATACATTAAACTCAGAATAGCCAGCGGATCTTCATAATATATGCACATACACATTGGGGGAAAAAATCCCATCAGGCAGAGGACTCGGTCTTTTTATAGTCGGGAGAGTTTCCATTACAGCCACCAAACATCTGCAAAAGTAAATGATGGTGCCTTTTTATCATGACAGTGGCTTGAATTCACAAGTGATCTATACCACTGTCCCTAACCTGCTGCAAAGACTCAAAAAGAAATTCCCCAAGGGGAAAAAACACCAGCATCTTCAAGGCCCAGAAAAGGACCAGAAAGGCCAACTGGCTGGAGGGGCAGTGCTGTGGGCTGCTGGAGTGCAGCTAGGAGCCAGGAGTGGGGGTCTGATGCCTGGTGGGTGCGCAGGCGCGGTCCCACCACCAAGCCGCGCACCCTGAAGACATCCCTGAACAGCTGTGTCAGTGGGCACATAAAAGGGTTCTCACAACCCCAGCACCGTGGTTGACAAAGGATGGAAATAAACACAAAAATGCTCATAGGAGAGAAGAGGTAAACACACCACAGCATAAGCAAACAATGTAATATCCATCATCCACAGCCATGGATGAAAAAAATGCTGCACAGGTCTTACAAACCATGAATGAGTCTTACACGCATGATTTGGGGAAAGAGCAAGGCTCGGAAGACGATGTGCAATTGGAGCATATTTGTATAAAGTTCAAATAGAAGCAAAATTAAAACCTATTAAACTTATTTTTAAAAGTGTTTAAAACCAGTGTTTGTTTTTAAAGAAACCAATGTGTGCCTGTAAAGACAGAAAAAGGAGAATCTAAATTCAGACTTAGTAGCTGCCTCTGATGAGGAAGAGGGCGAGGTTACACAGGTAGAGTGAACTGCACTAGAATTGTGAGTGAATGGCTATTTCCTGAAAAACCTCCATGAAGAGCTTGTAGGCATGTGTGCACGCACGTGTGTGTCTGTGCATTTGTATGTATGAACTATTATACATCCACCTTTGTCATTCCTCCTTCGGGAAAAGAAGAAAAAAGAAGAAAAAAGACCTTTGTTCATCAGCTTGACAAATACGTGAGAAAAACAGCTTACGAGAGAGAGAGAGAGAGAGAGAGAGAGAGAGAGAGAGAGAGAGAGAGAGAAGGAGAGGAAGAGGAGGAGGAGGAGGAGGAGGAGGAGGAGGAGGAGGAGGAGGAGGAGGAGGAGAGGGAGACAGACAGGAGAGGGTGGGGGACAAATAGAGTCCCCAGGGGCACTCCTTCAGTGAGCTCCTTCCTCTAGCCATGTCCCGCCTGTCTGCAGAGTCCACCAGCTCCCCACAGTCCACTCAAGTCATTAATCCATCAAATTGGTTAATCCACTAATGAGGTCGGAGCCCTCATGATCCAATCATTTCCTAAAAGCCCAATCTCTGAACAGGGCTGCATGTGGAGACCAAGCCTTCTACACGGAGAGGCAGTCCAGGTCCAGACCAGAAGATCTAAGGAAAATGATTATAAACAAGGGCAAATATTAAAGGATGAATTTCGGTGGACTACGAGCTGAAGCCAAAGGAAGGCATGTGGTATATAAGAAAAACTACTGTGAAGTTATCAGTACATTTGACTAAACAAAACCCTATTTTTATGATAAAAATGGTAAATACCACTGGATATGGGGGCACATGCCTAAAATTCCAATACTGGGAGGCTGAGGCAAGAGGATGCCATGTTTGAGGTCAGCCTCTGCAACTTAGCAAGAGCCTATATCAATCAATCAAGCAAGCAATCAATCAGGGTAAACACCCGAAAAAGATGAGGGGGTTGTGTTTAACAGGGTTAAGGAATGCGAAGTCCTGTTCAGAGTCGAAAATAGGATAAGCACACTGAATAACTGTATTTTTATTTGAAAAATGTATAACTAAAAATAAAATTGAAACATACACAGCTTTGTGGTTTCTGGTAATCCAGGAATCATCACTAATAATTGAAGTATTAGGACCTCGCCACTTGGAAACCCCAGTAAAATAATGTATCTGGATAAGGATCATCAAAGACTGCTAAAATTACATCAAGAAAGAGCCAGACATGATGACTCTCATGATGGAAAAGGCAAGAGAGAAGTGAGACAGAGGAGGCAGAGAGACAGGGAGGGAGCTAGGGAGAGAAGAAAGGAGAAAAGGCAGGGACCCAAGGCTATGCCAGGGCGTCCAGCAAAAGCAGTTTCTATCATGTGAACACATACGGCAACAGAACCATCTATATGAACTTTGAGAAAGGGAAGAAAGAAACAACATATTTTAATGTTACTAATCATTAGATATTAGATTTTTGTTGTTGTTGTTTTGGTGGTACTGGAGGTGGAACCCAGGGGCTTTTCTACCTCCGGGCTATACTACCAGACCTATTTTACACTTTATTTGAAAACAGGGTCTCACTAAGTTGCTGAGAGCCTCACTAAGTAGCTGAGGCTGGCTTCAAACCTGTGTGATCCTCCTGCCTCAGCCTCCCATGCACTGGGATTACAAGTGTGCGCCACCACGCCCGTCAATAGTAGAATTTTTTAAGAAAGAAAGATAGGTTTATATTTAGTGCATGTTTTTTTCCGATTTTTCTTTATATGCAAACTTATAATTTTAATATGAAAAACTATGGTAATATAATTATTAATAAAACATTTCAATCAAGAAAAAGAAATGAATGTCCTCTGTAAGTGCTTAGATTTAACATTGTGCTCAAAGTGCTAACAAAATAAAATAGTACAAAGTAACAATAATAATAATGGAGGAAGAACTAGAAATGAAAATTTTTAAACTGTCCATATTGGTACAATTATCTACATAGAAAACCCACAGAATTTTAAAATTATTATAATTAAGAAGAACTTAATAAGGATCCTGAACACAAATTGAGCATTAAAAATTCAGAAGCATTGTTACAAATCCTTAAATACATTCAGAAAACATAATAGGAAAAAAACAAACTTATTCACAACAGCAACACATAGTATAAGATTCTTAGAAATTCAACAAAAGAGGCCAAAAATTACCCTGCTAAAAAAGGAAAATTACAGTAAGTAGAGATAGATGCTGCATTACTGAATGGATTCAAAACTGAGAAACAAACCCCATTCTCCTCATTAATCTACAAATTAAATGCAATGCCAATAAAAACAGCAACATGCTGTTCTGGGAATATAGCAAGCTAATCCTAAAATGTTTAACATCAAAAGACCAAGAGAAATTAAGAAATTTGTGAAGAATGAAAATTGAGGAGAAGGTAACCCACTAGAGAATCAGAGATTATAGCATCACAGTTGCTAGACAAAGCAAATCCAGAAACAGGAGGACTGCCTGTGACCATGGAACGGGATCAAGGTTCCGGGTGAGGATCCCCAAACCTGCAGGTGTCAAAGTGAAGGCCCGGAAGGGGTGCAGAACCTGTTGAGAATCAGTCAGAGGACACAAATGTGCATTTACACACAGGAGCAAGTGCAGGAGCCAGAGGAGACTTCCATGTGGATGTTCTCAGTGGGAATGATGACTCTGTGGCAGCTGGAAAGGCGATGAGCGTCACAGGCCCAGAAAAGGTGCACCCTCCAAACGCTGGGGCAGGACAGAGCCCAGGGGAGCAGCGCACACCACACAGGTGGCCTCGGTGAGAGGGTGGGCCTGAATCCAGGAGCAGCAGCGAGACCAGTCTCAGGAAACATTCTCGCTGCTGTCATCCAAAACAACTGACCACCCAACTCAAGGAAGGAAGATTTTTTTTGCTCACAGTTTTTGGAGATTTCAGACTTCACTCTATGTTAGGCCAGGTCTGTGGAGCTCAGGACATGGGAGAGAGAGAGAGGGAGAGAGCGACAGAGAGTGAGACTGAGACAGAGACAGCAAGACTCTGCTCTCGCATCATGGAGGCCAAAAACAGGAGAGAGAGTCTGAAAGCAAAGGGTTTCAAATGCAAAAGCATAGTCCCCAAGGCCACACTCCCAGGGTCCTACCTTCCCCAGCCAGACCCTACCTGTCTAGGTTACCACCCAGACAATGGATTTATCCACCGACGAGAGTACCACCTTCATGGCTTAATTATATCAAACTCTAAACATAAAAGTATGAGCTCTACCGGGGCATTCTATATCTGGCCATAACAAGACTGTATTGGTATCACGGGTATGCAACTCTGTGGCCAAGTCATGGAACAGCAAGGACACTTAATTTGACACCAACCACTAGGGCTGAATTCCTGGTGAGTACAGCGTAGCTTCAGAGGCCTGCCCTCCACATCTGAGCTCTGCACTTACAGCATCCTGAATATGTTACTCAGCTTCTTCATGCCTCAGCGTCCCCATGGGTGAAATGTGGATAATAATAGCATCTCCCTCTCAGGACTAATGTGAACATTTAAAAATTTAATATGTGCAAAGCACTTAGAAAAGTTCTCAGAAAATACTAAGCACTCAATAAACAGGAGCTGTTGTTATTACCCGCTTGCTAGCAGAATGCCTTTGGGCCCAAGTCCTCGAAGTCCCTTAGCCATTGCTTCCTTCTTTTTAAAGCATAATATCCCTGTCTTCATAACATCGCTGTATGGTTTGTGGAAGAAAATAAAAGGAAAAATGGCTTCGTAAATTGCCAGTATTATACCAATGGTGATTGTAGAGAGAAGTTCCACTGTATTTCAAAGAATCCAGAGCTCTTTTTTTCTTGGGAAATTGATATTTGTAAACTCTTGAATTGCCAAGAACTTTGTAGAGCAATTTTCTTCCGCAAAATTAGCCACTCTCAGTTCATAATAAGTAATTAAAGAGATTTTCTCTAGAAGCCTCGCACATTAATCAGCTGCGTACAGCAGACGGATGTCCAGCCATTAGAAATGTCTAAACAATTTAGTTAATCTTTAGCAAAAATATGAGCTCACACATGCCTACTAGTGCAGAGTTAAAAGTTGCTCACGTTTATTTCTAGAGAACCACGTGCAGTGGTTTTTTTTTTCTTTTATTGTTCTTAATTATTTATTAAATGTAGCAAGCTCAGGACAATTTTTTGATGAGGCTTTCTTTTTCCAAAGAACATCTTAGGACAGGCGAAGGAACGAAGGGCTAATAAGCGCTCCTCAGAGAGGCGATCTGAAGGAATTCAAAGACAACGTTTAAGAATGTAAATCTATGAAGGGAAAATGATTTTTTTTTTTTTGCAATAATGGGGATTGAACCCAGGGGCATTCTACCTTGGAGCTATACTCCCAGTCCTATTTTTATGCTTTCTTTCTTTCTTTCCTTCTTTCCTTATTTATTTATTTATTTAGTGGTACTGGGGATGAAACCCAGGGGCATTCGACCTCCGAGCTATACCCCCTGCCCTATTTTATTTATTTATTTATTTATATTTATTTATTTATTTATTTATTTATTTATTTATTTATTTTGGTGGTACTGGGGTTCCAGGAAGCCCTTCTACCTCCAGGCTACACTCCCAGACCTATTTTGGTTTTAGAAACAGGGTCTCTTAAGCCAGCTCGGCTGGCTTCGAACATGAGCGATCCTCCTGTCTCCGCCTCCCAAGCGCGGGGATTACAAGCGTGTGTCACCACACCCGATCTCCTATTTTTAATTTTTTTATTTTGAAATGGAGTCTCACAAAATTGCAGAGGGCCTCACTAAGTAGCTGAGGCTGTCCACGAACCATGATCCTCCGGTCTCAGCCTCCCGAATGCTAGGATTTCAAGCATGCGGCACCACACCCGGCTTATTCTTTATTTTGAAACAGAGTCTCACTAAGTTGCAAAGGGTCTCACTAAGTAGCTGAGGCTGGCTGTGAACCTGGGATCCTTCTGTCTCAGCACACCCCCCCCCCAAGTACTAGGATTACAGGCATGCATCACCACACCCAGAAAAATGGATTATGTTAAGGTATCAGTCTCCTAAAATAAACCCTCCTTTGCACTTCTAAACCCTTCTCAGGGCTGGCTCCAAATTTTTAAAGAAGAGGTTAATTACTTTGTAGATTAGGCAAATCTTCAATTCCTTCATTCCTCACAACTATTCCCATCTCTTTTACTTTGATAATTTCACTCATTGTAAACCCTCTTTCCCAGACAAATGGTGAAAGGTGCCAACAGGAAAAAAACAACATATTAGATCTGTCCTTTCTTTTCAGGCATTTCTGATGAAAGTTGAGGAGGAGAAAGAAATAACAAATAGCTTAAAAAATAAAAAAGTAGGGTCAGGCATGGTGGTGTACAGTAATTCCAGTACTTGGGAGGCTGAGACAGGAGGCTCTCGGGTTCAGGACAAGCCTCAGTAACTTCAACAAGGCTCTTATCAACATAGAAAGACTCTCAATGACCTTGTTTCCAAAAGAAAAATAAAAGGGCTAGGGTATAGCTTAAAAGATGAATATTCCTGGGTTAATCCTTACTACCACATTTTAAAAAAAGAAACAGGAGGGCTTAAAATCCTTTGTAAATTAATATATGTTTAATTGATAATAAAAGGCAAGTCACAACATATAAGCCTTTTAGAAATGTTCAAGAAACCTGCCATATTTATTCATCTTCTTTTGCTGCAATGGAGATAGAATAAATTCACAAAAAGTCACATAAAAGTACTAACACTGCATATTTTTTTTGTCTGAAAGGTACCTACTGATGTTCCAAATACTTTCTTTTTCTACACAGGACTTAACAGCAGAGCATTCTATCTTTGGGCTACATCCCCAGCCCTTTTAATTTTTAGCTTTGAAACAGGACCTAAGTTGCTGAGGCTGGCCTCAAACCTCTGACCCTCCCGTCTTGGCCTCAAAAGGACTAGGATTACAGGTGTGTGCCATGTCTATCCCGAATCAACTCTTATGATAAAAGACTGTGAAGCAGTGTGTGATGCCCGCCACAGGGTAGGAGAAGGGACGGAGAGATCCATCCTCAGATATCAACCAGAGAGAGAGGCCTGAGCTTCACCAGAGAATGTGGGGAGGAGCCCATGGACAGGAAGTTGAATTGTGATGCCCTGCAGGGCAT
This sequence comes from Muscardinus avellanarius, assembly GCF_963383645.1. NCBI lineage: Eukaryota > Metazoa > Chordata > Mammalia > Rodentia > Gliridae > Muscardinus > Muscardinus avellanarius. Next base: position 78,572,846 of record NC_137800.1, on the reverse strand, counting down.
TCTGGGAAGGGTGTTATTCTCAACAAATGGCCAATTCAATTTTCATAATTATATGGGGGGAAAAGTAGGCCTCTATTCTACAACATACATAAAGTAAATTCTGGGTGGACTTAAGTTCCACATGTGAAAGACAGAATAATAAAGCTTCCAGACAGTAACGCAGGAGACCAACTCCAATATTTGGAGGTAGAAGAAACTTCTTAGAATGCATATAATGTTAAACATAAAGAAAAGTGTCTGTGAATTTGAATATATGGTTATTAAAACCTTCTGTCCATCAGAAACACTGTTCTAAGAGGAAAAAACAAACCACAGAGTGAGCAAAGGTATCTGGCTGGTCGAGCTGTGAAAGGGCTCATTTCCCAAGCATCTAAGAACTCTCAGGGATTAAAATGAAAAACAGAATCCAGTAACAAAAATAGGTGAGAAATTTGAATAAACTCTTCAAAAAGAGAGTATCCAAGTGTCCACGAAGCATAAGAAAAGGTTGTCAACTTCGCGGGTCCGTAGAAGTAAATGAAAATTAAAACCATGGTGAGATACAACTGTGCTCCTACTGAGAATGGCGAACGGGCTAACCTGGGAAAGACTGTTGATGCCCAGAGCAGACAAGGATATACCACAATCAGAAACTTCACAGGTGGCAGCCTAAAAACATTCATGAGTTCCAAAATCTTTGTGGAAATAGCTATCTGCAGGAACAGGGACAGATATGAAATCTTTTCGGCACAATAAGCTATGCAGTATTATTTATAATGGTAAAAAAAGGAATGTTCAACAAGAATGTGCAAATTGCAGCGTAAGTAATTGACGAAATAGTATACATCAATAAAAATACACTCATGAAATCAATTAATCTATACAAAAATACGCCAAAATGAAAAGCTAAACAGAGATAGGCCAAAACCTGAGTTTTATGTGCTCTCCCTCTCCCTCTCCACATCAACTTTTTGCTTTTATAACAAATATCTGAGATGAAGCCATTTAAAAAGAAAAAGATATGTTCAGTGTTTTAGCCAGAATTATATTAAAAAAGAACACTAAGCAGGCCCAGAACTCAGTGCTATGCTCTATAGATTCATAGAACAATATGGAACCTATTACAACCTTCATGCGGCTCAGGATCCCATTTACCAGACACAGTACATGACCAGAATTAAATAAAAAGATATCCACCCATTATGAAAATTAGCAATAACTATCAGGAGCTTGAGGCCTGGCAGCTGTATTTCTCAGATACTGTGGCCTAAAATTCCAGCTATAGGCTCATTCAATGAGAGGCACTTGTATGACACGAGAAGATGGTAGGACCATTTGTCTTTGACCCTGGCAGCAGATGTGGGGACAGTGCCACAAAGCAGGCCCTGCAGCAGGAGAGGAAGGAATGTGATCTCTAGTAAGGACTACACAGCCAAGCTGGGACCCGGGAGCATGCGGCTCTGTCATCGCTATGGAGCTCCCTGCAGGTCCTGGCCTGGGTGAGCAGCCACCACCACCAATCGTATGTTTTTCAAGTCCTTCAACAACTATAACACAATTTCCTGATGCCTTGCATTAAATCCTTTGCTGCTGGACATACAAAAATGGGCTCCATTTCCTTGACTGTCTCACGACTCAGTGACTATACAGCAGAACCTCCAGTTCTGGTCCCTTTTGAAAATCATCTTAACTAAAACATAGTTTCTAACTCTACACCAACTCCTTTCAGCTATTTGTTTTTTAACTATTATTATGAGCTTTCTCTCTGTTAAGTGCCAAGACTGTAGAATGAAATAATAGAGAAATTAAAATTTTTGTCTCAGACATATGATGGAGATTTACACTCTCTCAGATCAGTTGTGTTTATTCTTTAGGGTAGGAAGGACACAATGAGTAGAGTATACAATGAAAACACAATAGAGGACAGTTACACAAAGCCTGGAGCTTCCTCTGGCCTTAAAGTAAGCCCAGCAGAATCAGCACATGTGCCGGGCGTGGTGGCGCACACTTGTAATCCCCGCGCTTGGGAGGCGGAGACAGGAGGATCGCGCAGGTTTAAAGCCAGCCACGCTGGCTTAAGAGACCCTGTTTCCAAATAAAAAAAGAAGCATAAAATAGGTCTGGGAGTGTAGCCCAGAGGTAGAAGGGCTTCCAGGAACCCCAGTACCACCAAAAAAAAAAGAAAAAGAAAAAGAAAAAGAATCATCACATGTATGTGAGTGTGTGTGCATTTACACATACATACAATATGCCTTTTTAATTTTCTGCCTCCCTATCTAGAGTCCCATCATAACGCTCTATGTATACAACACCTAACCATATTTCATGATAATTCAGAATACCTAAAACCAGGTAGGACTCATGAACATTATATAAAAAATGACTACAGTTCCATGACTGACATGCTGTGAGAAAGAGAAGATGTCATCCTCTAAATTCAGTCAGGATTAGGTCAGGCTTCCAGTTCCTGGGTCAGATGGTATAAACATATGTTACTCATATCTCCCAAGGACCAGAACTATCAAACCTACAGAGGACATACGATGACTACTAATAAACTGAAAAGCAAGTCGTGATCAGGCACATCCCAGAAGAAGAATGGATATCTCCAGTAACTAACCAAGACCTGGGCGTGGTGGCGTGCGCTTGTAATCCCCGCATTCTGGAGGCTGAGACTTGAGGGTCGCGGTTCGCGGACAGCCTCAGCTACTTAGTGAGGCCCTCTGCAACTCAGTGAGACCTGGTTTCAAAATAAAGAATAAAAAATAGGGCAGAGGGTGTAGCTTGGAGGTCAAATGCCCCTGGGTTCCATCCCCAAACCCACTAAATAAATAAATAAATAAATAAATAAATAAATAAATATAAATTAATTAATTAATTAAAAGGACAGAAGGTAGAGCTTGGAGGTAGAAGAGCCCTGGATTTAATCCCAGTACCAGGAAGAGAAAGAAAGAGGAAGAGAAAAGAGAAAGAAGTTCTGTGGTGGGAAAGGAGAGGCCCTGAGACCTCTAGTTTGGGCTCAGGAAACAAACACTGAGACTCCTCACCGAATCTGGAAATCTCTGGGTTTTCTCATTATTTCTTTCCTTTCTGTCAGTCTCTCATGCCCTTGATCCCAAGCAGGTCCATGGCGCTGAAGGCTGTGACCAGCCAGAGTGAAACCAAGAGCACGGAGACCGTCCTCTCCCCGTGATGGGCTGTCATGAGGCACTAAGGCCACCTAACCGTGCTTTTTAAAAATGGCAAAAGTGTGAACTTTATGTTATGCAAATTTTATAACAATTAAAAGATAGAGAAACAATTTTCAAAGACATAACAATCTTACAGCAGCCAGGGTACAATGATTTTTTCCATATAGGGAAACAATAATTAGAATGAGCATGGCCCTCTTTACACAAACCCTTGAAACCAGACCCAAAGAGCGCCCGAATTCTCAAGCACAGAGCTATCATCTCAGATTGTGAAAACATCTATGAGGAATAAAGGTGAAATAAAGGCATTCTTAGAGGAGGAATAATTTCAGTATTTATAGAGAACAAAATTCGACCTCAGCAGAATGGCAGAAGGAAGTTCTTCAGACAAAAGGAAAATGAAACTAGGAGGAAATATGAATAACTGCAACAAAGGAAGTGTGACGGAAATGAGCAGCATCTGAACAAAGAAAGATAATAGGCCCTGCTTCTCCTCGGTAGCGCTTTAAGACATGTGTGATGCTCAAAAGCAGCAGGTGCCCAATGGGATTTCCAACGCGTGTAAATGGTACCCAGACGACAATAGTGAAGAGGAGGTAGGGCAGGCAGAAAGGAAACAGAGATGAGCAAGGTCCTATATCCCAGACGAAGTGATGCAATATTAATTTCAAGTGCATAGTAAATATTGAATTTGTATCTTATGGAGCAATCATTAAGAAAGCTACTCAAATGCTGGGTATGTTGGCACACTCCTATAATCCAAGTACTTAGGAGGCTGAGACAGGAGGATTGCAGGTTCAAAGCCACCCTCAGCAACTTAGGGAGACCCTGCTTCAGAATAAAAAATAAAATTGGTCTGGGTGCGTCTCTGTGGTAGAATGTCTCTGGGTTCAATTCACAGCAACACCATCACAACTACCCCCCTACAAAAAAAAAAAAAAGCCACACAAAGAAGTAATTGTCCAAATCACAAAAAATTATTTAATTAATGTTCTGATAACCTATTAGCCTAAAACATGTCGGGAATAAAAACTAAATATGGGAATACTATTCTGCAATAAATCTGAAGAGATGGCTAAAACATACAAGTGGATAATCTTCAGGGAATTATTCTGAGAAAAAAGCCAATCTTACAAAGTCCAATGTTATATGAGTCCATGCATGTAACCTTTCTGAAATTACAAAATTATATAAATGGAGAACAGATGATTTGTTGCCATAGTTCAGGTATTGTGGAGAAGGAGTGACTCTGGTCATCAAAAGGTGGGACATGGAATCCTAGTAGCCACAGAACTGCTCTGTGTCTACAGATGGGATAAATTCAGTTTCCTAAATATGGGGGGAGAGAGAGATAAAACTGAGAAAACCTAAATTAGATGAGTGAGTGGTGTAAATAATTTCCTGGTTGTGACAGGATATTCTCTTTTATAAGCTATAACTATCAGAGAAAATTAGGTAAAGAATTCGCAGGATCTCTCTGTATTGCTCCTAAAAATGCATTTGATTTATAATTATCTTAAAATGAGAAAAAATATTCTTTACAAAATTCAAAAGAAAACTTACAGCATTGAATGGCTGCATTAATGTAGACAAAGTAGGCTTCGGAACAAATAAAATTATCAAGGCTTAATGAGAAAAGGACTGATTCACAAAGAAGACGTAACAAGCTTACATGTAGATGCACCCGGCAACAGAGCAAAATAGCTTTTAAAAATAAAGAAATGGACAAATTTGTGATTGTAGTAAGACTTCCACACTCTACTCTCAGAAATGGAACTAGTAGTCAGAAAATCAATACGGATAGCGAAGAACTCAACATCTTATTAACCAGTCTGGTCTAGCTGACATTCCACCCAACACCAGCAAAATTCATCATTTTCAAGAGTACAAGGAACATTTAACAAGTCATGAGAACAGCAACAACAGAAAGCAAAAAACAAAAACAAAAAACCCTCAACTAATTTTCAAGGATTACAACCAAATCATACAGTGCATGTTCTCAGGCTATAATGCAATTAAACTAGAGGTCAATAAAATCTTCAAATAGTTGGGAATTAATATGTAATTTTAAATAGTTGAAAATCAATATTTAAGTTCTTAGATGAGTTTCATGTATGTGTATGGATTATTATAACACTTGAAATTTTAAAAGCATATGTAATCAAGGACATTAAAAATCAGGAAAGGTTTTGTCTGTGGAATTACTCAAGTCTTTGGGGGAACACAAGTTCTCCTGAGTGTGTGCCCGCCTCCGTGCTTCCAATATCGGTGTGAGCATTCAGGGATCATGGTAGCCCTACTCCAGGACAGCAATCTCAGCCCAGACAAATGACTCGTGGCTCAAAGTACAAAGTGACGGTTTTTTAACAGGGTCCCTCCCTCCTTAGTTTTCTGTTGATCACCTTGCAATCTGTTACTAACACTCGCCTCCATTTAAAGACTTGGTGCTGTAAAACATAATTAAATCAATGCTGCCTTGACTTACATCAGTCTGTCCAGCCTCCTATTCCCTTTGCTAAGTTTGAACATTTCAAGATTGAAAGGCTCTCAGTTTCTAAAATGTGAATGAGCTTTAGGCCCTCGAGACAGAGAGGAGACTTCCTAATCCAGAGGAAATAAGGTTTGACTTAATAAGGGCAGAGGTCAGGCTTGAGATATTCTGTTAAATGTGTCCAATGAAGAAGTTGGTTATATTTTAATAATTTAAGGCTGATTTCAATAATTTAAGTATATTATGCCGATATTCCCAATCTTTTTAATTTCAAATTCTACTCTCATCTTCAACAGGCAGAAAATTTAAAGGTAAAGAAAAGCCCCAAATTAAATAATTGTGAACATCACTAATTGACATAAATAAGCACTCTTTACCAAGATTTACATAGAAAGTAAAAACCATTTCACAACTGCCACTCTCATCCTCAATCGGCATTCACTCAATAAATATTTTTGACTATCTATTGAGTGCCAGACATTACACAGTTGCTGCTCTTGAGAAATCCCCAACTCAGAGGGGGAGAAAGATATATACACAAACAATTACAACTTAATGTGATATTTACCATAACAAAGGGGCCACAGGCAGAGGTATAGTGACACAAACTTCACAGAGACCAAGAAAGAAAGAAGACGACCAGCCAAGCAAAGGATGCGTCCATTCACAACAGTGTTTGGAACCTGGAGTTCTTAATCACACAGGAAGGTGGGGAACCTTAAACACAGGAGGTGGGAGATGGGAAGCCCAGGGGCTTGGAAATCCAGGAGGCACCGAGGGAGGGGAGAGAGGACATCAAACATGTCCTCAAAACAATTCTAACTTGAGAGTCCAATGGTACTTACTGCAGTTGTTTTGCAAGAAATGCTAAGGAATCCGGGCGTGGTGGCGCACACATATAATCCCAGCAATTGGGTGACTGAGACAAGAGGATCGAGGTTCTCAGCCAGCCTCAGCTACTTAGTGAGGCTCTTTACAACTCAGGGAGAACCTGTTCCAAAATAGAGAATAAAAAATAGGGCTTGGGGTGTAGCTCAGAGGTAGAATGCCCCTGGGTTCCATCCCCAGCACTGAAGAAAAATAAAAAAGGATTAGCTTTGAACATGTCGAACTTTAGTGTGATATACCTCTTAGGGAAATGTAGACTTCAAGCAGTGTGATGAAATACAACTGTGGCCTTTAGCACAGTAGGAGAACTGGAGGTAAAGGTTCAGGAGTCAGTGGTCTAGAGGAGTTGTTGGTATCTTGGGGACAGATGAAATTAAATGTGGAAAATATATTTTTATGATTATCATAATATAAGAAATGCTCCCTTAGAAAGCACTGATTGAAAACCAGATTTAAAACTTAATTGTAAGCCAAGAGCAATGGCAATGTCTATCATCTCAGTACTTGGGAGGCTGAGAGGAAAATGGCAGGTTCTAGGCCAGCCTCAGCAATTTGGTGACACCCTCAGCAACTTAGCAAAACCTTGTTTCAAAATATACAACGAAAAGGACTGGGGGTAGGGCTCAGAGGTAGACCGTTTCTGGGTTCAATCCCTAGTACTAAAAAAATAAAAAACAGTAACAGTAAAGTCTAATTGTAAAGTTTCTATTTGTTCAAAGAGATTGTGCACACTCTTCTAAAGTGACATTGGGGCAGAAAAGCTAATAATTAGGCAACACTGTACCATCAACATTGAGCTCCACTCCTGGAAGGAGAATTGAGAAGTGGGCCTGGACCCTGCCCACCACCACTAACTATGAAATAGACCCCAGAGACAGCAGGCTCCCTCCAACTAGCCACAACCCAAGCTAGTCTCTCCTGTTTCTAACCTGCAACCTTTGCCTTCCCCCCAAAGGAGTGCGTGTGTGTGTGTGTGTGTGTGTGTGTGTGTGTGTGTGTGTGTCCATGCATGTGTTTGTGGTACTGAGGATGGAACCCAGGGGCCTTCTATCTACAGGCTACATTTCCAGACCTATTTTACTTTTATTTGGAAACTGGGTCTCACTAAGTTGCTGAGTGCCTCACTAAGTAGCTTAAACTGGCTTCCAAACTGCGCGATCCTCCTGTCTCAGCCTCCCAGGTACTGGGATTACAAGCGTGCACCACCACGCCAGGCTCCCCCAAGGTTTTTTTGTGAATATATCTGTATGCCCATCCTTTGATAAATGATGCGCAAATAAAATCTAGTAAGTTAATTCAGAAAAATAAATATGGTAAGGATGAGTTCTGGCTTTGTCACCTGTGAGGAGGCAAATAAGAAAGGAGAATTAGAGAAGGAGTGATAAAAGATGAGAACACCGAGGGTATTCTCGTTCATGACAGGAACATAAATATTAATTTATGTAAATTAAATTATGTAAAATAAATTTATGTAAGTTAATTTATGTAACTTAAATATTGATTTTCAACTATTTAAAATTACATATTAATTTCCAACTATTTGAGATTGGATGTGAGCATCAAAGCCCAATCAGCTTACCTCTGAGAACGAGAGAAGGAAGGAGACCCTGAAAGATCCGAACACAAAGGGTACTCTCATTGATGATGATAACGTGTGGACATCAAAGCCCAATCAGCTTACCTCGACACACATCAAACTTCTGGCGAGGGGAGAGTGCAGGAGGTCAGCTCCAAGCTTTAGCCGCTCAAGAGCCAATGTGAGGGCGGGAGAGGCAACTGGCCAAGGCCATATTAAAGCAAGCACCGGACCACGGCTGGAATCCTAAAACCCATGCCCATCTGAAACTGAAATTATTAGCAGTACACTTGTTACCAGAAACCTCTGCTTGCAAAGGATTGTAAAAGACCCTGAGAGATCAAGGGCATGACAACGAGGAGGAGAGAGGCTGGGCACCCCAAGTCCTAAGGCTGACCTGAGCTTCTCCGCCTCGTTTATTTATTAAGCGAAGTGGCCCTGCCCGGGGACCGCTCTGGCAGCAAGATTTATGCGCTCAGAGAGGAAAAAAAGACCTGGACACTTGGGCTAGCTTCACCTAACACGCAATTCTGAGTAAAGTGTTGCACTTCGTGCTGAGGTCTTTCATTATCACCAGAGAAATCTCCAAAAAAAAAAAAAAAAAATTCAGAAGTAGGAACGTCCTGGCGTCTGGTTCAGCCTGTCTTTTAGGGACTGAGAGGCTGCTTTGAATGGGGGGCTTTCCTGACTTGCCTTCAAGGCTTTTCAGATGGCTGTATAACAAAGATGATTGAAAGGCACACCGTGTCAACAGATACTTTCTTGGAAGGAGGTAACCAGAGAGACAATAGCTCACTCATCAGAAATAGCCAGACATACCTATAGGGCGTGCAAAGCAAGCCAAAGTTCCCTTTGTTTTGTGCTTTGAAAAGGAAAAAATAATTTAGTAGGGATCTACTGAGGAAAGAAAAATGTGCTAGCAATCCCCAAGGTGATGTTCTAGCCACTGCCAGTTTCAGGTCAACTACAGTGCACCAGGAAGTTGGGGACAGGCCAGGAGCGGGCACCTCCCCGACAGATCCACGGACTTGCAAGCGACCTCCAAAAACAACACTTCCCGCTATGGAAAGGGAGACGGTCGTTTGTGTATCCAGTTCTGCCATTGCAAAAACTAAGTCCCTGCAGACGCAGGGGAAGCCCTCTCTCTAAATAGTCAATGGTCCAGAAGGAGCCAGAAAAGATCACTGAAGCTCTTTCAAAATGCAATAGTGAAATCCTTCTTGCTCACTCTGTCTCCATCGCTGCAGCCTCTGATCCTCACCAGGGTATCGTGGAGGCCACTAGGCTCCTAACAGGAGACTGAACAGCAAGCAAGCACCATCACCAACAAAAAGCTGAAGTTTGATTGTAAAGCCCTGGAAAGCTGGGAGACTTGAGGGTTTGCTTGTCTTTAATAATGTCTCGGCCAAAGCAATTCCCATTCAGTTCTATGCACAAAGTTCCTGTGTAAGTTGTAGGGAGCAGAGAAGTCACCATCAATCTCCACCGCAACACAAGGCTCACATATCAGCCCTCCCAAAGCCCACAGACTCTTCCTTTCTTGGGCAACTGTGCTGATGTATTTGCTGTTTTTCCTCAGCGGTCCTTAAACTATCACCACATAATAAGCATCCTTTCAAGAAAAAAAGGGACAAGAGGAGGTCAAGGCTGTCCAAGACTTCCAAAGGCCCTTGTGATAGAAGAGAGAGCAAATTTATGGCCCTGCTCAAGTGTTTTTATCTTTCCATGGTAGAAAGATACTTAGGACCACGGGAGTATAAAGAATGCAGCCTCTCTAAACTATCATTTGCAAATTCCCTGCCTGATTTGATAACGAATATCACTTTTCCTTCAGTGCCACTGGCAAAAAAAAAAAAAAGTCACCATGATAACAAAAGGGCCATTATTCTGGGCAGCATTTTCTTGGGTCCAGTTAATGTTCACACTAGAAGTTAACAAATGCCCCTGGCTCTCACATCACTAAATAAATACTACCTGGTAGCAAATATTAGGATCCCAACTTTGCATTCCAAAGAAGTCAAGAAACATATCAGAAAGGTCAAATCTCAGTAAATAAGACCAACCCCTTCTTCTCTCCCCCCAAAAATCCTTCAAATCTTAGTAAATAAGACCAACACCTTCTCCCCCCTCAAAAAAAAAAAAAGAGAGAAAAAACCTGTTTTCATTATTTCCTACTTTCAACATAAATCACTGTGCCTCTACCTCTGGAAGGCATTTCCTGCCCAGACATACATCTGTGGTCCCTGTGATCCCATCCTATGCATGATGTATTATATTAGCAATAACTCTCTCTCACACACACACACACACACACACACACACACACACACACACACGACCTAGAAGGGACTTCTGGATCACGATTAAAACCCAAGATTGTTAGATACAGGTAGTTCATGAACACCATTAAGTTATAGCTTTCAAATGTATGCACATAGATGGTTTTCTCAGGCCAAAATTCTAGAACTTCCCTCAATTCTGAGAGACTCATACCACACTCTGCCCATTTTAGAATCCCTGACAGCAATCCGGTGGTTCTCAGATTCATACTGTGCGTCAGGAGACTCTCTGAGGAAATTGTATAAACAATACATGTTCCACGCCGGATTGTCTAAACTAGTAGAGAGGATCCAGGCATGTGATTATTAAAATAAGCTCTAACAATCTTAATATATAGCTAGGGCTAAACAACACCTCAACTGGTTAGTCTTTTTATTTTATTTAATCATTAAACTTCAAGCTTGAAAGAAATGTGAGACATCAGAAAATCAACACACTCCTCTTATAGAAAGAAGCCATAATAGAGCCGGGCATGGTGGCGCACTCTTGTAATCCCCGTGCTTAGGAGGCTGAGACAGGAGGATCGCACAGGTTCGAAGCCAGCCTCAGCTACTTAGTGAGGCTCTCAGCAACTTAGTGAGACCCTGTTTCCAAATAAAGTATAAAAAATAGGTCTGGGAGTTTAGTTGTAGAAAGCCTCTGGATTCCACCCCTAGTACCACCAAAAAGAAAAAAAAGAAAAGAAAAAGAAAAAAAAGAAGTCATATCTGTTGAGTAATTACCTAAGATCACAGAAAACATTAGAGACAGAATCCATCACATACTGCTGTCATTAAGAATATGTTTTAGCCGGGCGTGGTGGCGCACGCTTGTAATCCCCGTGCTTGGGGGTGGAGACAAGAGGATCGCACAGGTTCGAAGCCAGAGCGCTGGCTTTAAGAGACCCTATTTCCAAATAAAAAGTATAAAGTAGGTCTGGGAGTGTGGCCCAGAGGTAGAAGGGCTTCCAGGAACCCCAGTACCACAAATAAATAAATAAATAAATAAATAAATAAATAAATAAATAAATAAATAAATAAATATGTTTTATGTATTTTTATTATTTATATATGTTATATAAAATATATTTTTAATTACTTTTTAAATCCTAAAACTGGAATTGCTCATCTATTCCCTCTACCTCCTGAGTTCCTTCTTTGACTCACGTTCTCTGTGTTTTGTAGCTCACAGGCAAAAATTAACCTGCATCCACATAAATACTGTAGTATATAAAACAGAAGAACCGTATTTACAGGGATAAACCAAACTGGGTAGTAAATTACCAAAAATACAAAGTGAAGGTTGGCTGACACTTTTACCAACAGAGTGAGAAGTCCGTCATTATCAAAATTATGGCCTAGGACAATCTGTTGTACTGCTTCTCTTTATAGCTTTTCATTTGATATTTAATTATCAAAACAAAGAAAGAGTTGTGATTGCCACCACAAAAGGGTATGAAGAGCCAAGCCACCTCACTGCTTCAGGGAGGTACTTAGGAGTCCCAAACCAGGAAGGATAGGCCCTTCCATAGATCAAGTAACATACATTTATCCCAACCCGAGGCCTTGTAAAATGCAATCTGAGTTGAAGCGAAGGAAAGGAAACGACGAGGTGGCTTTCACTTGTTAAATTTCACAGTCAATCCACGTCCAGATCCAGTAAGTACTTTTCAGGAGCTGCGATCATTACAGGACTGCTTGTCCACGGATCAGCCAGTCCCACTGAGAGAAAGGAGCCAGGCTCCATCCCCAAGACAGCACTCAAGGTGCTGAAAAGAATTCCTTCAGGACACACCCATGGTGAGAGGTTTCAGGCAAGAAGTGAGGGAGAAATCACTCCCCCACTTCACTGATGGGGACCAGGTAGGTAAGTAGCAAAACCAGTTAGCAATCACGGGTTCATTATGATTTGTCAAGAACGTGAAAGCTTTCATATAGACTGTATCATCTCCTACAGCTTAGAACGTTCTTGTCCAAACCTCTCACAGAGCCTAGGACTGTGTCCTTAACGGAGCATGGGGAGAATAAGCATCAGTTAAAAGGGAGAGAGAACATTCCAGAATAATATCACTTCCAAATAATGTACACACTTCCTACATGGAGCACCTGAGTATTTTAACAGTGCTTCCCCCCCAAAAAAAATCTACGTAATTACCCCCAAGTGATGGTGTGTGTGTGTGTGTGTGTGTGTGTGTGTGTGTGTGTATTGTTTAGGACAAACCCAGTGATATTAAACCTCTGAGCTAAGCCGGGCGTGGTGGCGCACGCTTGTAATCCCCGTGCTTGGGAGGCTGAGACAGGAGGATCACACAGGTTTGAAGCCAGCCTCAGCAACTTAGTGAGGCTCTCAGCAACTTAGAGAGACCCTATTTCCAAATAAAGTATAAAATAGTTCTGGAGGTATAGCCCGGAGGTAGAAAGCTCTTGGGTTCCACTCCCAGTACCACCAAATAAATAAATAAACAAACAAACCTCTCAGCTACACCCCTATACCTGTATTTTATTTGGAAATGGAGTCTCATAAATTTCTGAGAGCCTCACTAAGTTGCTGAGGCTGGCCTCGAACCTGCAACCTGTAATCAGTCACCTCCAGTCTCATCCTCCCAAGTACTGGCATTTCACGCATGAACCAATACACCAGCTAGCCTCTTGTTTTGTGATCCCTCTTCTTTCCCTATGTGTATCCCAGAGGCAGAGTATCTAGTCCGGGGCCTGGAGACATACTAGGTATTTGTGGAACAATAGGATGAACTAAGAAAAGGCTACTTTAGAGGGAATGACACAGTTTATGGAATTTATCCTTTTATTCTCTCTCCTTTTTCTAAAGAATCAGTTCCATGAAGACAGGAAATCACAGCCTTTCATTTATTGCCAACACACCTAGGATAATGCTTAGGATAAAAGTAGCCAATAAATATTTATTGCATTTATGCTATAGAACTAATGAATCAAATGCTAACTGACAACACAATACTGTGATAGGTCCTAGGGACAGGAAAAAATACAGCTCATTCCACCCACCAGAAAACAGCTCTTCCTGTCATCACTGCTAACCATGGATGTGATTATGGCCAATTGGAAGCTTTTCTGTTAAAGAAATTTCTTCTCATATATGTGTCAGCAACATTTTGCAAAAGCACAATCGCGAATTTTACAATGAATGCTTGTTCTAACCCTGTATGCAGCTCCCAGACAGGAGGGGCCCCCACTCTGCCATGTCCCTGCCCATACAGTGAAGATGCCATGGGCCAGAGGCACAGGTTCATCACAAGCCCCAAATAACCTTTGAGAATGGGTGCCTGGTACTGGGACCCTGATCCCTTTCTCTGACCTCACTCCTGGGCCCGTGAAGGACACCACCCTAGCTCTAGGTACTCCTCCAAGGGGGATCTGTCCCTGCCATGGAACCCACTGCACGGTGAAGTGTGGACTGCGCATAGAAACACAGACTTACCTGTCTACAGCACAAGGCCCCTGCTTCTGCCCCTTTACTTAGTCAAGCCAGGAACTCGAAATTCAAAGCTGGCCTTCAAGTGCCTTACAGAGATGTGTTTGTGTGTGTTCAGAAATGAGTTTCTAGCAGCCGTGGTGGCACACGCTTGTAATCCCAGCACTTGGGAGGCTGAGACAAGAGGATTGCGGATTGCGGCCAGCCTCAGCTACTTAGTGAGAGGCCCTTTGCAACTCAGTGAGACCCTGTTTCAAAATAAAGAATAAAAAATAGAGCTGGAGGTGTCGCTTGGAGGTTGAATGCCCCTGGGTTCCATCCCCAGTACTGAAGAAAAGAAAAAAAAAAAAGAGTTTCTGAACATTTTTCATTTGAAAGTCCTTCAGTTTGATTAATAACATTTAAATATTTAGATATTAGCCAGGCGTGGCGACATATGCCTCTAATCCTAGTAGTTGGAGGCTGACGCAGGAGGATCATAAATTGGAGGCCAGCCCGGGCAACTTAGTGAGACCCTATCTCGAGATAAAAAATAAAAAGGGCTGGGGGTGGGGGTAGAGCTCATTGGTGGATCATCCGTAGGTTCAATCCTCAATACTATTAAATAAATACGTAGAGTTTGCAGGAGCCTCAGGCAACACAGATATTAGAAGAGGGGAGAGCTACCTGACAGCAAAAGTACGGCACAGGGGCCAGCTGACTGGATAACCCAGAACCCCAAACCAGTTCTTCACAATCTAGCTTCGGGTCATGGGGCAAACCCTCCCTTAACGTGAGAACGTGGAAGTACTTGTGTCTCCTGGGCTGATAATAACTGTGGGTGTTCTCAAGCGGGGAGACCCTGGGTCCAGGGACACAGGCCCCCCTCCTCGCTCCTAGAGCCTGCCCCGTACTTTCTCCTGGACACAGCAGACAAATGCAGAAGCCAGTTGTCTACATAGTGGCCCTGCATGTCCACGCTTGCAACACCTGAACTGCAGAGCGCAGCTGCAAGCAGCGGCACAGGCGCCGGGAACCTCACAAGACGAACCCCGAGGCTTTTCAGTGTTTGTCTCCCCCACTCTAAACCCAGAAGCGCATTAGGGATCCTGCCAAACAGGCTGTGCAGCAGTTCAGAATACCTGCATATAATACCTCCCTAAGACCTGCACTTACAGGGACCCTTTCATCCAAGAAATTCAAAGTACTTCAAGGTCTCAGAGCCATTCATCCAAACCCCGCAGGAAGACAAGCAGGTGGCTGGGGTGAGGCTCACTGCTGAAGAAGCCTAGGCCGGCCGACAGCCCAAAGTACCGTTCTTTAAAACATTCTTTGCTTCTCGAAAATGAATGGCTTTAAATGCTCACAAAAACACGCCACTGATATGGGGGGGGGGGATTCGCACTGTTTTTATAGAAACCAAACTGAATGTAACGGCATTAAATACTATGCTACAGGAAAAAAAATAAATAAAAAACTATACCTCGTTGCAGTTCTTTCAACCATTTGGGCCGTGGAAAATTTATTGCTCGTTGGGCCGCAAATGGCTTCCAGTTAAATTTGAGATGCTACTGTCGCCTTTCAAGGTATAAATTCCATAATCACAAATTTTAAGACAGAAAGTTTCAACTAGTTTTCTCCCCCAAAATGGAACCAGGCTTTTTACACCTCTGTCCAAAAATCACTTTGCAAAGGTGATTAGCATATTCCCTCTGGATTAGATTAAATCAATTTCGAGCCCGGAGACTGGGTTCATTTGCGTTTTAGTGGGAGGTAAAAGGCCCCAGGGAAGAATATCTGAGAGTAATAGAAGAAGAGTCCTTTCACAGATAAGGAGGTTAGGAGTTTTGGGAAAATCAAATCTGTAAGAGCCACTATAGTTGTTGCTTACTATAACCAAAATAGCAAGGTTGTATTGAATGCACAAATATGAAAGTTATGTTCATAATAACATCTAACAGGGAGTTGTTCTGTGTGCCCATCAAACCACTATCTGCCCTTTTTATTTTTTATTTTTTGGTACTGGGGATTGAACCCAAGGGCATTCTACTTCTGAGCTATGCCCTCAGATCTTTTTTATTACTTATTTTAAAACGTCTCACTAGGTTGTTGAGAGCCTTTCTACATTGCTGGGCTGTCCTCATACCTGGGATCCTCCTGTCTCAGCCTCCCTCGTACAGGAATTACAGGCGAGCACCACAGCACCCAGCTCACGAGCTGCTTTTTAAGTAACCTTTTTCATAGATGAGGAGACCGAGGTTCAAAAACATTGACAGATATATCCAGTCTCACGGAGCATACAGCAGAATTAGAAAAATAGGCATTTGCTCAACAGGCCAAACTACAGAGGATCTGAAAGGTGAAGATTTACAAAAATTTCTCCTAAAAAATTTACAATCCAATAAAGAAATAGATAGATTAAACCATTTCAAAAAGGCACCATCTAAGTGTCTTGGAAACTGAACTCCTGGCCTGGGGGAATATGAGAGTCACACAGAAGGGATGACCATTTCAACAGGCAGGTCAAAGGAACATGAAGCCCTGGCTTTACGAATGGAGAAAGACAGAGGAGGGCCGTATCTGGGTCTGAGTCCTCTGGAATGGCTGTAGGTGAAGAACTAATTCAAGGATTCAAGGGAATCAGGGCTGGATGAGTATAGATAGAAATTAGATATTAAGAATTAATTTTGCAATTGTATGTCTTATCTCTTCAACATAGAATAAGTCTCCTTGAAGTGAAATAAATAAAACTCTCTGTGGGTTTTAACAGAGTACTGTTATTTTGAAATTATTTCATTTAAATCACTGATTGCTATGACTTCTTCATCAGTATCATCAGAGTTAGTCTTTAGGTAATGGCCACAGGCACCACCATCACCCCTTTATTTATATGAACCCTTTTAAAAAGAGCTCAGCGAGGCAAATTCTATTTACCAACACCATTTTGCAAAAATACAAGCTGAGGATGCGAGTGGGTATGCCCTGAGCACACACATCTGCTAAATGACACTTTATGGAATTCATGTCCCAGAAAACACATACCAAACCAAAGTGCAAAATTATGTGACAAGGGATTTTTCTGCCTTTCTAACTGCCAGCATCTTCCTCCCATCTTACGTACCCCCACCACCATGAGAAAAAGCCATGGATTCCCCAGGAGGTGGCTGATAGGTTCATGAACTGCTTCCCAGCCGTTCCATAGCACCTGCCAATTCCTCTCCTCCTACCTGGTCCCATCAAGTGATGTCCGCTGCCAAGAACAGGACCCAAGGCGCTAACGCTCAAAGTATTAAATTAGCTGGTAAGACACCAGGCGATGCCATTCCCGGGGCTTGCCTGAGCTACCTTCTCGTGCCGTCACCAACCCCATTCAGGATGTAATTACTAGTGTCACTTCTCATACTCCATGTGACACACAGATTTCAGTGAAATCAGTTCTCTTGAGTTTTTTCTATTTTCTATTTTTTTTTTTGCTTTTATTTTTAATATACTTCGATCTTAGGAAACACGACTCCAGGAGGAGTTCAACTGGAGAGTTATCCAAGGAACTGTCAACAAGCTCCCTTCGGACTCACCGCCTTTTTCCTAACATATTTAAAAGCTTGGTTGATACAAGTACTCTCCGTGCGATTGTGAACTTCTTTGGGACCGGGAGCTTCAACACAAATGCAAGCTGCCGGTCGGCGTTCAGTGTGCTGACTGAAGGAGTGGGGTGTTCATTTCCCAAATGCGTCGTCAAAAAACTCCAAGAGTCGTTGTGTTCAAGTCTGCTCCTATAGCTCTCTGCCTTACCATGATGCATAATTGCAATGTACCAAATAAAAGCATATACTAAAAAATAAATGCATTGTAGGAGACTAGACATGTCTCCATTGACTTCTTCAGTTCCTTATCTGTAAAATGGATGAAGAGTACAAACTCCACAGGGTTCCTATGAAAATTGATAAGTGCCAATAAATCCTAGTTATTTTCATGAACATTATTCCTATACGCATAAAACTTAACCTACACACACACACACACACACACACACACACACACTTATTTTTTTTTATGAAGTCTTGTTATATTTCCCCAGCCGGTCTTAAACTCCTGGGCTCAAGGGATATCCCAACCTCAATAGCAAGCACAGGCTACTACCAAGCACAGGCTCAGCTACAACAGAAGACCAAAGCAATCGATGTTTATCCCTCGGGTGTTTCCCGTCCAATGCAGCCATGCCTTTCCATAAAACGAGGTCTTCTCAAAGGTCCTCAGGCAATCATGAAAAGAAACATGTAGAAACCAATACACCAGATCTCTAGATATGTTTAAACAGGTCTGAATTCAAGACTCCGAGTGAGCCCAGATAAGGAAGGCCCATGCCTTAACACCCGCTATCCAAAAAAGCCAACTTTTTTACATGAATTTAACACTGTCATTTGAAAAGCATACATGTAGACCCAGACCTAGGTCCTGAACAATAATTTAAGTACTCAACTGACCCAAGCCCCACTTCTCCCACCCTGATAATGGCTATCCAGGAATCATGGCAATTTGCCCCGTATTCTGATGAACACCCTACCATATCGCCAACCACTCCCAGACCGCGTGGCCTTGGCCTGGGACTTGAGCCAGAGGTTTCTCCTGAGATCGCTAAGGTTATCAGATCTGGAAAACTGTTCACTTACTTTTTTTTTTCGCCCATTTTTATCAAACAAAAGGCTGCATAGACCACAGGAGGCAAGATGGTAAAATCAGAAATCATCCATAGTCCATTACCCTAAATTACCTGATAATGAATAAATATTCATTGTTCCCTCATTTCAAAAGAAAGTAAACCACTACTTTAAAAAAAAAAATCTGAGCTTCATCATGCTTTTAATCTCCTCCTTTTCTGCTGCATCAGAGAAAGAAGATCCAGACTTCCTGACCAAAGGGCAACTCTCTAATACATCCTCGAAACCATCCCAAGCCCTGACTCCTTGTTCTAACCTTATCCTGGTTCTCTCTTTCATCTTCTAAAGCCATTTCAACCAATTACCCACATCCCAGCCCAGCGCTTGGGTGCACACATCCAGGTTTGCTGCCTCCACAGAAAAGCTGGAATCACATTAAGTTCACATGTTGTCTTGACGTTTGCAGACTGGGTGATCGGGAGCAACATTCTCCACATCTCTTTTATACTCGGTTTATAGAACGAAGCTGTATACATCATCTATACAATGAAGCTGAACTCTGCACAGCCTCACCGTCCCCTGCCCCGAATTCTCCTAAGGTCCTTAATTCCTAGGTATTCCGGTGTACCTGAGAATACAGAACCTGGGAGCTCTGAGCCTACTTCCCGCACAGGCGTGGGGAAGCACACTGATTTGGGTGCAGAAGCCATCTAGGTTTAAAAACAAAAAATTCAAGCCAACTACACATCTGTACATGGGAAGAAAACACTTCTTTCGACCCTGAGTACAACTGGAAAGTATATACACAAAGGAAAGAGCGTGTGAAGAACCCAGGGGTTCAAAAGACTTGACGTGGCCTCTCTCCATCAGCAGAGAATTTCTGTATTCATTATGACTGGAATGAAAATTGGGCAGATGGAATGTTTTTAAGGGAATGGATGATTTATTAGGTGCTATAAAACATATGCAATCGATACATATTTCAATTGAATTCAACGTCTCTCTACAGATTCTCTTTCAGGAAAATCAAGCTGAAGCCAAATGTGCCACCCTGATCTCTCTTCCCCATTGCGTGAGTGTCTTATATGTCAATACACAAATTTAGAAGCTCATAATGGCAGAGGCCACTCTTATGACCACATAGGCTTGAAGGACTTAATCAGTTAATGTTTCAGGATCTACCCATCAAACACTGACAGCTCACAATCAATGTAAGAAGCACTTTGTAAAGTGGATTTCTCCCCCCACCCCACACCCTTTCAAGTTGAGACCTAGAAGTCTGTCGAGCTCAACTTCCCTGGAAATTTTCAAGAGTCACATTTCAATTTCAAGGCTACGGACTGGGTTTTGTTTCTAAAAGACAAGAGTGAATGGTTTTGCCACTGACTCTTAAGAACACTTTAGCATTCTTTGCTATGAGACCTCTGCTAGTTCTATCGTGTTAGTTTATTTTCAGTTTTTCCTTTTCCAGCTTCAATTTAAATCCCCTCTCTCGGTGGTGTGTCTAAGTGCTCAGGTGATATATGTACAAATGCTTCAACAGACAGATGGGCAGATATCATCTCCTGGTACTCACAGTTCTTAGTACCCAAAACGGAGTGCAGTGATTCCATCCCCTCATGTGCTATAATAATCCCTGCAGGGGGTAGTTTGGCAACTAAAACTATAGCACCATGGATATATAAATTAGGGCCACCAATAATGCTTGACAATGCAATGAAGTGAGTATTCTAATATGCCCTTTTTTAATATATACATAAAACCAGAAAAATTACCTTACAACCAGTAGCAAAATAACATTTTTAAACTGTTTAACAAAACCAGTGCTATATTCTAAGGCTTTTTTCTAGTATATGATTTTTATCATATACTAGAAGTGTGAACCTCCAAACAGATAGATAGTTCTTCTATCAGCTCTGTATGTCACTCTTGTGGGCACAAGATACCTGAAGGTTTATGATATGTCTAGGTAAGACATATTTACCCAAGTAAACATGTTAGCTCTTATTTAATACCTTACAAAGACAAAAGGATAACTCTTATTTCCTTACAAAGAAAAAAAGGAGGCCAGATGTGGTGGCACACACTTGTAATCCCAGTTCTTGGGCAGCTGAGACAGGAGAATCACAGGTTCACAGCCAGCTTCAGCTACTTAGTAAGGCCCCATGTGAGATCCTGTTTCACTAAGAATACAAAAATAGGACTGAGGATGTATCTCAAGAGTAGAATGCCCTGGAGTTCAATCCCCAGGACCATAGAGGGGGAAAAAAAGGAAGAGGGCAAATACTACTGTTATCCTTATTTTATAATTATGAATTAAAACAGAAGGGCTAAATAATTTGCCTAGGATCACACTGCGAGTGGCCGTAGCTAGCTTTGAGCCTGAGAACTCTGCTCCCAAACACTTACTTATTACACAATATGGCCCTGATAGTGATGTTAGAATCCTTCATTTCAAAAAGGGGGTGGGAACTCACAGACTATCTGCCTTAGAAAACATATGATTATGAAGGTCAGACTAACCACAATGCGCTCCAGCAAGATTGGGCTACAGAAACACTTCAAGGATCTGCACTTGTAGGTTTCTTTTCGTATGAGACATTTCCCCTGCACACAACCCAGAATTAGGGCTATGGTAAGACTCCCACACAAACATGGGATCCTGAGAGCTCAGGGCTGTCCACCCACTCACCCACCTGCTTTCTGTTATCTTGAGCCCTTGAGCCTTCTGAACTGTGCACATGCTGGAGAAAAAATGTCAAGGCCATCCCTATTTACATCTCATGAACCTGAAGGTCAGTTCAAAAGGGTACGAGTTATTTATAGGCATGTTTTAGTCACCTAGGGCAGATGGGAGAGAAAGAAGAGCTTGGAACCGTGTCCCTCTTATCTTTACGATCTCTAATAGAAGAAGCTGACTGCCAGCCACTAAGGCATTCCCTAGTGAAAGGTGAAATTTATTTATTTTTTATCTTACTTTATTTTTCTGGGTGTGGGGATGGAACCCAGGGGCATTCTACCACCGAGATACACCCCCTGCCCTGTTTTTTATTCTTTATTTTGAAATGGGGTCTCACTGAGTTACGGAGGGTCTCACTAAGTAGCTGAGGCTGTCCATGAACCGCAATCCTCCGGTCTCAGCCTCCCGGATTCTGGGATGACAAGCGTGCACCACCACGCCCGGCTGAAATTTATATATATATATATTTAAAATAAAATTATTGTTGGCAGTACCCAGTGTTGATAAATTTAATGTTATCAACAATGACCAATCAGAAGACACCATCATTTAAGAGCATGCTGTAAAACCTCTGAATACTAAGCTGACTCCAAAGTGTTAATGTGCTTGCAAAATTATTTTTGTTCTTTTTTTTGTGGGGGGGGGAAGGGTACCAGAGATTGAACCCAGAAGAATTCTGCCTCTGAGCTATACCCTCAGCCCTTTTTGTTTTATTATTTTGAAAGAGGGTCTCAGTGAGCTGTTAAGGCTGGCCTGGATGGAGTCGTGATCCTCCTGTCTCAGCCTCCCAAGTACTAGAATTATAAGCACACTACCACACCTGGCCAAGGATTTTTGCTCAAAATGCTATATCTGAGATTATTTTAAAATATGAAAACAAAGCACAAACACATATATCTAGTCACTGGAAATAAAACAAAGCATTTCAACATTATCAAATGCCCTACTCAACTCTCCTATATTTGCTTGCAATAAAAAAATAAAAAAAACCTGAAGCCTTGTGTGGTGGCAACCCCTTGTAATCCCAGTACTTGGGAGGCAGAAACAGGAAGATCCGAGTTTGCAGCCAGCCTCAGCAAATTAGTTAGGCCCTCTGAAACTTAGTGAGAGCCTATTTAAAAATATAGAATATAAAATTGGGCTCGGGGTGTAGCTCAGAGGTAGACTTTTCCTGGGTTCAATTCCCAGCAACACACACACACACACACACACACACACACACACACACACATCCCTGGATATAGCCATCTCCAAAGCCAGCTAAGTGCTTCATGTCCTAAATATACACAGGAAAGTCTTGAATCTTTTTTCTGGTTTTTTTTTTTTTTTGGGGGGGTGGAGTGGGGTGGTCATTGGGTACTGAAGTCAGGGTCTTGTGCATGCTAAGTACATGCTCTACCACTGATCTATGCCCTCATCCCAGAATAGAAACTTCAATCCTCCCCTCTCACCATATTAGCTCAAAACTGCTGTGTGTGCGTGCATGTATGCGTGTGTGTACATATGTGTAAAAGATTCTTAGAAACAAAGACTAATATGGTAAGCTTCACCTTGAAAAAAAAATTCTGCAAAAAAGTTACTAAATTTGTCATACATTCTTTGACCTAATTAAAAAAAAACAACCTGAGTTCTGAATTCTTTCATTAGGCCACTAAGTTTCTTTCGAGTCCCAACAACATAAGAATATTAAGAAACCAGAAACACAGAGCAAAGGTGGGCACAATTTCCCTGAGTGTCTACAAGCTTTAACCAGGACTGACACACTCACCCATTTAATTGACATCTCCTTGAGAAAATAAGAAGGGGAAATTCTGAAGACTCTTCTGCTTGCAATTAAGAGGTATGTCCAGAGAGTATGGAAAGTCGTATCCTCCCAATTGAAAGCTGAGTTTTATCTTCCCATTTTGACTAGTGGTCTCTTGACGAAGGGCCTGTGGTGTTATAAATTATCCCATTACGCACTCCCTCAGGTAACCCTGCGGGAACAGGAAGGAAGTAAATCTTGGAGTCCTGCACTTACATCCCTTAATCATACACAGGCATGCGCTCCAAAGCAGTTAATCACAGTCTTGCACCGTATTGCCATGATTCACACCTGAAACAGAGCAGAAAAGACAGGTTCTCAGAAACGCCACGCAAAAGAAAGACACCTAATTCATGACAATGAATAAGACTTAGGCACACCAATGTTCTTTCTTCTCAAGTAAACAACAAACCAGCAAGTATATCATTCTAATTAAGGGTCATCAGCCATGTTAAAGGCAAATTTTATAGAGCAAAGCTTTTCAAACAGAACATTTCAGGACTCAGTACCCTTTCTAAGCTCTATTAAAACCAAACGTCTATATCATGTTAACCCACTTGGGCATGACTTTAATTAGTACAATTGACCCTATTGTTAGGCCAACTTTCCTCGCCTATACCCTGCAGGGCACAAACATGACCAGTCATATGCTCTAAGATGTTACCTAATTATATAAAAGAGCTCGTCTAACTTTATAGAGAAGCAGTGCAGAATCAAATCGAACCACCAGCCCTGAAGAAAAATACTAGAGGTTACCCTACTGTCTAAGATTATGTACCCATTTATAATATCTTGAAAAGAAAGAGAAAAAGAGGTTTTCAATAGTCAAAGAGCCTTTCTTTATTTTGATGATCAAAAAATGCAAATTGCTTCCAGGTTCACCTGACTTTTTTAATATATTTTTATTAGTGCGTTGTATTCTTACATCATAACATTTTTCAGAGTCATAGAGATCTACATGCACACAGCCCTTGGTGAGCTTCCCCATGGCCAGGTCAGGTGAATTTTATAAGTGTGCAAGGAGTTTTTCTACTCCGTACAAAACTGCATTTCTTCCATTGATCTTGCTGCAGACAGCCAGTAACAGAAATGCATGCTTAGTACTTTTGCACGCATTTAAAATCACCCCAGCCGCAGAGATAAGAACACCACCTCCCCTCATGCCAAGCAAACGTCAACAGAACAAGGCCAAATGATAGAAAATGTCTCCTGCAGGTTTTTTAACTCAATGCTTTTGTTGAGCCTGCATCCTCATTACCAGCTGCCCTTCAAGATTTCCAGCCCGGGTCATTAAACTCACTACCAGCTCTCAATCAGTGAGCTATCAGAGGACAATGGTCTCCCAGGGCCCAGATTTGAGAGATTAAGGAGTGGACTCTATTGAGGGCTCCACCTGTGAGATTTCCTTTTTATATTTCACTCTCTTAATTTTACATAATTAGAATCTTGGAAACTAAAGCTCACACTGGCTGAGTGAAGAAATGATGTTTTTTCGGGAAGAACCAAGCAGACTACCGGAAGGCTTCTCGTTTACCTTTAGCAAAATGGCCGCCTCCCAGATCAGGCTCGGAGATGGCCGCCTCAAAGACCAGCCTATCAGGTGGCTGAGAACAGAGACTTGGAAGAGAAAGAATGGTATGTGTTTTTATGAAAAGAATGACGTGAATATGGACATAGGATGAAAGTCTCTTAAATAAATACCATTGTGGTACAATTAAATAGAGTAAGGTAATTGCAAATAGATTTTTTTTTTAAAAGAAATGAACTCAATGCTACCACACTTTTAAGGCTGCTTTATTTATTTATTTATTCATTTTATTGATTTCAAAGGGCTTTCTAATAAGATTATATGTCCCACAATGTAGGGCCAAAGGCTCTTTGACTGCATATAAATGATTTGTGGTCTACTCAACTTTCAACATGAGGCTCTCTTCCCCAGACTCCATCAACATGATATTAAAACAAAAACATCTCCTTTGACTTTGGGGAGGGGCTGTGCAAACACACGAATTAATGATGCTTGTGCCCAGATATACACACCTACAAAAATACACTTTTCTCCAATAAGCCCATGCTAATACCTGGCGTCCACATTTTAAAGCACGTGGATATGATATATTTCTAAAAGAAGGAATACACCTCGAGGAACATTCCACCAGCCCCACCACCACAAAACATGAGTTCCTGGGGTTACTTCAGCCTTACATGGATTACTTCTTGGTGTGCACGCACACGTATATGTTTAGTCACACTTGTTTGACCTTCAGCTTTAAAACTGTGCAAAAGGAGGGGCAAACGATCTTAGCAAACATCCCCCTGGTTACCATCAGGGTTAGGAGAATGGTATTTGTAGATCTTAAGAACAATGCAACATAAACCACAGATGCTGGTGTCTGTCAGGCATAAAGTGTCCAAAGATTAACCCATGGCAACCTATCCCTGTACTGCATTCCTGGGTCACTAAAACATGAATACTGAGAAGATGCCTTTTAACTAAAAATGGAGATGTCAGGCAGCTGCATGTCAGATTTTAAAAATGATCTCCAGGAAACCTAAAGGGCTTATGCTCCCTAAAACAGCAAATGCATCCTTTTTCTTTTTCTTTTTTTTTTTTTTTATGTAATACCAGCAAACCACATTCAAGGTCAGAAAAAGTCTACTTGGCCACCTGAATAGCTGTGCCATATTTGGTATTCAAAATTAAAAGGCAGAGACTTAAAAGTAGTAGTTAAATGCTAGATTTCAACTTGAAAGCTTAAAATTGGGCAGAGCATAAACCAAAATAAAGACAACTCATTTAATGGCATTTAGTCAGCTAACTTGTTAGATATATTCTGATTCATACCCAGTCACAAAAATAGTACTAAAGTAAACAGAATGGCTGCTTATATCCAGATTGACACATATAGCATATATATGTATCCAGATAGTATACATATGCATATGTATGCTCAAAACACACACACGCGCGCACACACACACACACACACACACACACACACACACTGAAATTGTGAGGCTTCCCTCAAGCCAAGAGATAGCTGAACAATGTTAAAATAGATTTATAATATAAAGAGGCTGCATTGGAAGGAGGAGTACAGTCAGCAAAATGTCAGTAAATTATATCCTTAACTCTGTCTTGCCTTTCAAATACATCTCCGCAGACACCCATGTACCCACCACGCAGAACACAACCAGAAAGACGCTCCAAACCCACCACCAAAATCACAGCCCGGGTTTGTGGCTTTTAGAAACGGTGGCTTGAGATTTAGGTTTCATTCCTCTGTATAAATAAAATATCCATGGAAATGTTCTCCTGGCATGACGGAATCACAGAGGAAAAGATTTATAGACCAAGTGGCTCACCAATTTCTTCTGATCCCAAGCAGTTAGAGGACCAAGTAGGTCAGAAGTCCCTTCTACCTGCCACTCAATTATTTGTAGCAAGGCAAAAACGCTGTTTTTATTGATGAACCAGGACATCTTTTCCATATCAAGTTCAGCACTGAATACTGAACCATAGATATTCAATTTCAATTAGAAGGCACCAATCCTTCAAAGCATAAAGCCATATTTCCAGTGCTGAAATTTTAAAGGAAAGATTTGGAGGAGGATACAAAGAAAACCCTGCAGAGAGGGGGAAAAAAAAAAAAGATTGGTGTTGTGGAAGAGCAGAGAGAGAGACTGATTTTTTTTTCCATTCCCCTTAAGGGTGTTGCTTAAGTTCAATTAAGCCCAGACTGCTAAACAAATACAGAGCTAGTTTTGCTTTTAAGGGACCAATAGGAAACAGTAGATCACTTAAAGGGAGCCTCTTCTGAAAATTATCATGGTTTACTGATGAGTGTTTGGGGTTCATAGTGTGTTTATGTATGTATGTATGTATGTATGTGTGCATGCATGTGTGCACACACATGTGCACACACACACACACATTTATTTAGCCCACCACTGATGCTGTGAATGACTCAAGATTTACACAGGGAAGCATAAATATGTCTACGTCCGTATCTGTCCAGTTGGATAACAAGACACTCTTGGATCTGAAAAGTTCAAAGAGACAACCTGTTATTACAGAGCCCTCAATCTATAAATCTTATAGCTGACATTTCGCAACCTGGGGCAAGAGCAGATGAGAAGGTGAAGTGGAGCATTTCTGGTCTGGAGGATAAAACCACAGTTGCCGCCCCCTCTGCGTACTTGGCCCAGGCAGGCTTGTTTGTGCATTTGGCGTGCTCATAGAGTTCGCCAGGCTTGCCGGGCTTGACACCAATAAGATGGCTGAACATTTGTTGCCGTCCATTTGTTGACTCACAACAGCTCAAGGCTCAAATGCCACCTTACAAGAACCTGAACAGCTACGGGAAGATGTTGAAGTCCTCGGTGAAATAGAACTAAGTCTTATCTCTGGAAAAGAGTCAAAAAAAGAAAAGACCGTTTTCTAACAATTCTAATAACCCTCAGAGGTATCCCAGCTCAGTAAAGGTAGCTTTACTCCTAACATGTTCCAATAAGTGTTCACGGCTGTTCAAATAACAGGCTTGTCAGGTAAATCAGGTCCATGTAGAAGCTCAAGCTCAATTATACAGTTGTTCTACCTTCACTTTTGTGATGAACCTGAAATGCTTCTGGATGGCCGAGACGATCTCTGGAAACAAAACAAAACCCTAAGTTCCTGAGGGACAGAAGCACTATTAGAAACAGTTTTAGTATCCTCTTGCAGTAGAATAATCCACTCAACTAAACTTAGCATATATATTCAAAAATGCCTCCACCTGGTCCTCTTTATAAAGAACAGGAAACTCTAATAGACTCTAAGTTTTTCTCAAGTTGTTCTCATTTCATTAAGCAGCCAACTACAATGATATATCTTCCATAGTATGTTGCAAATAAAATTGTCTTACTTACAACTTTGCCTCATTTATATCCAGAGATACACTAGTATTCTGCCAAAACAGAATAATAAACTTTAGGAACTGATCCCTTAATTTAAAAATCTTCTAAAAGACACTTTGCCCTTAACTTACATATCATTGAGGTAATGTCTTAAAACATTAATTTATACCAAGCATCTTCTTTCTACTAATGTTGGAATGCTGGATTTCCCCAAATATATTTTGTTTGTATTAAACAAATGTCCAACAACTTTCAGAATTAACAGATGGACTAGCAGCCCCAAATGAATACCAGCTAAATACACAATTAACCTGAGCACACAAACACACCTTCAATCTACTAAACCTGTCACATTAGCCGAAAACAACTAGTGGCCAAACTCCTTCATCCCAGCAAAGCCCTGGCCCCTCCTTTCTTCCTAGAGAGAACCACAGCTTCAGAAACTCTTGTGACCTCCTCACACCCCCAGAGACTGCAATGAACCATATGTCTACCAATTCTTGAAAAGAATTCATCTGGCTAATGATGATCCTTTCCAGCTGTAATGTTTAATGAACTTTAACCTCTAAAGTTCAGTAATAGATAACTCTAATGTGTGTGTGTGTGTGTGTGTGTGTGTGTGTGTGTGTTACCAGGGATTGAACCCAGGGGCATCCTACCTCCGAGATACAGTCCCAGCCCCTTTTTTATTCTATTTTGAAACAGGGTCTCACTAGGTTGATAAGGCTGTCCTTGAACATGCAATCCTCCTATCTCAGCCTCCCAGGTACTGAGGTTACAGGTAGGCACCACCATGCCTAGCTACATTCTGCATTTTAAAAACTATTCTACAGGGAATATATTTTAAAATGGCCAAAGCCATAAATTTGGCTCTCTAATCAGATACCTACAAGATTTGAGGAGCACCAAGACTGCCCCAAAACAAGCTGTACTGGGGCTGCTTGATTTAATCAAAGTACCTAAATCCCAATAATAGCTTGAGGTCCCAAATATAGTATTCCTTTGACAAAATAGCTAGGAACTTAGTAACACCCTAGTTGAAAAGTTAAAAATAAATTAAAAGGGTTGGGGTGTAGCTCAGAGGTAGAATGCTCCTGGGTTCAATCTCTAGTACATATACATATGTATATGTATACAAATATACATATATATATTTACACTTATTAACTCTTTGCATAAATTTGCTTCAGGTAGGGGTCTAGTGGCCAGCCCTCTAAAGAGCAGAATCAGTTGAACAGAAAAACCATGGTAGAAGTGGGAGGGCAGAGAATATGGTCTTATTTAGGGGGGGAACATACCAACCCATGTGCACAGGGCCTCTAAGCACAATAGGAGGACAGAGAAAACCAAAATAAATCCAGGGAAAGCTTATCAGAACAGGCAGAATCTAATTCTATATTGAATTCAATATGGTGAGACTTGGGTTTACAGTAGTGGATAACAACATAAGATTATATTCATATTATATATGCATAAATATATTAATATTATATGAATATATTAATATAATAGATATATGTATAAATATAATATAAATTTTTTTTCTTCACTACCAGTTAGATAAACTCAGCATACTTTTGCTGAAGATACCAAAGTTCTGGAATCCTGTCCACTCCCCAACCCAATTCCCTGGATACCTATTTCATCTCCCTCCCCTCTGTCTAGAACCTCAGGCATCATTTTTTCCCTACATGTTCTGTATTTTCTATCCTTTTCTCCCATTCTTTCATAAAATTTCAGAAATAAGGGTTAAATCCTCTAAGTAAAGGCAAGCACAATTTTCTTAAAAACCTTATCCACCAAAAACATTTACATTTAGGGAAAGTGTTGCTCTCTTTACCTCAAAGCACAAAGATATTTGAACAAGAGGAGAAAAGAATTCTGGTCTATTGATTTTCAGTCTAGCCTATTCATCTACTAAGACCTGTTGTTTCTTGCAATTTATTATTCTGAATGGTCACTTCTATTGAGTTTCAGACCAACATTTAAATCCCACAAAAACATGAAAATATTAGCCTTTTTAATGGGATGACTTTCAACAGATGTGACTGGGTACAACCTGGATTTTACTGCATATCCAAATAGCTTTAAACCTTTTAATATTAAAAGGACAAAAATCTGAGCAATAGATCAGTACAATTCTGCCCAATTTTAACTGGAAAGTCCAAGAGTCCTGAATAAGTTTATGTTTCTCTGTTTAGAAGTCAGACCAGCTCCCCAAAGAAGAGATTCAATTGGCATACAGAGCAATGCATCTTCTGCTGAAGAGACCTTTCAGAGAAGGGGACGCAGGACCTGATGAGGCGGCATTTTGGAGGTATATATAGGGAGCAGCACTGCTCAGCATCCTTTATATGACTCAGCAGGTTGAAACTTTTTATGCTTCTAAAGCCACCTCTAAAGGAATCCAGGAACTGAGTAATAGAAAACTCAAAGGAGGTCAGTTGATACATAGGGGGAAAGATGGCCAAGCAAGGAGACCCAAAAGTAGCAGAAGACTTGTTCTCAAAAAGACTAAATGATGGAGGGGACCATAAAATTTACCTCTACTTTGGAGGGGCACATTATGACCATTAAATAGGTCATAGAAAATGTTAGTTTTATTTTTTCTTCTTTTTACCTAGAGATTACAGTCCCAATCCACTTTGCACATAATTCTCCATGTGCTTATTCAAAGCGTACCTTTTATCATCGCTTAACTCTCTGATGGATGAGCTGTGCTCCTTCTGAAGTAATTGCTAAGACAGAGCTCTAATCCTGACCAGGCAAAGACCTCCCCTCTGGAGGCTGGCAGGATAAATACAGCATCTTCCCCTGCAGGTGTAGAAACAGACACATTTCTTAAAGTTGAGTAAAGACAACCAGAAGACGACTTTTGCTCTTCTTCTGGTGTCATTCTTCTTTGGGAAAAGGAGTAATGACTAGGTAAGACAAAGACTGGAGACCACCAGGAGTGATGGAGCATGGTGAGGTGGGACTCTCCCACCTGGTGGTCAACAGAATCCTTGAAGTTGGTACCCACCAGGACCTCTGCCAAGCTTCTCTGCACCTGTTCCTCATTATCACTGTTTTTTACAACACAAGGAAAAGCAAATTGAATGGTAAATACTACAATGGGAGACAAAAACTTTTTGGAGGGAGGTGAGAAATGGGTATTGAACCCAGAGGTATTCTACCTCTGAGCTAGACTTCCAACCATATGTGTGTGTGTGTGTGTGTGTGTGTGTATTTTTTTTAAATAGGGCCTAAGTTGCAGAGGGTCTCAGTGTCCCAGGTACAATTACAAGTATTTGCTACCATGCAACTTAGGTTTAAAAGGAAACTGAAGAGGGGTCTCTCCCTGAACTACTGGAAAGTAGTACATAAGCACTCTTGTAAATTGTATTTCTACATTCTAAAGGGAAAGAGCTTTCTTGCCCCTGGATCTCTTCTGAAAGCTACTCCATTCCCCTCATAATCCATTCTGACTTTCACTCAGAGCAGAAGAGTGAACACATCATATGAGAGAGAGAGAGAGAGAGAGAGAGAGAGAGAGAGAGAGAGAGAGAGAGAGAGAGAGAAAGAGAAGAGAGGAGAAGAGGAAAAGAGAAAGAAGAGAAGAGAAGAGAAGAGAAGAGAAGAGAAGAAGAGAGAAAGAAAGATAATCATTTGTGCTCTTGTTCATAGAGCATCATTCACAAAATAATGATGATAATAATAACCCAAATGTGGAAGCAACCCCAATGCCCATCACTGGATGGATGGATAAACCAAGCATG
Source organism: Muscardinus avellanarius (assembly GCF_963383645.1). Taxonomy (NCBI): domain Eukaryota; kingdom Metazoa; phylum Chordata; class Mammalia; order Rodentia; family Gliridae; genus Muscardinus; species Muscardinus avellanarius. Next base: position 78,541,120 of record NC_137800.1, on the reverse strand, counting down.
ATACATGCATAAGTGAACTATTATTCAGCCTTATAGAAAAGTTAATTCTGACATTTGCTACAACACAGAGGAACCTTGAGGGCATTATACTAAGCGAAATAATCCAGACACAAATAAACAAATATAGTGTGATTCTTTTCTTAAGAGGTAACCTATACTGTTCAAACTCTTAGAGACAGAAAGTAGAATGGCCTTTGTCGTGGGCTAAAGAAAGGTGAAATGACGAGGACTTGTTTATAGAATTTGAGTTTTGTTTGTTTGTTTTTTGTTTTTGCAGATCTGGGGATGGAACCCAGGAGCATTTGATCTCTGAGCTACATACACACCCTGCCCTATTTCTTTTTTTTTATTCTTTATTTTGAAACCGGGTCTCACTGAGTTGCAGAGGGCCTCACTAAGTAGCTGAGGCTGTCCGTGAACCACAATCTTCTGGTCTCAGCCTCCCGAATGCTGGGATTACAAGCATGTGCCACCACGGCTGGCAGAATTTGAGTTTTGCAAAATAAGATGTCATAAAGAGTAGGTGCACAAGGTCGTGAATATACTCAACATGAATAGATTATACATTTAAAAATTAAGATGATCTCGCCGGGCGTGGTGGCGCACGCTTGTAATCCCCGCGCTTGGGAGGCAGAGACAGGAGGATCGCGCAGGTTCGAAGCCAGCCAGCCGCGCGCACTGGCTTATGAGACCCTGTTTCCAAATAAAAAAATATAAAAAATAGGTCTGGGAGTATAGCCCGGAGGTAGAAGGGCTTCCAGGAACCCCAGTACCACCAAAAAAAAAAAAAAAAAAAAAAAATTAAGATGATCTCGTGTGATTTCTATTAGCTTATCTTCACTTGGCTTCTTTGGGGCCAGCGATACAGCGATACATTAGGTAACCTTTGCAAGATTACATATTTAGAAATTGATGAGTCCTTTCCATAGTTCACCCCTCTTTCACGCTGCAACACTGGAATCTTGTTACAGGCATCTGTTCTTTTCCATGGCTTCCGGCAGCAACCCTGTGCAAGAAAGCTTCCCCACACCACTCCCACCAGCAGCCCTCCGGAAGGTCCCCAGCCAGATCCACATCACGGTTACTCACTCCTTGAGCTTATCTTCATTTGGCTTCTCCGGGGCCAGCGATACAGCTGACCCACCCTTCCCTCCTAGAATTTATCCTTTCTCTCCTCTTTCTGGACATTGTTTTTTCCTGGTAATCCTGTCTAGCAATCCTCCCTTATCGTGTTCGTCAAGCATAGATTTTCTTCCCCGATTTCCATCCAAACAGTGACTAATGGAGGAGTTAATTCATACTGACTTTAAATTCATTTCACACATTCACAAGGCCATTTGGAAACTCATAGTAGGTTCTAGAGCCTTCTGGGTGCCGGCTCTCTAGAGCTGTCTCTTGAAGGTATAAATTTTACTACCTTCACCATATATCTATCAAAGCCTAAGGCAATATTAGGCACATAATAAACCCTACAAAGGCTTATTAAGTTTAATCTTAATATAATTAAACCCTCACATATGAAAACACTTTTTCGAGCATACTCACTCACTTTCTACTGAGAAAAGCTCCCCAAGTATTCAACCATCACTATACTCCAAGGCCAGCTCAGGGACCATCCTGAGCTCCAGATAATGGTTAATGCAGTATGACGCTTGCCATGTTAAATGGTGTCCAGGCTTCAGATTCCTGCTCTGACTTAAGTTCCAGCTGAAACCTGGAGCTATTTCGTAGGAACTGTCACAGCTTCAGGTCTCAATTGGTATTTCTGCCTTCAAAGTGTCTCACCTTAATACAAAAGAACTAGGTGAGATTAGAACATTCCAACAATTTTCCTGCACTTCCTTACACAATTAACACTTGACACCCTCATAGGAGAAGCTGGAGGAAGCCAGAAAAGGGTGCCTATGTTCAAGTGGGCTCAGTCTGGGGAAAGAGAAAATTAAGTTAGCTGTAGGTTAAATTCACCAAAATATCTTACTGAACAGCAAATTACACAATGGCATATTCTTGTCCTTGGTTATTTTCCTTAAAAGTTTCTGAGGCAGAGCAGAGGACCCGGGAACAGAAGAGAGTAAAGAAGGCCATCTGGATCCCTTTCTGTGAGGTGGGAGGAAGTAAGACTGGTAGGCACCAAGAGATCAGGGCCCACCAGCCCACAAGATGAAAATTCAAATTCAGGGTTGAAATTAGTCAAAAGAAATTGGTTCCCTGAAACCCAATTCTGACCAATCACAGAAGAGTAGATGGGGAACCTCAGTAACGTTTAATACCCACCTCCCAAAGAGCGTTAGTGGTTGGGTGGTTACACATTTTCAGGCATTCTTCCCTCCACCCCATGTGGGAGAGCTGGTTTTGTCGTCTATCTTTCCTTGACTTAAAACAGACCTTCATATTTCTATATCCTTCATTATACCTTAGACTTTACTTGTCGAAATCCACTAGACAAAAACCTTATAGGAGGAGACACCCCCATTTCAGTCATAAGGCGATTCCAGGAGCCTTCTTTAATCCGTCCTGTTCTCAGGTCCTCAGCGCTATCTTATCTCTTCACCCACAGACCTCCATAGATGATACCCCCACCCCCCGAAGCTGGATGTGCATCTCCATTTTTCATTTCATCCTTTGATGAATAGGGCATTCTGAAGCCAGCTTCTGATCTCTGACCTCAGAGAGGTTTTCCTACTCATTTTACGGCCAGCATAATGGAATGTTAATAGGCCGTTATGATTTACTTTACAGAAATCAATGGTGTAGATCCTGCCGGGCAAATAAGCTACTTTGGCAGGTGAAGCGAGCCACACAGTATTAGGTACCATTTGATAAGACACTTTAAGGAATGAAAATTTATCCTAGGAGCCAGGCATGGTGGTACACAACTATAATCTCAGTACTTGAGAGGCTGAGACAGGATCAAAGGTTCAAGACCAGTCTTCGGAACTTAGTAAAATTCAGCAACCTAGCAAGACTCTGTTTCAAAACAAAATATATTCTTTAAAAGGGCTGGGGATGTGATCCAGAAGTAGAATGCCCCTGAGTTCAATCGAGATAGATAAATACTAGATATAGAGAGATAAAGAGAGATAGAGATAGAGATAGAGAGAGAGAGAGAGAGAGAGGGAGGGAGAGAGAGACAACACTTATACTAGGGAATTCAGAGCTTTCTTAAACTGATTTTTGTTCATTTGATTTACATGTTGAGACTAGTTTCTCACCTTATTCTAAATAACTTTCTAGTGTATAATATAGATAACATCTAAGATATTGTACAATATTAGGAAAGTAGACAAAATTTTAACAGATTATGATGTCACAGAGTTATAAACTTTAGGAGGAAATTGACTGGTTCAAAAAGTGGCTAACTTTTTTTTTAATCTAGGCAGAAAAAACCATCAATATAATCATAACTCACTGGTAGATGGAAGTAAAACATTAAAAGGAACATGGCAGAATTCAATATCAGTTTTTGATACAAATTATTTTCAACAAGTAAAAGGTCATTCTTTGATACTAGAAGTATGATGGTTTGTGAGTTTGACCTAAGGAAGTATAAATCTTTAAGATAGAGAAGATTTTTTAAAGATCATCTTGTTTTGAAAAGATGAGAAAAGTCTTTTCTCAACTTCTGAGTTACAGAAAACATATTTTCTTTTTATCTTGAGGGTTTTTTTTTGGTACTTTTTTTTTCATAGAACACATGTATAAAACTATCATCACCGAGCTAGAAGACTGTATTTGACAAAGACAATTGTCTCTGAAGTTCAAGGATCTTAAAGGGACAAATGTCACCCAGGGAAGGTAGAGGCCCACCAACAGGTGATTTGGGAGCAGACCTATTGCAGCTTCCAGGAAAGAACTATTTTATCACACCCTGACTTCAGAAGCATTTATTGAATGGTAATAAAAAATAAACTAATTATTTTAGTCAATTTTCTTATTGATTTACAATTCTCTACAAGGAAACCTATTAATATTTATAAAGGGAGCTCAGCACCCCCACAGTTAGTTCCGTGTGTGTGTGTGTGTGTGTGTGTGTGTGTGTGTGTGTTACCAGGAATGGAACTCAGGGGCTTTCTACCTCCGGGCTATACTCCCAGACCTATTTTATATTTTATTTGGAAACAGGGTTTCACTGAGTTGCTGAGAGCCTCACTAAGTAGCTGAGGCTGGCTTCGAACCTGTGGGATCCTCCTGTCTCAGCCTCCCAAGTGCTGGGATTACAAGCATGTGCCACCACGCCCAGCCCATAATCCCCTCTTGAGGAAGAACAGGTGATACTAGACATTATCACTGGCACCAACTCCAGGAAGTCTCCCTTGCTGTCCCCTTTACCTGGACTCCTCTGTGCACACGGAACTCTCCCATCAGCACTTGATACACAACTGCCATTTTTCCTTACTTTTTTTTTTTCTCCTGCAGGATTGTGAGATCTTTTGGGTCACAGGTCCTTATTTTGCCGATATTCCCCAAATGTCTTGAAAAGTGCCTAAAACGCACAGGTCCTCAACAGAGTCTTTAATCTAAGAAACATCCACGGTGAATCTGCTACTGATCCTGAGATTACAGCAGTAAACAAAACATGAGCAGACGCTAGCCTTCACTGGGTTTATGCTGAATCGATGCTCAAATGGGTAAATGGATGAACATAAAGAGAACCAAAAAGAGCCAGCACAGTGGTGCACACCTGCAATCCCGGTACTCAGGTGCTGAGACAGAAGGATCACAAGCTTGCAGCCAACTTCAGCTACTTAGTGAGACTGTTTCAAAATAAAATAAATAGTATACAGCTAGGAGTGTAACTCAGAAGTAGAATAGAGAGAGACAGGAGAGGGAAGGAGAGAAAGAGAAAGAGAAAGAGACAGAGGAAGACATCTCTTGATAGCTTGGAAATTTTACTCGGTGAGACAAGAAGACAAAAAACTTGCATATGATCTGTTTTTACATGATTCTTTCACATTATAAAAGTAAAATCCAAGCTTGATTTGCAAGTACAACTTAAGGATCTCCAAATTAACAATTGATACATTAGTCTCCCTTTATCAAGGATCAATCTCAAAGCACATGAGACAGGGCCCTTATATTCCCATCAGATTAAGCCCATAAACTATAACATATACATAAACACAGCCAGTTATTTTCAAAAAACTATGCTGGGGAAAGGTGTTTAAAGAGGACCTGTCTTCTATGGCCAACACCAATGCAAATACCAGTTAACTATCAGTAGAATCCTTGTTGTTTTCTATGTATCCTCTCATTTGAATGACAGGTGATTCAGGGTCAGTCAGGGTGTCTTCCTGACTTCACTGTCCAGATGTTTAAGTGGAAGCTTCAGGGGTTCTTGTTACTGGCCTAATTTTATGCAGCTGGTAAGTTATCAAGTCAAATATAACACCAGCACTATGAACAGCAATGTCAATATTCATGTTCTTACTAACTATATAACACCATCTCCAGGGAAAGACAGATTTAAAAAAAAAGTTGAAGCTCACTAAATGCTGTGTGCATGTACGTTCCTATCAGTCTGAACCTTATTGTGATTATAATGCTCCAATTAAAGTCAATTAGCTGACAATATACAAAACTCTCAGATCAAACATTATTCCCTCTTCCTGGCAATGCCTCATCTTCCTTCATTCCTTCTTTCATTCCTCCCTCCCTCTCTTACACATACACATACAATCCTACAATATAGAGACCATAGACAAACTCACCAGTTACTAACAATGATGAGTACTCTTTCTACAGTGAACACATACCAGACTTACCGGACAATTTACCCATGGGTAATACCCTACGTTACTTCTACATTACTGAAGATGATTATTTCACCTGATTCTATGGTCAAAGAGAGCCCCACTAGAGGACAGGACTGTGCCACATTTCTCCTGTCCCCCGGCCTTCTGCACACCTGCCGACTTACAGTAGGGCACTCAGCAAACCCTCAATGAATAACAATACCAACGCATTAACAACTGTGGACATTGTTGTCAGAGTTTTCACTGACATTTTATGCTTTTTCTCCACGGTCTCCTCTTAATTAGACTTTGAGGCATTTGAAGGCAGAGGCGCTCCCTGTCTTCCTGCATAAATCATGTTCCCAACCCCAGATGGTGTCATGCTTATGTGGCATGTGTGTTACATCAATATTTGCTCATTGATTTGTTGCTCAAATACCACGACTGAGTTGTGTTTGTCTGGCAAATCATGTAATTTTAATAATTAGTGTCTGAGGTGGGAAATGCCATTTAAAAAAAAAAAAATAGGGGTGAACGGGAAGTAGCGAGAGTGATACCGGTCTATGGTCAGTGTAATAAATGGAAATCCTCTTCCATAGCAAAATATTAGTAAATGAAAATCTACATTGAGAAAATCTCCAAGAGTAACACCATCTTTATTGCCTTCTTGACATACACATATACATATTTCTCTCTCCAATAAAAAAGTAACCTTAGCTCTATAGTTATTTGCAATGCAGAAGCATCAACTATTACTCTAGGCAATTAAAAAGATGCATTCTCATTCTACAGTCACTATATTTTATAGTGTTTCTGTCAAAAGCACATGCACTAAACAAATTATGAGACCCCTAGATTGAATGAGGTGCTTTGATAAACCAAATTTCTGGTTCATTAAAGGTTGACCAGATAACCATTTATATGGATCAAGTCTTCTGACTGGGCTGAGGCAGAGTGGGGTCTGAGAGTTAGCTGGGATGGTACAGACCATCCAATTAAATTCCCTAAGCAATAAAAGAAAGCCTTTCTGGGTTTATCACTGAGATCTCCAGGAGATGCATTAATGAGTCCATGTTCCCACGTAACTGGCATATTTAATTTCTCTTTGATGATAAAGAATTTTAAGTGCCACAAGGGCATGTTCTGATTCAGAATCTGTCACATGCTAACTGGAGATGATAGGACAACCCTGGGCCAAAGTGACCCAGATCCCAGCACATTCCCAGGAAAGGACCCCAAACCTTTAACATCCTTAATATATATTATCATCACATGTCTCTTTCTCCTAGAGATGCTCGGAGAATGCAAGTTCTTTAAAGACTAGAGATTTTGAGTTCTAGTTATCTGGGGCTTAATCTTATATTCACTGAGAAAAGTAATTTGATATTACTATGAGTTCAAGCAGTCAGATCATACCCAAATACAATGGTGTTGCTCATACTTAACTGAAAACTCTTCTGAATTATTAATGGCATAATTTTAGATAAATATATATATTTATTTATTTCAATTTAAGCATGTCCAATGATGAGTATACTGCATTAGCGAATGAGTATGCCCTTAAAAGATGCAATGGATTCGTATCACTTTAGTCAATAGATGTAGCACTAAAAATTGAAGCATGTGCAGGATCTTTTTGTAAGTCTCATTACATCTAAAATGTTCTAGGTGAATTCACCAATAAAAGAGTCTCGCAATAATCAATCCAAAATATCAACCACCACCTTAATTGACACATCACTTATCACTTGCCATTTTAAATCTTTGGATGTTAACTCTTCCTAAAGAAAAACACAACTTTCCAGGACATCTTTTCTAAGAACAATTTTTAAGACATATGACAAATATACAACTGATTAGCATACTAATGACACATAGTTTCTACCCTCCCAGAGCTAATATTCCTGCAAGGAACACAGACCAAAAAAAAAAAAAAAAAAAAACTACCTAAACTTATGTACAACGTCAAAAGAATAAACAGTATTTAAGGACAAGGACAGTTAGGGAGACCTCTAAAATAAGGTGGCATCGGAACAGAATGGAAGGTAGGCAAGCAAGCAGAAAACAAACACAGGAGCCCCGAAACAGAATGATGTTGGCTTGGACAAGTTCGAGCAACATTTGTAAGCAGTGGAGTGTGCACCGCAAGCAGAGAGGCAACTTGTACGAAATGAGATGGCGAAAGTTGGGGTGAGTAAGCGCGGAGACTGCACAGAGTCCAGGGTGCCGTGTAGTGGATGCTGTGGTCTGCAACCCAGGCACCCTGCAGGTCAAAGGCAACCGTCTTCCTGCAGCTGGTGGAACCATGGCCCGCTCACTGCTCACAGCTCTGCATGTTCCTTGGGACCTACGGGATCATAGTCACTGCAGTTCTCACCTGCTCCAATTCATATTTCTAGACATCAAGGCTATATATATACATATGTATATATATTCCCAGAAATTTCTCTAATCCTGAGTTTTCAAAATCACTACTGCCAGGCTTGCACGTCCACTTCAAGTTTTTATAAGGGAAAAGTCAAACATGGCCCCAACTGCAGTTTACAGGCTGCGGCAGTGTCTAAGGAGCAGGTTAATGAGGCAAACTCACAGTTGGCATCTCCTCCTCCTCACGGCTCATCCTCCTTTGTCTCCAGTCTCAGTCGGTGACAGAAACCCCATCACTTCACCTTGAAAGATAAGAGCCTGCCCCTCACCTCCCAATACCCTCTGCTCACTCCACATGACAACCCTAGCAAAGTCCTACCAATTCTGTCCCAAATGTTCCCTGTATCCCGCTCCTCCCCACTATACCCACTCCCTGCCTCAGTTTAAGCCTCCTTCCTGTTTGGCAAACCATCTAAGTGGACTCCCTCCTGCAAGCCACTTCCCATTCCCCAATCCCGTCCATCTGTCCATCTTCCACACCATGGAAGATTAATCTGCTAACACGTACACATTGTCAACTGCATACGTGACTGCTGGTTCACAACCTGACCTTGGCTCTGCTCCATAGCTGGTTCTCCTCCTCCGCTTGACCCTTCCTTCCCTTCACAAACTCACCCATAAGAGATAACTGCAAAGAACTGCAGTTACTTACCCATCCCATGATGTTAAAAATTCCCCTCAACTCCTGCATAAGGAACAGCCCTATCTTCCCAGATAAGATTAATTCCACCTCATTCTTGAAGGTGTAGCCAGAGCATTTTCTCAGCATTGCTATGATTCCAGCTCCTGCCAAGAACGAAGTAGATAAACTCCCCGGCCTCAGCATCCTGCACCGAAAGACCCACTTAGATCCCAACCTTCCCCATGCTCCAGACTCCAAGCTCCTTGAAGACCACTCCTCACTCATCTCTGACTTCCAGAAAGCAGCATAGTACCTCACAGGTGTCAGATGGGAAAAAAATTTAAAAGGCTGAGCTTAGCTATTTATCATTGCTTGATATTTATATAAAGAAGACTATGGAGAATTTTTTTTTAAAAAGTATCTAGGACAAAAAAAAAGCAAACTTATAAACAACAGGATGGAGTTTTATTTATTTATTTTTGTTATTGTTGTTTTGGTGGTGGTGGTACTGGGCTTCCTGGAAACCCTTCTACCTCCGGGCTACACTCCCAGACCTATTTTGTGTTTTTATTTGGAAACAGGGTCTCTTAAGCCAGCAAACCTGGGGATCCTCCTGTCTCCGCCTCCCAAGCGCAGGGATTACAAGCGTGCGCCACCACGCCTGACCAGGATGGAGTTTTAAAACAACAAATCAAACTTCAGCAAACATTTGAAGTTTTTCCAATCTCACATATTATTTTGGATATCCTGGTCTCAACCTCGCCTGTGCCCCCTTTCAAAGGAGATTATGAATGAGCGAGGTCCAGAATGAATTATTAGCTAGGGCTATAGATACCTTCTCCCAGAAAGCAACACAAGCAAAACCCCAGCTGTGTATAAAAATATCTTGGATATTTATTCTGGGAGTATATATAGAGTGGAAGTAAACTGAGAAAAATGGCCAGCATTCCCTTCGAGATTCACATCCCTAGAGTTTTAGTGTGTATTTTCTTTCTCTGTCACTACCACAGTTGGAAGACTTAAAAAAAAAAAAAAGAACTGCTGGCAAATGTGGATGTCAAAAGGGAACTCTACTCACGAGGGAAGTCTGAATCTTAAGGAAGTTCCCATGTTGATGGTCTCGCGCCATGGTTACCAGCTTTGCCAGAAGGTTTGCTATGGTTTGGATGTGGTTTGTGCCCCAAAGTTCACGAAGTGGGAGCTTGGTAGGACCTTTAAGAGGCGGAGCCTGGGCTTAAGTGCTTAGGTCATGAGTGGCCCCTTGCAGAAGGGATTAATGCTGGCTTCCCAGAGTGGGTAGTCCCCACAAAAGTAGATCATTAGAGAAGCCCACTGGCCCTTCCAGGTCTTCTCCTTCCCCAAGGTTTCCCATCACTCACCGTGGAGACCCTGCATTTATTTGGAACTCTGCCAGCAAGATCCCATCACTAGATATGGCCCTTCAAACTTTGATCCAAAACTGTGACCCCAAATAAGCCTTTTTTCATTGGTTTTTGTGGTACTGGGGTTCCTGGAAACCCTTCTACCTCCGGGCTACACTCCCAGACCTATTTTATACGTTTTTATTTGGAAACAGGGTCTCTTAAGCCAGCACGAATGGCTTCCAACCTGTGCGATCCTCCTGTCTCCGCCTCCCAAGCTCGGGGATTACAAGCGTGCACCACCATGCCTGGCTTAAGCTCTTTTCTTTATAACATACTCAATCTGTGCTATTGTGTTATAGAAATAAAAAAATGAACTAAGGCCGGGCATGGTGGCACGCACGCTTGTAATCCCAGCATTCGGGAGGCTGAGACCAGAGGATCGTGGTTCACAGACAGCCTCAGCTATTTAGTGAGGCCTCTGCAACTCAGTGAGATCCGGTTTCAAAATAAAGAATAAAAAATAGGGCAGGGGGTGTGGCTCGGAGGTCGAATGCCCCTGGGTTCCATCCCCAGATCCGGAAAAAAAAAAAAAAAAAAAAAAACGAACTAAGACAGACTTCCTATACCTTCGAGTGAGTTAGCTAGTATTTATGCCAACTAAGTAACAGAGTAAAAAGAAAAGGAGTGCAGGCAAGGAGAGAGAAAGAGAGAGGCAGGCATGCAGGCAGGCAGGCTGGCTTTGGTCAAGTCCGTGTACGCCAGTCTAGCCAGGCGATCACATGGTTCCTGCAAGCTCTTCCAGAAGGGCCCGGCCTCACAACCCTCCCATGGGCCCAGCTGCAGGGGAGAGCAGAAGTCTGGGAAGAGTGGCCCAGGGTGGGTGGGGTGAGCACACACAGCAGGGATCCCAGACACAGCCAGGACTCCACAGCCAAAACCACCAAGGGCAAAAGTGGCTGACTTCTGGGAGACCCAGTAGTTAGAGGAAAGTCTTTTTTAAACTCAGTGGAAAAGGCGCGCATACAGTGGGCACCAATGTAATTACCAAAGCCACCGGGCCTCGCTGCCAAGCCGGGTTGATGTGGCCTCTTGACCAGGTTTCATGCTCCGCTTCTTCTGTACCCCGTCCCACGGCTCTTCCTGCTCCTGCTACTAAATAAACTTGCAGCTGCTTGCTTCCTGTGCTATGAACCCTGGCTGTCTATCTTCTGGTTTGTGTCGGCGTCTACTTCCAAAATCCTACTACAGGGTTACGCTCAAGAATCTGTTTCTCCATTTCCAAAGATGATTGCCAATTTTTCCATCCCTTACACAGTCAGTGCGATCCTCAAACAATCGATATCTGATCTGTATTATTCCTCTTCTCCAGGCAAATACCCGTCGCCGCTCAGTGTGCTGGAGAGGGAGGGAAACCCTGGTCCTCGGTGGGTTCTGTGCTGAGCAGCCATCTCAGCCATCTCCTTCCCCACTGTCTTATTCACTCCTGCTATCAGTAACTCCCTCACCACTCCCTCCACCCCAGACTGCTCTGCTCCGGCCCAGACCAGATACCCAAGGACTCCAGGGCACTTCAAATGCAAACTGCTTACTTCAACTCTTCTCGCCAGTGCATTGCATCACCCACCAATTTCTTCCTCCTACTCTTAGACTCTTCTTCCTCTTCTCTCCCTTCTTAAGCCTCACGAGAAGTCAATAAAGCTATCATGCCTGAGCTCCCCTCTATTCGCCAAGAAGAGACGCCCTGTGTCAGGCTGAAATGTACTTCCAGGTGTCTCTCTCTCCCGGCAATGCTCTATGTCAGGATGTGAGCACAGCCCTTCTCCTTTCCTGTCTCCCTCTAGGCTGCACTCCCATTTCCCAGTTTCAGAAGCACTAGAATGCATTCAACAGGATCTGTTTCTTTGCACTTTGAGGGGAAAACACTACATTCGTTTTGTGAAGCCACACTGTAAGTCAGAGCCTGAAAAGATGCTCGTATTTTGCAACAGAAGTGTGTCCAAGGAAGATTCCTCCAGAATGAAACAGTGACACGTTTTAGACCACAATCCAGAAGGAAGCAGACCCCCCTGGTTAAACATTAACAAGGTGGGAAGCCAGAACTAACCTGGAATGAGACTTAAAAGACAAAGGAGCCAGGCGTGTGGCGCACACTTGTAATCCCAGTACTTGGAAGGCTGAGACAGGAGGATCATACAGGTTCGAGGCCAGCCTCAGATACTTAGCGAGGCACTCAGCAACTTAGTGAGACCCTGTTTTCAAATAAAATATATAACAGGTCTGGGAGTGTAGCCCAGAGGTAGAAAGCTCCTGGGTACCATCCCCAGTAGAAAGAAAGGAAGAAAGGAAAGGAAAGGAAAGGAAAGGAAAGGAAAGGAAAGGAAAGGAAAGGAAAGGAAGAAAGAAATGGGGCTGGGGTATAGCTCAGAGATAAAATGCCTTTGGGTTCAATCCTCAATACCACAAAAAATAAATAAAAATACAAGATAAAGCAGAGGCAGAAAGAGAAAAAGTCAAAAAGGGCACAAGCCCACCCACTGATCCTCAGCAATCACGGACACCCACACGGATGTTCCCTTTGACAGCAGTCTTTTTCCAGCCCATCTTCAACCTGCTGAGTGCAGCTCAGATAGACAAATTTGAGGACGGAGCATGTCCTTAGCTTTGGCCTTTCAAAGCAACTCCAAATGGAAATTTCAAAAAGTAAAATGTCTAATTGGGAAGGACAGGATGGAGGCCCCAGCTCGGCTCAGTCTGTTGAGAGAAGGCTTCAATTTACTTCCACACTGGGGAGTGGCTTTTCTATCTTTGGGGAGCAGAACTACCATTCCCAGGATTGACCCTCTACAAGGAGTGTCCACTCTAAACCCTCAGGGCATCCTTCCACACCCGGAAACAGAGGCAGCTGGAAGGACAGAGCTCCTGTGTGCTGCTTTCTATAATAAAATCCCTTTTACCCCTGGGTTAAGTTGATTACTCAAAGTCTAAAGACTCCTCCTCACCCCCTCCAGTCTGCTGGCGTTTTCCAAAGGCTGACCGACTCTAGGAAAACAAGTATTGCATTATGCTTGACTCCCTGGAATGAGATCAGTTCTGGTTTCAAATTCCCTTGCAGAACAACCCCAAGGCCATAGACCCTGTAAAAAGCCCAGATGCCTCTCAGCTCCGGGAGGCCTGCGCTCCCCTCCGACAAGAAAGCGCTCCTTAAGTCATAATCAGCAAACGCGTCCTAAAGCCGCCCTGGCATCTTCTGAGGTCTCTTCCAAGGCGATCAGCAGGAACACGTCCGTAAACAACCCAGTCTGGGTCTGGGCTCCTCCTCCGAGGTGGTAGAGCCAAGACAGAGGCTTCAGCAAGGCTCAGCCATGGCTCTCTCCCACCAGCACCATCTGTGCTCTCCCTGCCAGACTTGCTGACAGAGCAGGCTGCGTAGACCATTACTAATCTGCCAGGGTCAGCGGGCTGGGGCTGCAACAGGATGCCTATAGATTTCAAAGGCTGGCCTGCCCTCCACGCCAGCTAATCAATCTAGGTTGGAAAGCAAGCATATTTTTATTTCGCTTTCTTTTAAATTTCAAAGAAAAATCTCATTGTGAAAGCTCTTAGTGTGGGTATCGCTTGCAGGGAATCAGGTCAGTCGGAGGAGACCTTTGGCTTGTAAGGCCAAGCCACTGATATTTTGCCAAAATCTGGTAGCCAAGCCAGGAGGACAACTTTTCTCAGTCTTTAAAACAGTGACACCAGGGAAGGCCACAATGGGACTGGACTCAAAATCAACTGCAAGTCCTCGGAGTTAAGTTTGCAAAAGAATAGGAAGGCCCAGGTGCAGCTACCCTACCTCATCCAGTATCTTTCTGTGTGGGCCTGGGCAGGGTAACTGGGACTAGTTAATACAACCTGGCTTCCTCCCCCACCTACTTTAGAATACATCTGAGAATGCTGTCACATCTTACAGATGGCCTATCAAGAGTCTGTCTGCTCAATATGCCTGCTGTGTGCCAAGAGCTGGATATCCCCTTGACCTTGATCCTTTCTTGTACTGAGCAATGGGGGTGACTGAGTCTGACAGCCACTAAGTAGACTAAGACTATCCAAGAGCCTCAGGAAGGAAGACCATCCTGTCTTCTCAGAATTCTCCCTTAGCTGGTTGCAGTAATGAAATAGAAAACCTTTTTATATAATTCTGTTAGTACAATATTGGGGTAGGGGGAGGTCTCGTGATCAATTACTCTAATCGTTTCTTTGTAGACGATATGTTATTCTAGATTTTCAAATCAAACTATGATTCAATCCCATAGAATTTAAAAAACAATTTCATGGCCACAGAACTAAGACATTGCTATGAGCTCCAAAGAAATTAGATCTTTTGTTCACAACAATTAAAGGTTTAAAGACATTTTGAGCTAAATGACTCCGTCGCCTTCCTCTTGCTTAGATGTCAGTGTCTGCACTTAATAAAAACTTAAAGAGTTTAAATGTACTAGCTGGGCATGGTGGCGCATGCTTGTAATCCCAGCATTTGGAGACTGAAACAGGAGGATCGCAATTCGAGAACAGCCTCAGCTACTCAGTGAGGTTCTCTGCAACTCAGTGCAAACCTGTTTCAAAATAAAGAATAAAAAATAGAGTTGGGGTGTAGCTCGGAGGTAGAATGCCCCTGGATTCCATCCCCAGTACTGCAAAAATAAAAATAAAAATAAAATGCACTAAAGAGGTAGTAGTAAAGGGAAATTTCTGAGCTAAAATATAATTAATAATTCCTCTAATGCAGGTTCGAGGCCAGCCTCAGCAACTTAGTGATACCTTCTGAAACATAGGGAGATTGTATTTTAAAGTAAAAAAAAAAATAACTGTGCATACACACTATCACTCTGAACCTTATTATGCTTTGATTAAAAAAAAAAACAAAATTTAGGAAACAATAAAAAAAAGAAAAAGGTGTAGGGGTGCAGCTCGAAGGTAGAATGCCCCTGGATTCAATTCCCAGTACCAAAAAAGTAAATAAATAAAAGTTTAAAACAATAATTCCTCTAACCTGATCACTTCTCTTGTAAAACTATTGGCTTGCCAAAGATTGAGGTTTGAAGATTTCCCATGGCTACTCTGGCATAAGAGGAAAGGCAGGCTTGCATAAGTTCCTATTGAGTAATTTCTTCTTCCAGTTTTTCCAAGCTTCGGGCGACTATAGATAACGCCAGGCTAACTTGGCTCCTGACACATCTATTTTTCTCAACTCTGCCCCTTGCGAGGGTGACTCCATATCATCTAAAAATAAGCCATATAGACACTCGGATCCCCTGAAAGGACTTCCTATCATAGCAGAAACATTGCTATCTCCACAGCAGATACTTTCTCAGCCTTAGGACTTCACATCGGGATATCATTAAACAAACTGAACTCCAAACGAAGAGTAACAGTTAAAATGTGATTCTGTTCCCTGCCCAGTCCACCTTTATAAATCCTGGGACCGCAGGTGCCTTGCAAGGGCTCTCCTTCCATTTACCTTAGGAAATGAACATCTTCACATCCTGGGATGGCTTGTTTGGGTCTTTGAGAAATTTTGTTTTACAAGGCCTAAGTTCACACACGAGGCTTTTATGTCCAGCTTTATGACCTCTTTCCCCACCTCTGTCCCCCATTCTATTCTGCATCTTCTTTTTTAAACAAAGACTATCCTGCTTTCAACTTCATTGACCTCTACCTGGTTCTGCTGCAAAGAGAGATAAGAATCTAGACAAAGGCTCTTGTGGTGTTTTACCTATAACTTATCTAAGCCACCAATTGACAAACACAGGCTTGGCCGTTAAGCTCTGTAGGTACCAAAAAACAGAAATAACTGCACAGACCTGGGCTTCTAACAGGAGTTCCAATGTAGACAGAACTAGCAGGCTGATCAGAAGGTAGGATGGTTCAATGTTAGCATGATAAATCCTCGAGATTTATCATGTCTAAAAAATGCACAGGAAGCTGGGCATGGTGGTATATACCTTTAATCCCAGTATAGGTTCAAGGCCAGCCCTCCATAATTTAGTGAGACCCTGTTTCAAAATAAAAAATAAAATGTGTCTGGAGATGTAAGGCCCCTGGGCTCAATCCTTAGTACCACAAGAAAAAGAAGAAAGAAAGAAAGAAAGAAAGAAAGGAAGAAAGAAAGAAAGAAAGAAAGAGAGAAAGGAAGGAAGGAAGGATGGATCACAGAAAAAAGTAGAAATAGTAACCAACCTATGTTTCTTAAATAGCCCAACCACATGGAGGTCCCTATGATGGAAATAACTCTTTAGCCTGACAAGGGTACACACAGTATGTTAAATTTAGCCTATTTCTTTGTGTTGTGTTTTGTTGGCACAGGAGATTAAATCCAGGGGCATTCTAACTTTAAGCTAGACACCCCCTAACCTTATTTTATGTTATTTTATGTTTTATTTTGAAACAGGGTCGTATTAAGTTGTTGTTGAGGCTGGCCTTGAACCTATGATCTTCCTGTCAGCCTTCTAAGTACTGAAATTAGTGGATGCATCAACATGCCTGGCTGACCTAAGTCTTTTTATTTGTTTTCTTTTGTTTTGTGTGGTACTGGGGATTGAATGCAGAGGCATTCTACTTCCAAACTATACCCCCAGCCCTATTTTATTTTCTTTTGAAACAGGGTCTTCCTAGGTTGATGATTCTCACTACTTGCTGAGGCTGTCCTCAAACCTGGAGATCTTCCTGTCACAGTCTCATAAATATTGCAATGGATTATAGGTTTATACCACTACACCCAGCTCTGGCCTATTTCTTTTTGATTTCTAAAGACTTAATAGTCGGACATGGTGGGGCACGCTTTTAATCCCTGCGCTTGGGAGGCTGAGACAGGAGGATCTCGCAGGTTCAAAGCCATCCTCCGCTGGCTTAAAAGACCCTGTTTCCAAATAAAAAAAAATAGTATAAAATTGGTCTGGGAGTGTAGCCTGGAGGTAGAAGTTCCCTGGATTCCATCCCCAGTACCACCAAAAAAAAAAAAAAAAGATTTAATTATATTTCACCAAAAGGTAGGGTTTATATGCTTTAATTCTCTCATCTACTCTTTATTACCAAGTATGAATGTTAAAACACACTTTGGCTGAGATTAGAGCATATCCATTGCCCATGTTTAGTATCAGGAGGCCTTGGGTTCTACCTCAAGACCAAACAAACAAAAAAAAAAGCACCAAGACCAAACAAACAAAAAAATATATAAAGCATAGAAAAGAGTCTGTGCTCACAGATTCTCTCTTAAGTAAGCAATTACATTCACAATAAGAGAAGAAAACCCTCATTTCTGAATCATGTGAACAGACACACAATAGATACGTATGTACATATGCACATATATGTATAATGTATAATACACATATACAAAAAGAAGAAACAGGTTTATTTTATTCACTGATTTTCTAAAGAGTCCAAAGGAACATTTTACAGGAACCTCAGAAATCCAGTCCAGAGGGAAGGTCCCAGCATACATCAGCTCCTCTGTAAGGTCCTGGGGCCCTAAAGAGACGTGATTTCCACCCTCCATCAGCACCTTGAGATAAGTGGGAAGAAAGCTCCTAAGTCCTTGCTGTCTCAGTCTTTCTTCACGTGGAGTTGCTTGTACGAGATACGGACAGAACCACAGGTCTCCCACGTCAGGTTAAGAGATGAGCCTGGGGGAGGTTCCCAGAGTAGAGTACTGAGAAGCACTTTGGCTTCTCACAGAATGTTGGTGTAATATTAAAACCACTTGAGAGCGATCAAAGGAGCCTTCGTAAAACCCTGTGGTCACTCTTCCTTCATGTGCTCCAGACTCTGCTTGTAGGAACCAGATTTAAATAAAGTCCAGTCTGACTTTGAAAATATACTTAAAGTGCAACTTTTAAAAAATACTTAATATATTTGTTCTCTTTGTAACCACCCTCACTGCAGTGGTTTTATAAGATTACCATCCAATCCCTATTTGTGTGGGAAGGGTGGTACTAGGGATTGAACCCAGGGCATTCTACCTCTGAGCTATACATCCAGCCCGTTTTTCTTTTTGTTTTGTTTTGAAACAAGCTCCCCCTAAATTGCTGAGGCTAGATGGCTGAGAATCTTACTAAACGGCTGGGCCCGGCCTGGAATCCCTGATCCTCCTGTCTTAGTCTCCTAGGTAATGGAATGATAGGCCTGTGCCATCTAATTCTTACTCAAGGAGACCAACTGTGAACCTCGGAGGAGGTAACTTAGGACAGCTAGCTATACCAAAGGAACTCTACCATATGGTGGGGAAATGGATCATGAGACAGAATGGACCATTGAGAAAGAGAACGAACACAGACCATCGTGAAAAGACATGAAAGAGAAACGTAACTTACATAAAGGAAGACTCTTCTCTGTACGTGGAAGTTACGTGCAAAATGCCAACCTGGCTGAGTAAAAAGTTTATCTAGACACTCTGACTTCTAACACACAACCCAGACACCACCAAACTACCACTGGGCCAAATCCAAAATGATTCAAATAGAGCTGACTCACATCCACGGAAGTGCACTCAACAGCAGAATCGGCCCGCCGTATGACAACATGCTCTAGGTGCTGAGGTATCGTCTCTCCCGGTAAATATTTGCAAACAAAAACATTGTTTTTCCCCAGACGCCCCATCTATTTCCCCAACTGTATGTACAGCTTAATAAATGGGGCAACAAAGAAAGGCTAACTTTCTCAAGGTGCCATGGGATGGGTGATGCATCGAAAGCTTTTTGAATCATCCCAGAGCATGCCCACTGCTCACCTCGATTGCTAAGCAGATAGTAGATTTTTCTTTTCTATTTTTTTTTCTTTTTTTTTTTTTTGCAGTACTGGGGATGGAACCGAGGGTCATTCTACCTCTGAGCTACACCCCCAGACCTATCCTTTATCTTATTTTGAAGCAGGGTGTCACTGAGTTCCAAAGGGCCTAAGTATCTGAGGCTGCTCTTGAACCATGATCCTCCTGTCTCAGCCTCCCAAATGCTAGGATTACAAGCATGTGCCACCACCACGCCCGGCTTTTCTATGATCGTTTTAAATATCACCTTTTACGAATCACAGAATTTCAGAGTCCTACCATTTTAGAAGTGGGGGAAAAAAAGGGCTTTGGAATCAAGTAGGCAATCTT
This sequence comes from Muscardinus avellanarius, assembly GCF_963383645.1. Taxonomy (NCBI): domain Eukaryota; kingdom Metazoa; phylum Chordata; class Mammalia; order Rodentia; family Gliridae; genus Muscardinus; species Muscardinus avellanarius. The sequence goes on along the minus strand of NC_137800.1, from coordinate 78,521,842 downwards.
CTGTTACAAACGAAGATACCAATGCTCAGATTTGAGTGACTTGTCAAAAGCCACACAGTTGGAGACCGATCAATCAGGCTTACCAAACTAAAATGCAGAGGCCACGCAAATTTACTCTGCCTTTTCAACTAATATGTACAGCAATACATTATAAAAAGCCCTTGGTTTCTTTTTTTTTAAAAAAAAAAGATCTGAATTCATACATTTAAAAATAAGAAAAAGAATTGCAATCACTTAATGGACTGGTTCAATAGAGTGTTTTTATAACCACCTTTCAAAGCTAAGCACATGTTGAAACTAACTGGACCACCCAAGTTAAAAAATCTAGTTATTCCATTTAATGTTTATTTGGTTTGTTTCTAAATGTGTATTTAAGTGGCAAAGCCATAAAGGGAAGAATTAATGATAATCGATACCAGATCTACAACCATGGGCTCTTCAGGGGTTTGTAGTATTTGGTGAAGTGGGAGGGAATTCTAGGATGAGAAAACATGTATAGTACTTTAAAAGCAAGTCCCCAGCCATATGCTGTAATTCCAGAGGCAGAATTCTCCAAAGACCCAAACACAGTCCTCTGAAATACACTCACCAAGTTAAACATGTGGAGGCCTCCTAAGTGCAGGAAGGTGTCAGAGCAGATTTAATGCTAGACAAGAGCGTGTCTTGTGCCTTGCTGGCATCTTCCAAACTTCATGTCACAATTCTAGGACCCCCTAACAAAGTGCAGACAGACTTCAAAAGACCCGGAAACAGAAGATACATTTTCTTACCTAAACGGGCAGATGGTTCATATTCCTCAGGAATGTTCATAATTTATTTGGAACTCAGAATACAACTTCTCATAGACATAACATCGTAAATAGGGATCAGGTTTCCAGTCCAGCCCACAGAAACATCTAAGAAAAAAATCCACATATACCTGAGGTAGTAAATACTATCATGTGTAGAACCAAAGCCAGACCAAGGAGCTAAGGCCCTGGGACAGTAAAAGAGAAGAGAGAGACTCTGCAGAGCCGGGCGTGGTGGCGCACGCTTGTAATCCCCGCGCTTGGGAGGTGGAGAAAGGAGGATCGCGCAGGTTCGAAGCCAGCCGCTCTGGCTTAGGAGACCCTATTTCCAAATAAAAATATAAAATAGGTCTGGGAGTGTAGCCTGGAGGTAGAAGGGCTTCCAGGAACCCCAGTACCACAAAAATAATAATAATAACAATAATAACAATAATAACAATAATAACAATAATAACAATAAGAAGAAGAAGAAGAAGAAGAAGAAGAAGAAGAAGAAGAAGAAGAAGAAGAAGAAGAAGAAGAAGAAGAAGAAGAAGAAGAAGAAAAATAAAAAAGAGACTGCAGCCAGAGATGAAGCCCAGTGTCTGGGGCCGTCTTGTACTCCCTAAGATCCTGCTGAGATATAGGCCCTCTGCTCCTTTCCCTTTCATTCTCTTTAGTCCCAGTCCTCATGAAAAAAAAGAATAGAAATCAGAAGCATCCCACCTACCCTTATCTCAGCAGGTAACAGGGCCAAAGGTGCAGCCAGTGCCTGGGGCCAGAAAACAGAAAATGAGAAACTAGGGGGCTGTGGCCCAAAGGCAAGAACAGGGAGCCTACAGGACACCACCCAAGCAGACAGGCCTCAGGCTGCCAACCCCAGGAGCTGCTCCATGGGGAACTGTGGGGACCAGACCCACATCCAACGAAGCTCTGGGTGTCTACTTTGGCCCCTTGGAAAGCTGGGACATGCTTCTGGGACACAGAACACGTCTTCTCTGACACCAGCCAGGTACAAGACAGAGAGTTCATGAGGCCAGCAGGATTCAAGTGATGGAGCCCAGCACACTTCACAGGAATACAGGCCATTTGCCAGAATCCGGATGCCAGAGCCAGTTAACTGCCTTGCTCCGCTTTGAGCTCTGTACCATGACAAGAACGTATAAATGGGGCCATGTATGGTGGCCCATGCCTATAATCCCGGAACGTGGGAGGATGAGACAGGAGGATCACAGGTTCAAGTATCAGAGCCTCAGCAATCGAATGCGACTCTATTTCAAAATAAAAATAAAATGGAGCTGAAGTGTAGCTTGGAGGTAGAATGCCCCTGGGTTCAATCCCTAGTACTAAAAAAAAAATAAAGATAAGTGGGGACCCATCACAACTGAAAAACTCCAACTATTTCTGGCACATAGCCTAGGCTGAGTCTGGGGGTTATTTCATTGAAGTACTAGCCTAAAGTAGTGAAAGTCCTTTTAAGGCATCATGGTATATGATTGTGAGAATGAAATCTGCTTCCTTATAGAAAAAATTAAAATCCACAAAACCTGCCAACTCATGAAGTAAAAGTGGTCATGAATAAATCTGAAGCATAAACCCACACTCAACGTTGGTGTTCTAGCTCAGAAGAAAATGTGAGGCCCTCATCCCTGGAGCCTTCCTGCTCAGCCACAGCACCTGAGACCGGTGTTCCCCAAATGGAACTAAATCCAGTTTAAAACTATGTCCTAGATTTGCAAGGATACCCTGAGTCAAATTAATATCCCTCTGGGGCTCCAATTAGGCCCAGCTTGGCAGGGCATGTCTTTAAACAGGTAGTGCTAGGCTCCACCCCCCAAGTCCCCACCCCCAACGGGAAAAGACTTCAGACAAGTTGAAGCAGAGGAAAACTGCACAAGGCCAGGCAGCATCAGAAAGCCTCTCCCGGTGATTATGCTGGCCTCTGCGCAGCCGCTTCTGAGACCACAAGGAATGATGTTTGCCACACGAGGCGCAGGCACAGGTTCCCTGGTATGATCAGTTAATTCTGCTGTAGCACGAAGGCCCACATCTGTACACGTAGGATGTGGTCCCGTGGCTCCAGCCAATCTCCAGATAACGAGGGAAACAGGGAGAGGCGCTGGGCCGAATCCAAAGACCTAGATTTTTCAGAGTGACTCTGTTGGTCCAATCTCAAGGGAAGAGACAAATCAATCAATCCCCCCCCCCCCAGGACTAAATCTCCTCTTCTGTAAAATAGAGACCAGATGCTTTCTTCTAGCACAGAATTCTGACTGATATGGAAACTGAAACTCATTAGTAAGGTTCCCTTCTGTCTAGCACAGGGATCCTAGAAGTCATACTAGCCAGCAAATTCCCCACCATCGAAGAAGACTTAACACGGCACTATTAGCAGTGCAACTATGTACAAAGCACTCTTCCTATGACCACTTAAAAATACCACCTTTAGAAAATTTTTAAATACCCTCATATTAAACACATGGCCGGCGAGAGCCATTTTCTCTCCTCTTCTATGACAAGATCAACTCTCTCATCAAGCAGCAAGATGAGCCGCGCTATCCCACAACATCACGACCGATGCGATGTGGTTGCATCTGATTTCAAATGTCTCATCCCACTGAAGCCACTGGCAGAGGACTCCCCACAAGATAATTTCATTCCACCTGGACAGCCACTTAACAGAATGTCAGCAGCCCCACGCTGGGGTGGTGTCGGTACCCAAGTGTGCTATTGTATGGTTCTTCCTAATGAAGTTCTCAGTAGCTCTGGGGCAAGGAATAAGTCCATCTCTATATTATTAGGGATGGCACTTAACAAGGTGACTCAATACCTGTTAAGCAATAAAAACATTAGTCGGCACAGAGCTTGAGGTGTGGCCTATGGAGGTGTTCCAGCCCCTCCTTGGAGTCTTTTAATCTCAAGATGGGGAGAAAATTGTCCTGGAATGCCCTCCTTGGCAGGCCCCACGGGCCCATCTCCTCCTGCTTTCTCACTTTTCCCCTTGTTTTATTCATTCTACCGACGCCTGGATTTGAACTTCCCACTCGACACAAGGCACAGGTGGGTCCACTATTCTCTCTGCCCCTTCTGCGCTCTACTTCTGGGTGTAATTTGCATTCAGGTTCACCCATGGGATGCTGTACCTCCAACCTTGGAAGGTAGAAAAAAAAAAAGTCACAGCAGATACTTTTTCTTTTTTTCTCTCCCAATTCCTCAAACCCGTACCATCTGATTTCTAATGAACTACTCTTTTTAAACCCAAAGGAAATGGGCAGCCGGCCAAGATGATAGCCCAACCCTAGCAATCCGGGCACACAGATCTTTATGCTCCCTAAGAGGGTTACCTGGACTTTATCAAAACTCAGAAAATGCACTCAATGGAAAATTGAGCTCCGTCTGGAGAACCACTTGGTCCTGCAGAAACTATTACAATAAGAGCCTGTGCAAGACGGTCACCTCTGTGCTCTGTATTTTCTAAACCTGAAGCAACTTCCCCCTTCTCGTTCACCAACCTATTATCCTTCCTCTGCTTCAAAAGCTAACTGCCCCAAAGCTCTGTTCTCTCCATGAAGCCGATTCCTAATAGCATTCCGTAGGAGTGCCCTGCTTCCAAAACTCGAAAGGAGCCAAGAAATCTCAAGCCCCTGAGAGTTAACAACTTTGGGTGGTATGCCTGAATTGCACACTCTCTTTAACTCAGGCCATAATCCCCCTTTAAAATCTTGACAGAAACCAAAAAAGGCTTATATAAACTAAAAATAAAAAATCCTAGGGTGATGATACGTGAAATCCTGCATCTGCTTCTCCATTCATCCACTGGCTCTCTGGGAAATATTTGGAAAGATCATTTGTGTCCATTCATCCTTTTATGCTTGAGTAGCTTTTTATTAAGCTGTGTTGACATGCTATCATATTATGTGTATGGTCTTAAGAAAATAAGGCTCCTTTGACTCAAGAGTTGCCTACATATTTTTATATTATTTTGTCTATTATCTATCTTGTGTGTGTTTGGGGCAATTGTTTTATAAACTGTGAAACGTGTGTGTGTGTGTGTGTGTGTGTGTGTGTGTGTGTGTGTGTGTGTTTTACTGGGGAATGAACACAGAGGCATCCTATCCCTGAACTACATTCCCAACCTTTTTTTTTTTTTTTTTTTTGAAACAGGGCCTTGCTAAGTTGCTAAGGCTGGCCTCAAACCAACGATGATCCTCCCATCTCAGCTTCCCAAGCACTAGGATTTCAGGCATGTACTACCATGCCTGGCTGAAACCCATTTTTTTTTTTTTTTTGGTGGTACTGGGGTTCCTGGAAGCCCTTCTACCTCTGGGCTACACTCCCAGACCTATTTTTTATTTTTAGAAACAGGGTCTCTTAAGCCAGCGCAGCTGGCTTCAAACCTGTGCCATCCTCCTGTCTCCGCCTCCCAAGCTTGGGGATTACAAGCGTGCACCACCACGCCCAGCTAAAAACCCATTCTTAAAGATATTTCCACATGTGCCTTAAGAAGTCCATGCAATTGACACAAGAAATTTACTTAAGTAAATATCTAGTGCCTTGGGCCATCTTTTCACTTACCCATACACTTAGTTTCATTAACAAGGTAAAGAAGATTTAAAAGCCCCAAAATAATCAAATTTCTTAATACCAACTTTTCTGGGGTAATTTGGAATAAAAGATATTCATCCTCTGATGTCACTGTGCTATAGAAAAGATGAGTGAAACTAGGTCTATCGAGGGTTGCCATCGCGGTGGGCAGTTAACCCGAAATGGTTTCACCTCACTCTCCTCTGGGCTACCCAACTGCTATTTCCTGTCTTTAATGATATCTTGGGCAAATCCCATAATTTGGGGGTGATTTTTTGGTGATTATACTGTAGGTCCATGTAAATTTTCATTCTCAGATTTAATTTTGGTTTTATACAAGCCTCTGCCCCGGCCAGGAGAAGCTGCTAATTGAGTTCTAGCCAAGGAGCACTGAGTTCTACTCTGTACCTTGTTGAACCTGAGATCCTCCTGTCTCAGCCTCCCAAGTACTAGGATTACAGGCAGGTACCACCATGCCAGGGTAAATATTGTGTTCTTACTCATCTATTTACATTTCTGTAAGTTTTTACATTACTGTAAGTTTTGCAAGGAGGTTATCCTATAATCAAGTTTCAATATTACAACTTTTGTTTCTATCACTTAGAAACATTATTTAAACTATTTTCCATTCTAGTTTGAAATGAAATTCAAGACCACATTCACAAAACAAATCTTTATATTAAAATAATTTTAAAATAATGACTGATCCCCAATTAATTTTAGTAATGTTAAGCCCATCTAAAACAAATCGCTTTAGAACAAAGGTTTTTTCTTCTTCTTCTCCTTCTTCTTCTTCTTGTTTTTCTCTGTCTCCTGTTCCTTCTCTTTTCTTTTTGTTTGAAATCTATTGAAAATATGTGGCAATGGCTTATTTGTTAGTTTTTAAATTCTGAAATCTACCTTTAAATTATCCCACTTTATAACCTTATTGCCTCGTAAAATAAGAATTTTTAATTTCCCTTTTAAAGGAACAAACATCAAAATACCAAAGGGTTGGAAAGTTGTACCACAGGAATCCAATTAGGTTTGCTGGATACGAAGAGGGATGAAATAGGGAACTCTTCCTTTATCTCAAGATTAAAAACAAGAAAAATGCATCTAATTAATTGAGAGCACTATTATCTATGTGAAAGCTTAAAAAAAAAAAAAAACTTGGCTAGCTAGTGTCCTCCTATTAACATCTAGATCCCAAAATAGGCTCTTTACTTTTATTTGCAACCTGGATTCCAAGAAATACTCCCCTATTTCCCAGAATTCCAACAGCATGGTTATTTTTAGATATACCCCTAAATTACTTCTCTGAATCAAGACACTAACCAAAAATTTCGGACGTTCATAAGGAAACACACAGGATAATTCTTGAGCTATAACAAGCTAGTATCACATTAGCTGCGTGTTATTATTTTAGAAATGATGAAAGGGACTTTAAGAGACTGACTAATTGACTGAAAGTCACACAGCTAGGAAGTGCCAAGTTTGGGACTCAAACCCGGGTCCTCCCATTTAAATTCTGCACATTTTCGCTAATCCTGGGGGTGGAATTCTGTGACATTTATCATGTTGCCTTGGACAGGTCAGTAACTCATTTTACAGCTGCCAAGGTTCTTACTGATACTTTATCTCATTTGGTTTCCCCAGTGGCCTCAGATGTAAGATAACAGATATCATGTCTATTTTAAAGATGAGGAAATTAAAGCTTTAAAAAGCCAACTTGCCAAAGGTCTTCCACCTGGAAAATATCACAGTCTTTTGACATCTACTCCAATGGCCCTTCTGCCCAACCGTCCAAGGGCTCTCTTACTTCCTCAGTTTGAGCAATTTCCCTTCAGTTCTAGAATCCAAAAATAAAAAAATCAAGAGGAAGGAAAAAGAGCCAGTCAGACGAGACCTTGGCTCCCAAGAGTCCTTGAACCTGACAATCCGCATCCAGCTGCCAATCTTTCCTGTTCCCGCCCATAAGCAGGGAGAGACAGAAAGTGGGAGGCAAAAGAGGACGAGACAGGAAGGGACCTGAGGCACTTACCAGGCACCACAGCAAACAGCAGAACACGGGAAGACTAGTTCCAGGTAGACTATGTATCTCCACAAGAAAAAGGAAATTGAGAGAGGACCGGTGTCACACAACTGAAATCCCAGTACTTGGGAGGCTGAGACAAGACAATCCCAGTTTGGAGGCCAAAATGCAGTAAATTAGGGAGACTCTATTTCAAAACTCGGTGGGGGGGGTGCTCTAGGGATGTAGCGCTCAGGGGTAGAATGCGTTTACTAACAGCAGAGACCTAAAGTAATATGTGACAGCCGGGCGTGATGGCTCACGCTTGTGATCCCAGCATTTAGGAGGCTGAGACAGGAGGGTCTCGGTTTGAGTACAGTCTCAGCTACTACTTAGTGAGGCCCTTTGCAACTCAGTGAGACCCTGTTTCAAAATAAAGAATAAAAAATAGGGCTGAAGCGCCAGGTGTGGTGACGCACGCTTGTAATCCCCGCGCTTGGGAGGCGGAGACAGGAGGATCGCGCAGGTTCGAAGCCAGCCTTGCTGGCTTAAGAGACCCTGTTTCCAAATAAAGATATAAAAATGGGTCTGGGAGTGTAGCCCTGAGGTAGAAGGGTTTCCAGGAACTACAGTACCACCAAAAAAAAGGGGGGGGGGACTGAGGTTGTAGCTCAGAGGTAGAACACCCCTGGGTTCCATGTCCAGTACCACAAAAAATCAAAAAATAAAGTAATATGAGACACTGCTATAGTCCATATGTGCCCTTCAAAATTCATGTGTTGGACTTAATCTTCAAGGGGGTGGTAGTAGGAAGTGGCCCTTGGGAGGTGATTAGGCCATAAGTCTTGGGAGTGGGGTGAATGCCTTATAAATAGGCTTTGGAAACTGACTCCTCTATCTCTTCTGCCATTTAGGATACAGCATTCACCCTCTAACATGGCCACAAAGCACCATCGTGGAAGTACTGATCACAACAGACCCTGAGTCTACCAGAACCTTGACTCTGAACACCAGCCGCCAGAAGGCTGAGAAATTTCTGTTGTTTACAAACTCTTCCATCTATTTTGTTATCACTGCAGGAAGATACTGAGACAGACAAGGGGTAGTAGACTGAAAGAGAAGTTCTCAGACTCCTCTGAAGGTTTCAGAGGGAGCTCCCCACCCTGCTTGGCACTGGGATGGCACCAGCAGAGTGGAGATCTTGAACATGCCCACCTGGCAGTGGAGCCCAAGGAGAAGCTGTACCTAATGCTGGGCTGAACGGCAGACCCATCAGGAGGCCAAGAATGACATGTTGATACTTTATTTCCAGGGCAGCCTTGACTTTGAAGATGTTTGCTCAGCCAGTGCTGGCAATCAGCCTTCAGATGTTAAACTCAGCCTTTCTTTTTTAGAGGGCAAAGAAAAGGATATGTTCATTTATTCATTAGCTGTATCACAAGTGCAGCTTCAGACCTTAAGCAGTAGCCAAGCAGTTAAAACTCTAGCTTGCTTGAGGGCCACAACTCACCTTGGAGATGGTGCCCAACCAGAAATATCTGGGAATGGTTCTCTTCCCAAAGGTGTGTCAGACCTTTGTTAAAGGGACTCCTCTGGTGTGCCCTTTGTGACTTGCCCCAAATAATTCTTGGAAATATTACCAGGAAGGAAAGAGAAACGCTATTTAAGTATTCAATATCATAAGTCGTGTACTTAGAAAAGCATTATAGAGAATATAATGATGCTATCTGTTTATTGTCAACCTGTGTTAGTCAGCTTTCTGTTACTATAACAAATAACTGAGATAAGTCAACTTATAAGGATAAAAGGTTTATTTTAGCTCCCAGTTTTGGAGGTTTCCATCCAAAACACATTGTCTTTATTGCCCTGATCCCATAAGATCATGGCAGGCGCAAGTGGCAGAGGAAATCAGTTCACCTCATGGGGAGCAAGATGTGAAACAGAGAGGAAGAGAGAAGAAGAAACTGAGTTCCCATCATCCTCTTCAAAGGCACACCCACAATGAACTAGGACCTCCTACTAGGCCCTACTTCTGGCAGTTTCCACCACCTCAAATAGGGCCGTGCTGGGGAGCAAGCCTTTAACACGGGGGTCTATGGTGGACAGTCCCAACCCAAAGTACAACATATTCATAAGTTTAAGTTAACATGTTAATAAATGTTATTCCCCCTCCGGCACTGGGAATCAAACCTACAGCCTCAAGCATGCTACCCAAGTGCTCTACCACCGAGCTACATCCACAGTCCCTAAGATAATAATTTACATTGTAAAAAAAAAGCCCAACCTGGGGAAAGAAGCTCACTCTGACACTAGACACACTGGGCTCTGGCTCGAGATCAGGCCCTCGGCGTTCCTACAAGAGAGACACTGTGAGCAGCGACTATGGCACCCATTCCCACATGAGGGGGAAGCTCGAGAAAGTGACATGATTCACCTAGAGTTGGAGAGAGCAGTATCCAGCCCCCAGACCTCGACGAGGATGCTAGCTCAACTACAAAAACAACAAAGGCCCCAGGAAGAAAAATTGGAAGTGGTATCAGGGAGATATCCTTCCTTCAACACAAGATTTCAAAGAGCCAGAGCCTTTGAAAGTGGTATGCCAGCTCCATGCCCATGATTTCAACAGGAATACAAAGCAGGAAGACATTTTAAATGTATAAATAAAGAATTAGAATGTAGTCTATTTTTGAGGAAATGTCAAATGAACTGAACGAAAGCAGCTCAGAGGGAGTTTTAGGGGGACAAATAGACAGCAGCTTTTATTTATGCAAAAAGTGGTGATGTTACCGCATGTGGTGGTGCACGCTTATGATCCCAGTACTTGGAAGGCTGAGACAGGAGGATCACAGGTTCAAGGCCAGCCTCAGCAACATAGGGAGGCACTCCTCAAGCTAATGAGACCCTGTCCCAAAATAAAACAATAAGATAGGGATGACTCAGAGGTAGAATGCCCCTGGGATCAATTTTCAGCACAGCACAGACACACAGAAAAAAAAAGAATTAAGATGAAAACATCTATTCTCAGTCTTTACTTCGAAGACAGCTAAGAAGAGAGGGTTTAGGTCACAGTTTGGAAAGTCAGAGTTAGTGGGTAAGGGCTAACTGGGTGATGTGTGCATGTATGCCTCCACCATCTTATGCTCCATTAAGATGTACGACTACAGGGCCGGGTGTGGTGATGCGCGCTTGTAATCCCAGCACTTGGGAGGCTGAGACCGGAGGATCACAGTTCGCGGATAGCCTCAGCTATTTAGTGAAGCCCTCCATAACTTAGTGAGACCCTGTGTGTAGCACGTGGAAGGTGAGGCGACCTGTAAAATAAGGTTGTCTACATCTGCCTGTGGTGGCATCTTGGTCCACATTCCACCCATCCAGCCTTAGCCCCTAATATTACGGCTGCACAAAGGTGCTGAACACAGGACCCTCCTCCGCTACTGCCCACAACCCCCAGGAAAGCCAGAGAGTCTTCTAGGTTCCCTCTACCTCTGCCCTTCCATGGTGGTGGATGGGGGGATGAAACCAAAGAAGAGGCAGTGGAAATGTCGTTAATATGCGACATGACATTTCTACCAGGAAACGGTCTTAACACAGACTTGGGGGGGGGCAGTATCCGTGGTAGTGGTTTGAGAGGAGTATCCTGTGGTATACTTTTCTTGGTTACTTATTTCTCCTTTTCAGATTGATATTGAGAAGCTGAAGGGGGAGACATAGGAGAGAGTCTCTAGGTACCCATTTTTACAGCACTTTGCTGTATAAAGACTTTCAATTTTCAATTAATTCAATATACATTCCACAGTAATCCCCGTGTACTAGTGTGCATGCCCCAGCTAATCCCCGTGCCCCAGCCTTTTACTCGCTGTCTTGTGTCAGTGTCTTTTTTATAAGACATATTTATCTTCTCTGCGACTTGAAGCCAGGGTCATAACTTGCTTATCTCTGCATCTCCTGTAAAGTTTTGTGCACCCATAAAGCCAGAGTCATTGCATTACAGGGAGGTGGGTTCTGCCCGAATTATTGCCTTTTCTTTTCTTTTCTTTTCTTTTCTTCTTTCAGTACTGGGAATGAAACCCAGGGGCATTATATCTCCAAGCTATACCCTTAGCCCTATTTTTTATTCTTTATTTTGAAACAGGGTCTCACTAAGTTGCGGAGGGCCTCACTGGGTAGCTGAGGCTGTCTGTGAACCTCAATCCTCCTGTCTCAGCCTCCCAAGTACTGGAGTTACAAGTGTGTGCCACCACACCTGCTTGCCTTTTCTACATTCTATACACAAGTGAGCTTCAGGTTAATATATTAGAGCACTGAGAGGGGACAGTGTCCAGCCCACGTGCAGGGAATGGATACATTAAAGGGAAGGAGAGTCCATAAATCCTGCATAGAGATAATACACGGCATCCACCACCAGCCCACTTTCACAAACCTGTATTCTGTTCCCCTCAATTTCCTGAAACACAGCCATGAAGAATATAGAGAATTAAGGGTAAGCTGTCAATTATTGAAAGAAAACGAGGAAAACGTAATCTGTTACAGAGCTCAACCCTTGGCAAAGCTAGTGCCAAACTCCAAATCCTAAGAAGGACGGGCTTCAGCCCTCCAACCACAGAGCACCGAAAAAGTTCCATCAGGCTGGAGTGGCAGTCACGGGTAAGGACTGTCGTGGGGCACATTCATAAGACAGTCTTGAAAATATGGCAGAGTGCGAGGAGCCTGAGATCCCTGAATCCATGTCAGAAACCCTGTCACCTGTACTGGCAGCGAAGAACAGGCAAGGAAGAGAAGCGAGACTGGGATTCTCAGCCTTCACACTGCTCCTGGCCACACTGGGTGGGCCTCCGCTGTGTGGCAGCCGGGAGCCTTTCTCCTCTCCAGGGTCTTCTGCTGTTGCATAAAGTGACAGAAGGAACAATAGCTGAGCCCACAGCAGTCATCTTTATGAGTCAAATGTCAAACGAGGACTGTGAAGCCGAGCGGAGTCAGGAGTCATCGATGGAGGAGGACGACCCATGCCCGCAGTGGGGATCCATGCAGGCAGAGACGCTCCTGAGTACAGGGAAGGGGCTCATTAGTGTCATGGTGGAGCCACAAACCACAAAACCAAGGCACTGCCATTTCTGGTCTTTCTATGATGTTTCTAAAATACTCAAGAGAGCAAGCCTAGTGCTATTCTTTGAAAACAAACCCATGCCAGCAATTTGGTTGTCCAAGCCGCACGCCCAGCCTGCCCCGAGGCTCTGTGCATGAGGGAGGCTGCGAGGTGTCCTTTTCCTTCCTTTCGCAGGGCTGACAGATACTTTCCATCATCCTCCAGTGCTTGAGCTGTTCTTCCTCTCTCAGTCCAATTTGTGAAAGTCAGCAGCTAGTTTGAGAGCAGGAAAAGGAGTTCCAGGTGTTGGGGGGGAAATAAAGCTCTCCATAATTAGCATTTTCCCTTTGCAACAGCATACCCCTGAAATATGATAACTCAAGTGTCCTTAATTTTCTGCAGATTTTTATGTTGCACTGTGAACAGGATCCTTCAGGGTGGGCAAGAAACATCTCAGGAGAAAGAGTAGCAAGTCACAGCTCCATGCAACCACTTCTTCTAAAAACCCAGCACTCAGGCATGTAGACGTGGATGTAAATATGACTCTGAGTTTAACAGAACAGGCCAACGCAGGGAGAGGCACAAGAAAGAGTGATGTGCCCACCCCAGAGTGAGAATGAGTTCTGATGAGCAGGTGTTCCACGCAGATAAACGGTAATGTTAGATAGGATCGCCCTGGGTTTCAGAAATAGATTTTAAAGATTAATTTCTAGGTGCGTATTTTAAACACAAAAAGGGAATCGTCTGGATTTTAAGGGCAGGAAAACTTTCACGGCCATTAATTTTGTTAGAACTAGGATAGGCCTTCGACATTATTTTTTTCTAAGTAACAGGAAAAGGCAGTATCAATTTTTGTTGCAGGCATCAGATTAGTGCTCTACTGAAAGAGAATATTTGGAACTGGTCCTGAAAATTCAGAAAATATTCAACCAATTTTTTTTAACTACCCAAAAAGAGACATGCAATAGGCAACCTTCATTCTAATCCTAGGGGGTCAGGGGTAGGTCAGATGAAGAGATATCAAGGGAAGGATTTGAATTCTCCTTGGTAAAGAAAGTCAATGGCCATTATGATGACCAGTCAACTGGTCGACCCCTCTGTTTTACAGGTGAGGCCCAGAGAAGCAAGTGGACTGCCCTGGCTAAAAAAGAACAGAGCCAAGACTTGCTCAGATGTCCTCTCTCTCCCTAAATCTGTTATTTCCACTGTTTGATGCTTCCTGTATGTCTGTGATATTTCTTGTTTCCATTCTGTGTAAGGTGCCTGGACTTTGCTCAGCTGACCAAGCAAAAGATGCCTCTTTCTTCCCTGCTGAGCCTTTGATTTGTCTGTTAGCTTTCATTGCTTTAACAAATACTACCAGCAGCAGCAAACTTATAAACAGAAAAGGCTTATTTGGGCCCATAGACTTAGAGGTTTCCAAAGCCTGACTGGCTAGCTTTGGGCCTGTGTGGAGGTAGCAAATCATGTCTGAAGCACATGGTGGAACAAAATCAGTCACTTCGTGAGCAGGAGGAGAAAAACAGGAAGACGTAAGGGGGTCCTACAATCCCCTTCGCGGGAGGTTATGGCAACTTTAAGAGGCAGGCCTTACTGGGTGGCTTTCAGGTCTGGGGCCGTAACCTCCCAACAGTGCCACGATGGGACGAAGCATTTAAATTATGAGCCGGGCATGGTGGCGCACGTGTGTAATCCCAGCATTCAGGAGGCTGAGACCAGAGGATGGCAGTTCACGGACAGCCTTGGCTACTAATTAGTGAGGACCTCGGCAACTTAGTGAGACCCTGTTTCAAAATAAAGAATAAAAAATAGGGCAGGGGGTATAGCTCGGAGGTCCAAGGCCCCTGGGTTCCATCCCCAGACCTGCAAAAATAAATAAATAAATAAATAAATAAATAAATAAATAAATAAAATCTAAACTAAGCTGGGCATGGTGGCAGACGCTTATAATCCCAGCTCTTGGGAGGCTGACACAAGAGCATCACACAGGTTCACAGCTAGCCTCAGCTACTTAATGAGACTCTGTTTCCAAATAAAGTATAAAACAGGTCTGGGAGTATAGCCCGGAGGTAGAAAAGTGCCTGGGTTCCACCCCCAGTACCACAAAAAATAAATTAATTAAATAAAATAAATAAATAAAATAAAATCTAAACCAAACCAGGCATGGTGGCCCACACTTGTAATCCCAGTACATGTGAGGCTGAGACAGGAGGATCACAGGTTTGTGGCCAGCCTCAGCAACTTAGTGAATCCCTTTACAATTCACTGAAACCCTATTTCAAAATAAAATATAAAATAAGGCTGGAGGTATAGCTCAGAGGTAGAATGCCCCTGGGTTAAATCCGCAGTACCACTAAATAAATACATATATACAAAAATACATACATACCATAGGCAGGGCTGGTGGCTCCTGCCTGTAATCTCACTACTTAGGGGGCTAAGACAGGAGGATAGTAGATTTGAAACTAGCTTAAATAGCTTAATACTGTGTTTCAAAATAAATCCGACTGGGGGATATAGCTCAGAGGCCGAATGTCCTTGGGTTCAATCCCTATTAGTGTACACACACACACACACACACACACACACACACACACACACACACTCTCTCTCTCTCTCTCTCTCTCTCTCTCTCTCTCTCTTCCTCTTTCCCTAAACCATAGCATCCTTAAACACTCCTCTTTGAATGCACATGCCCACTAGCATACATATTAGTTTTGTACTCCTACAAACACAAATGGTACTTTGACAACTACCATATGTTAACTCCCAGGTCTTCAAGTGAGAAATCCAGCCATCACAGCTAAGCCCTTTCTCAATATACCTACTGCCAGGCCGATATGGAGGTGGCGGTTGGACTGAGTTTTTGTCTAGAGGCCCTTGAGGGAAATGCTGTCGCCGAGCTTGCTCTGGTCAGATTTAAGATTTAGTTCATAGGGCTCAAGTCCCATTTCCTTCCTGGCCGTCAGCTTTCAGAGAACATCCACCCACTTTTCTCACCACCTGGCCCTTCCATCTTCAAGCCAGCGGTGGTCTGTGAAGCTTTCTCATACTCTGAATCTCTGACTTTGATTGGATAGAAAGATAAAACTCTCTAATTTTAAAGAGTTGATGTGGTCAGGGCAGGCTCACTGGGGTAATCTCCATATCTTAAAGTCAACTATGTCACATAAAATAACTAACCCAAAGCCGGGCACAGTGATGCATACTCGTAATTCCAGTACTTGGAAGGCTGAAACAGGAGGATCGAAGGTGGAAACAGGCCTCAGAAACTTAGTGAGACTCACAGCATCCTAGCAACACCCTGTTCCAAAATAAAAAATAAAAAGTATTGGGAGTGTAGCTTAGAGGGACAATGCTTGAGGTTCGATCCCCAGTAACACACACACACACACACACACACACACACACACTCTACATCCAGGAGTAAAAATGCTTTGTATTCGAAGTCCTCAGGATTACTCAAGGTATTTACCAATTAGAAGCCTAGAAGAAATCCTGGTACCATATTAGAATTCTGTCTTTGGCCTAGTGCTATAAAGGCACGTTTATCCTTCTCTCAAGACAGCCAAATTACAATATAATAATAATTATAAGTATAATGTTTATTATTATTTTATTATTATTATTATTATTATTATTATTATTATTATTATGCCTGAATTTGGAATGATGAGCTGGGATGACCCTTAGAAAGATCTTTCACAGAAGCAAGCATGTTCTTTGGCTTGAAGCCTGTGATGTTGGCAACAGGCATGAAAACGGGAGAAGACAGCAACCTGGAAGGAGACGAGCTGCCACCCTGGCCTGGTGGAGACTGACTTGCAGGTGGTCGCATCCCCAGCATCAGACTAAAAGGATGCGCTGCCCAAGCACCACCTGTACGCCCTTTCTCCCTCCTTGTGGGTCCAGGCAGGTCAACTTATTCAAATTAACTTCAGGTAAGAGGGAGACCATGATAGCTACTAATGATTCTGGTAAATGAGTCAGCTACTCTCCCCCCGCCCCAGACACACACAGACATGGCCACGAAAAGTGGAAAGGGGTTTGGGGACATCATATTGCAGGGACATTGCCTGACTTTCTTCCATTTTACCTCACTGAAATGACCCATGTTTGCTTTTATTGTTGTTAATTTTTAGGATTTCTAGTTGGAATATTAATATACCTTCAGATATAGCATTTGGAAATATTTTATCCCATTCTATCAGTAACTTTTAACTCTGTTTACATTGTCCTTGGATATACAATATATTTTTTTTTAGGGAGTTTGTTTACCCTTCTGTTGCCTGTGCCATTGAAATCATATCCAAGAAATCACTGCCAATTTCAGTGCTGTGAGGTTTATGACCCAGATTTTCTTCTAAAAGTTTATAGTCTTAAGATTTATATTTAGGTCTTTTATCTATTTTGAGTTAATATTTGTATATGGGATTAGGTAAGGGTCCAATTTTATTCTTTTTCATGTAATTTTAATTTTTCAACAATATTTAGTTAAAAGATTATTATTTCCTCCACCAAATGTTCGTGGAAACCTTGTCAAAAATAACTTGACAATATAGGAAAGAATTTAGCTCTAGGCTTTTATTTAGCTCCAATAGTTTATATATCTGCCTTTAGAACAGTACTACACTGTTTCAATTATTGTAGCTTTATATGGTTTGAAATCAGAAAATATACATCTTCTAACTTTGTTCTTTTTCGAGATCATTTTGGGTATCTCGAGTCCATATTCCATATTAGGATAGATTTTTTTCTGAAAAATAAATATATAAATATATGATAGTTTAGAAAGAAAGCAAAAAGAAATATTGCAATGTTATCTTTAAAGTTATCAAAAGCTTGGTATCAGACAAATGAAACTGTTATGTGAGATTATCATTTTTAATTTTGGATAAATTGCTATAATACTAGATGTCAACCACTAAGCCAAGCATGGGAAGGAGGGATGGGGAGGGAATGGGGTGGGGATCGGGTGGGGCTGACTGGGCCATGTGTGCATGTATGTCTACAAAAGTTTTCTTTGTATCCCACTATGATGTATGAATACAGTGCACCAATAAAAA
Source organism: Muscardinus avellanarius (assembly GCF_963383645.1). Taxonomy (NCBI): domain Eukaryota; kingdom Metazoa; phylum Chordata; class Mammalia; order Rodentia; family Gliridae; genus Muscardinus; species Muscardinus avellanarius. The sequence continues at coordinate 78,504,349 of NC_137800.1, read as the reverse complement.
AAACTTTTAAAAAAAGATAAAACAGAAGGGGTGTCTCAGAAAACAGAAACCTCTGCAATAGAAAAAGGAGACTGTCCGAGGCATCTGAGGATCCCCTCAAACTGGGGTTTGGGTAGCAAGAGTTAGAAATGCACCATCCCAGCCTCCACCCTGTCCCACTCCAACAGATCGTGTGTGGGATCGAATCCCATATGCTTCGCGTTAACGTCAGCAGCACCCACCAAGTTCAACCCTTCCTGCGTCTGAGCATGGATCAGTTTTCATGGGTTCCAGGAATTCCAAATTCAAAGAAAGAAGAGAACAATAACAGCTATTTTATTTACAACATGTTCGGGACCCAAATTAGAAACTGTCTGTGCAGGAGACACAAAAATACCACAAATTAGAAAATCTAATTGGACTTGGGTTTGCAGTTTTATTTTTTTAACTGACAGTAATAATTTTACTTATTATAAAGATTTTATACATCTCTGATTTCTGTTAGATGGTGGTGTAATGATACGCATATTTGCAATTTACATTGTACATACATATAAATGTCCTGAAAATTAGCTAAAATAACCAATTTATTTTACATGATTGTAACATAGGAGCTTTAACAACTAATATTAGCTTGCCCTTTGGTTGTAATTTTTAATTTCGATTGTGGTAAAATAGATGCAATGTGAAGATGATCACTTTAGCCATTTTTAAGTAGCTACTTTGGCAGCACTAAGCGCATTCATATTAATTGGTTACTATCACCAACTCCAGATAAAGAACTTCTCCTTTTGCGCATCTGCAATTTTGAACCTGTGAAATGCTAACTCTCCGTTCTCCCACTGTAACTTGCAGGCAAACATCAACCTATTTTATCTCTATGCACTCACCTGTTCTAGATATTTCATGAAATTGGAATCATGCAATGTTTGTTCTTTTGTATTTGTCCTTTTAGCCCTATGTCCTGTAGCGCGATGTCTTCACGGTTCATCCATGTTGTAGCATGTTATAGAATGTCCTTGGCTTTTTATGGCCAAGTAGTATTCCACTGTATGGACAGGCCATATTTTGTTGAGCGATCCATCTGTCAGTGGTCCCTTGGGCTGCTTTTATATTTTTCAATGTGTTTTTAAACTCTTTTTTTTTCATTTTTTTGAAAAGCTATTTTTATTGAGATGATGAGAAATTTTATTTGGGTTCTAGAAAAATATTTATATCCTTCTGGAAACTTGAGGATAGAGGTGAACTTCAGGAACTGCTGTGCCTTTGAAAGTCCAGGCAACAAAAACCATCAGGGTTCCCCTTCCAAAGTAACCCATGTCTTCTCCTCCCTCCCTAACGTGGTTGGACTACCCTCGTGTCTTCAGCACTATTAATATTTTTAGAAAAATTGTAAAATGTTAGAAGCCCTTTCATTACCTGGCAAAGAAAAGAGTAGAGAGAAAGCCCATCTGAATTAGCCAAAGTGTTGAAAATTACATTTTTTTTAAGAAAAGCAATTTTCTTACTTTCAACCTATGGGAAGCTAACAAATTATCATAGGAGCCCTTAGGCTCCTATTTTAATGAACACAGGAGAACCTATATAATTACCATATCAAGTGCTGCTATGGAAATAGGGACGTCTGTAGTACTTGAGGACACTTAAAAACAACTAATACTCTAGGATTTGCAACACCTCACCACCAGGACCACTAGCGCACAATGACTTAGCTGTGAATTTGAGGCACTGAGAAAGGTCTGCCAGGAAAAAATAAACCTTAGCCCCACGTGGGTTTTATTGTTATATTCTAATTGACAACGAAAAGTCTATACCGTGAGCAAATTTAGAGGGAAGACTCCAAATACCTGAAGGAAAAACAAACGCAGATTTACCACGGGCTGGTATACTTAAAAATTTGATCTAGGTCTAGATTTATTTGCAATCCGCAATAAGAGAAAGAGGGGGAAAGAGAGAATTCTCAGGACGTGATGGGAGCGTGGGGAAAGAATGAAGCAATAATACGACCAAATTTGTGTCATAAGAACAGGTGATCAAAGACCATGGCAAACTAGGAAACAATGAAATCTCAAAAATCCCAGTAAATCCCTCAAGCTTGCTTCACGTTTCACGCTGGAAGGGTGTCTATTAGTCCCAAGCCTTAACTTCAAACGCAGAGTAGGAAGGAAACGTCTGCAGCTTTGAATCACTGAAGAATCGCGTATAAACACATCCATCCTTTCCCTCTCATTTGTTTTCCCTGAACATTTTCCAACTGACAAGCGCTAGAATTCATCAAATCATTACCTCCCACCTGGATCTGATCCTTAAAGGGGTGGGTGGGGGAGATTCCTTTTCAAACTCATGAATATTCTGCAGAGATGCAAACAAACCGGCATAAAAAGTCACACATGTGCGCGCACACAAGCACACACACAGGCTCTTAGAAGGAACACTTCTATCTGGCCCGTACAGGGATCGAACCCACGACCTTGGTATTATTAGCACCATACTCTAACCAACTGAGCTAACCAGTCAGAAGCCTATAGTTATGTTCCAAGTTCAAATACAAGATTAAAGAGTTTTAACTTCTTGGGATACATATGTATATATTTTCATATGCCTAAATAAATGCAAGATATTTTATATATATTAAAAAAAAAAAGAAACAGCACTTCTAGTCTGTGGATGTGGACCATCTTATAACTTAAAAAGATTGTTAAGAGCTAGACCTGGTGGTGCACACCAGTAATGCCAGTACTTGGAAGGCTGAGACAGGAGGATCACAGGTTTGAAAACAGCCTCAGCAATTCAGTGAGACTAGCAAGACCCTATTTCAAAATTTAAAAAATAAATAAATAAAAAGAGTTGTGGGTGTGGTCTTGGGGGTAAAATTCCCATCTTCAAGCCCCAGTACCACAAAATTTAAAAAGAAGGAGAAAGAGAAGGAAGAAGAAGGAAATAGAACAGCAGCTGCAGTAACAGCAATGACGGTAACAACATTGTGAGGCTGGGTGCAGCAGTGCTCGCCCGTAATCCAAGTACTTAGGAGGCTGAGGCAGGAGGATCACACGCTCCAGCGCGGCTTCAGCAACTGAGCAAGGCTCTGTTTCAAAATTTAAAAAAATAAATAAAGCCGGGCGTGGTGGCGCACGCTTGTAATCCCCGCGCTTGGGAGGCGGAGACAGGAGGATCGCGCAGGTTCGAAGCCAGCCGTGCTGGCATAAGAGACCCTGTTTCAAAAATATAAAATAGGTCTGTGAGTGTAGCCCGGAGGAAGGAGGGCTTCCAGGAACCCCAGTACCACCAAAAAATTAAAAATAAAAAAATAAAAAATAATAAAATAAAAATTAAAATAAAAATAAATAAAAATAAAAATAAATAAATAAAAATAAATAAATAAATAAAAAGGAGCTGGGCATGGTGCTGCATGCCTGTAATCCCAGTACTTGGGAGGCTGAGGCAGGAGGATTGCAGGTTCACGGCCAGCCTCAGCTACTAGTGAGGCCCTGTTCCAAAATAAAGAATAAAAGTAATAGGGCTGGAAGTGTAGCTCAGAGGAAGAATAGCCCTGGGTTCCATTTCTCGTATGTACGTACATATGTATGTAGATAGATAGATAGATAGATAGATAGATAGATAGATACGTACATACATGAAAAGAGCTATGGGTGTAGCTCAGAGGTAGACCACCCTTAGGTTCAAGAGGAGGAGGGAGGAGGAAGATGCTGCTATAAGGGCCTTATGATGTTCAGGACAAATTGGACATGGATCACAAATGGTTGTGTGTGTGTGTGTGTGTGTGTGTGTGTGTGTGTGTGTGTGTGTGTGTACCCCAGGAGCTTTCTACCTCCAGGCTACACTCCCAAACCAATTTCTCTATTTTATTTGGAAACAGGGTCTCACTAAGTTGCTGAGAGCCTCACTCAGCAGCTGAGGCCGGCTTCCAACCTGTGCGATCCTCCTGTCTCAGCCTCCCAAGTGCTGGGATCCCAAACTTGCGCCACCACGCCCGGCTATCTCAAATGTTTTAACACCCTCAACTCCATAAAGCTATGTGAAGAAAATCTTGCTAATTCTAAACCATCTTGGGTCGGTGAGCTGGGCTAACTTGGATGCATGTTATCAGAGGAGGGAGGAGGTTGAGGGAGAAAGTATGATACATAGATATGGAAGAAATGAAGAGAATTACAAGGGAAGAAAAAATGAAGAGGGAGCTAATGGATTGCCCTTCATTATATTTTTATCCCCCTAATTTATTTTTCCTCTACTAAAAGGAGAAACATAAGAGCACCTTCAGAGAATGATGAGAGTATTGAGGAGGGCCTCACTACTCTCATCATTTTGCTTCATGAAGGCCTATGCTAAACGTCTTTTAATTAACCACGGAGCAGTTGGGAGTGCCGACCACCTTCTACAGAGCACGGAAACCACCTTTGGAAGTGAGCTTGCCCACCCTCAGAGGGCTCATGTTCTGTTAAAGACAAAATCCAGGCACCTCCCCTGTTCATAGCTCCTCCTGCCTCGGGGCAAGCTCTCCCCAGCTTCGTTCCACCCCACATGGGGAAGCCACCAGACCTACAGCATCTGGTCTGGTGTGAGACCCAGACACCTTCTTCTAGCACTCAAAGGCACCAGGAAGCCAGCTGTGTGCCTCCTCGTTTACCAGTCCCGGACATGTGGCTTCTCACTGCCTGGTCTGCACAAACTTTGCTTTTTTACCTTCCTATGCCCCATCCCTCCGCACTGCCTACTCCAGGAAAAGCTCCATTCCCCTCCAAACACACTGATTTAAGCTTCACCTCCCCTCCAAGGCATCCTCCAGCCCCACCGTGACTCATGCGCTCCGTCTTCCTAGAGCAATTTTTGATGCTACGCGTTGAGCTCAGGGGCATTCTAGCTCCGGGCTACACCCCCAACCCTTTTGACTTTTTATTTTGAAACAGGATCTTGCTGTGTTGCTGACGATCTCGCTAAACTGCCCAGGCTGGCCACGAACCTTGCTGAATCCTCTTGTGTTTCAGCCTTCCAATCACTAGGATTACAGGTGTGCACCACTACGCCTGGCTGTACTTGTATTTTTTGAGAGCTCGTGAGATGACTTATGGTGATCACCCAGGTTGGGAAATCCTAGACTTTCACACTTCCCATTTTTATTTATTTATTTATTTATTTATTTATTTATTTATTTATTTATTTATTTATTTATTTATTTGGCAGTACTGGGGATGGAACTCAGGGCTATTCTACCTCCAGCCTATTTTTTATTCTTTATTTTGAAACAGGGTCTCACTGAGTTGCAGAGGGCCTCACTAAGTAGCTGAGGCTGTCTGAGAACCAGGATCCTCCTGTCTCAGCCTCCCAAATGCTGGGATTACAGCCATGCCCCCCACCACACCCGGTTCATACTTCCCATTTTTACTTGCTCTGGTAACTCAGGCCCTCAGCCCGCCTCCTTGCCCATGTCATGGTGGGCATGTATGCTTCTAGGCTATGTGTGGAGCTTCCCGACTCCCCATGGTACTTTCTGATGGAGTCAGGAGAGGCGCAAATCCTTTTCGGCATTTTATGGGCATTTATTTTATCTTATTTGTTCAACGAGAACTGATGTAGCTTCTCTCGGGGTTGGTACCCAGCTTCACAGAAAAAGACCGCTCACTAAAAACTTGGTCTTGAACTCTTTCCTCAAAGGAAAATTTTTTAAAAGCATGGAATAACTATGTATGATTCCGATTCGGGACAAAGTGGGAGGAGGCTTACATTTTTAGCTCGTAAGTGGGTGCTCACGGCCATATGCAGCTACTGAGTGTAGAGATTATCTACTAAATATAGAACAAGGCTCATCTATACGGTATAATTGTGGATTTCGAAGTTTCAGTCTCCAAGCCACAAGAAACGAAGGAGCTATTCAGAGACGCAGATTCGCTTAGCAAATATTCTATACTTGCCCTGAAATCACCGGGCTCTTTCTTCCTTTCTTTCTTCCTTCCTTTCTTTCTTTTCTTTAAATAAATTAGGTTGTAACTGAGAACATGTTAGACTCTTATCTTCCCTCTCCAAATTATATATATTGCAGATTTCTGTTTGGCTTTTTGGGATTTCCACCACACACACACACACACACACACACACACACACACACACACACACATCCAGAAAGGGTGACTGCTCATCACCTCTTACAAAGGAAGTGTTGCTGTGCTTTCCCAAGCACCCACGGCCCTGTGTGTAACAGACATGGACAACTGGCATCTCAAGCCATATAAACAAGAAAGGCAGCCATTAGTAATGGATATAAAATAAAATGGCGGACTGGGCATGGTGACGCTCACTTGTAAACCCAGCATTTGGAAGGCAGAGAATGGAGGATCGCAGTTCACAGACAGCCTCAGCTACTTAGCAAGGCCCTTCGCAACTCAGTGAGATGCTGTTTCATAAAATAAAAAAGGCTAAACAATAGGGCCGGAGGTGGAGCTCAGAAGTACAATGCCCCTGGGTTCAATCCCCAGCACCACCACCAAAAAAAAAAAAAAAAAGACTAAAAATTAGAGCTGTGAGTGTAGCTCAGAGGCAGAATACCTCTGGGTTTCATCCCCAGTACCACAAAAAAAAAAAGAAAAAAAAAAAAAAGATGGCAGAGGAATAACTTAGGCCAATAAAAATACAACAGCTTTCAGGGAAAGAAGTCCCTCACACCCCAGACAGGATCTCACTGGGTCTGAGCAGAGGGAAGCGTGGTCTGTAAACTCCAGACGGATCCAACACGCAGTCCTTGATCAGGAGCCCTAGCGCAACATCCGGCTTTTGTTCATGTCCAGAGCATTTAAAAAAAAAAAAAGAAAAAAAAAAGAAAGAAAAGGAAAAGGAGTCGAAGCACACGGAGAGGAAGCTGCTAAAACACTGATTTCTAATTAGGTCTCTCACATCACTAAAGAGAAAGGAAAATAGACCTGTGCACGGTTTCCTTAAAATCTGCCCCAGCTTTATCTGAAGCCCATAAACAATGTCCTACAGACTGCACTGTACTGGAGTTCAAAAGTTCACTGGGATCTGAGGCGTGGTGGCAGTTTCCCCAAGAAGGAGGGACCTGGGGGGCCGCAGATGGGAGAAGGGTTATAGAATCTTGCTCCTCCCACTCGGACCATCTGCAAAAGCTTAGGTCTTAGCAACCATTCTGACCTTCAGGCCCGCGGTCCTCACTCACACTGCACCTGCCTAGGATTAGGTTTCCTGCCAGTGAGTGATTGTTTCTTTCCTTTAGTCTGCAAGCGGCGGTCACGTGGTCAGGTGGCAGCTGAAGAGAGGGGGCTGGCCCCTTGGCAAAAGGGCTGAGCAGGACACCCAACTTGGGTGATTCATCTTCAAAAACCCGCTCCTGAAATCCTCTTCAATGTTTAGAGCCCTTTTTGCCTCCGCTCACAGATAATGAAAGCCTGTCAGAGACAGAGCTCCAACCTGCCGGACAGATGATCTCCAAGACTCATTAGCGCCCAGAAGGGTGAATGAGATTCATTGTCTCTCCCTCTGACCCCCAAAGGTTGCTGAATCTATGGTTTCTAACCTTGCAAAAATGAGGGGGAACTTGAAAAGGAATGTGGCGGCTCCCTGTAACAGGAGACACGATTGCGGGGCAGAAATCAGCTACACCTGCTTGCTAGACACTTGCTAAGCCAAGTGATGTGTCCGTGGCAGGTGTAAAATAACCTTGGACAGCCATTGCATCAGTGATGGAATAAAGACATAGAGGCATTACCACTTAAAAAAGAATCTGAGCATGATATTGAGAGGTTCTACCCAACAGTCACTGGCATACAAAGGAGTGCTTTATTACAGTTATTCACAGCCAAGTTAACTATTCCAAGAAAGGATAAGGCTACTCTAAGCAGATTTTCTAATGAAAAACTATATTATAGCTTTCCTTCTAAAGGAGGGTATTCTCATTCATTCTCATATTCATTCTCACTCTCTCTCTCTCTCTCTCTCTCTCTATGGTATGTGTATAATTTTGGCACTAGACATTGAACCCCAGGGGCATTCTATCTCCTAGCTACAAACCCGGCCCATTATTATTATTTTTTTTTTTTTTGGAAAAGTAAACCTAGTCTCACTAAGTTGCTGACGGTCTCTAAATTGCTGAAGCTGGCCTCCAACCTGCAATCCAACAGTCTCAGCCTCCCGAGAATTGGGATCGCGGGCCTGCACTGCCGTGCCTGGCTTTTTGGACTGTTCTATATTTAATTTAAAGGAAACACAGAGAGAGCTTTAGCCATGCAAAATCCTTCCCAATGGTTAATCGAAACAGTATTCTTCCTCAGATCACAGGGAACCAGTAGGGGATGGAACACGGTCAGACCTTCTCAGACCTCCAGGCACCAAAAATCAATGCAGGGGTCAGAGAGATGCGAGTCACGGGCTTCCTCCTGGGAATTTCACTCCTGTGTAGTACCAAGAGTGATATTGGATTTTTTCCACTCTCCATTTCTTTCTTTTTCTTTCTCTCCCTCTCTCTCTCTCTCTCTCTTTCTCTCTCTCTCTCTCTCTCTTTCTCTCTCTCTCTCTCTCTCTCACACACACACACACACACACACGCCCAGACACACTCCAAGTGTGTTTCTCCTACCCAAACACACATCCATATGAGGTTAACAGCTCCGATGCACGTAGGTAAAGCACAAAAGCAGACCGGTTCAGATTTGACTGCACAGTTACCAGAGCTGGAGAAACAAAATGAAGATTTAAGGACATAATAAAGAAAGCACTTTCCATTACTGGCTCATCTCCCCTCACAACCTTGAGAGCGGCGGACGCATGCTAGGATCTTCACAGGCTGACAGGAAGAAATTCCCGTCGACTGCATTAGCACTTAACATGGGTAAATGTCAACTGTGGGTGCCCAGGTGTTGAAAAGCGTCTGCCTTACTTTTAAGCAATAAGAGAAGACAGGCTGAACACTTGTGGGTGATAATGGTAATGTTGGAGCGAAGGCCCCGAAGACTCAGAAATGTGAGAAATCAAGTAATTCTTTCCAAATGTCCTCACTGAAGGGCCTCCTTTTAGGTTACCAAATGGATCTCACGCATTTTAGCCTTTAAAAAAAAGGGGGGTGGAAAGAAAGAAAAGGAAGAAAACAGGCGGATCAGTTTATTTTCTGAGCACGGTATTAATGACAAGATGACATCACCAACAGCCAATCAGAAAGCTCGGTGGCGTCTGATGTTCTAACACCATTTCATATTTATGGATAAGCACCAGGAGGGTGTCAACCCTGAGCTGCATCTCCCTCCTTTACCCACTTCTAAATAAAGTGCCTGCTTTCATTCAGCAGCCAAACTGCCAAAAGGGGGGGGGGGTCACAGTCACCCTTCCTTCTCATCCCAGCCTGTTTTCTGACAATCCTGAAACAATACATGGAAGGTGGGGGAGAGTGGCTGGAACCTGTCTCTGCTTCCTGTAAAGCTGCTGAAGGGGCTCTAGGGCAACAAACAGCCCCACACGGACAAGCCCAAACCCAGGGTTTGTGTGCAAACCCCTAAGAGGGGTGGAAAGTCTCGAGACCGTGTGCAAGAAGTGAGGTCAGGTCTCTGGATACCTGAGGGAAAAAAAAATGGATGCCATTATTTTTCTCCTCTGAAACATTTTTTCTTTAAATTATCATCTCTTCAACTGCTCCCTGATCCTCTAAAGTCTGTATAAAGAAAGAAGTATGGAGAGCTAACTGTGCCCTGGTCAATTCAAAGCTAAACGCAGACAGAAGCGTCCAGGAGCTGAATTTCCCACCCCCTGACCCACTGAGGCCAGACAACATCTCTGTGACCAGGAACAGGGCTCCAGCAACAAAACCTTCACACCTAGGATGGTGCCTGTTCTCATGGCCGGGCTAAGGACGAAGCTGCTGGGAGGTGTGGCCGGACCATTTGTTTGCAGTCTAACACTGACAATCTGTGTGAACAGAAATTGATAATGCATTTCAGGCTTCTGGGAAGCACAAATGGTGTGGCATTCACGAAAGATCCTGCCCTAGACATCTGCCCCACGTTTCCTGCCCACACACATCTCCTCACCCTCGTGCAGAGATGAATACCCATAGCACTTTACTTTCTCCACACCCCTAGCCATCCGAGGTATCGGGATCTCTGGATCAAGCTCAAAGATCAAAATCATAACATGGAATAAAGATGCTGGGCCACACAGCAATGATGACAGAATTTGACAGGTTGGCCCAGAGCCAGAGTGACAGATCTCAAGCTGATGTTCTGTCCTACAGATTTAACAACGTACAAGGAGGAAAAAATTAATACTCCGCTCACAGCAAATTCAGTGCCTACAAACCTCCTTTGATTTGCAACAACGAGGGTCCCGTCCACCCCTGCAATTTCCTGAATACCCAAAAAAACACCCAAGTAACAGGACTATAGCCTGTCCCTTTTCATAATCACCTCAGTAATTATGAAAAAGGTAAATTGGTAAATAGACTCTAGGGGGGAGGGGAATCCCGATTCTCAGTATCAGATACAATACAATTAATTAGAATCATCTCATTTCCTTCACATGTCTTGGCCCATCCAATCCAAGACGTAAAGATGTCCCTTGCCATGGTTAAGAGCTTACGTATTTTACACACAATACACAGGTCCTCTTCTACCTGCAGAGGCCCCGTACAAATCAGAAGGATTGGCACAGAAGGAAGAGACATTTGCACAAGAAGTAAAGAAGACTGGAGTTTGACCTAGGACCTCTAAAGTCATCAAGGGCTAAGAGGGTAAGGAGATGCCACTATTGGGTTCTTTGTTTTCTGTTTTTTTTTTTTTTTTAAAGAAGCTTTTTTTTTTTAAAGCACATGATGGGGGGGATCTTTCTGTCCCATACGCTAAGTAATGGGTGTTGTCATTTTGAAAGTTATAAAAATTCACAAAGACAAAATAAAAAGCCAGACATGAAAAATCTGAACATGCCACAAAAAGAAACAAATTAAAATGCAGTATGCTGGTATCATAAATCCAAAAATAAACATGAAGGCAAATGTTTCTAAAGGGCATTCTTCCCAGTGCACTTTCGTAATGCACATGGAATCCTCTCCAAAACGTACCTATTAGAAGGCCTGGTTATTACTCTCTAATCTTGGTGCTCGGTGTGAGCTGGCAGAAGGAGAACTAATTCCAGTCATCTAAAAATCACTTGCATTTGGTTTGAGTTGCGTTATACGGGGATGAAAAGTTGGCTACAAACTTCCCTCCCCGATGGAGTTTAGTTTAGAATAATTTTAAACTCTATTCCCTCAACACAGGCCAACCAACAACATCAAACGGTGGCCGGCAGGCAACAGGAAAGAGCGGATCGTGCACCTTGTTTCTTAATTGTCATCGATAAGTCATCAACACATCCTGAATCACAGTACAGCGTCAGCCTTGGCTCAGGGTGCAAATGAGCAGTGTGCAACCAAAGGCCCAGATCTGACAACAGCATCTGAGAGGTGCAAGCCAAGGTGTGACCAAAATGGCCAGGTGTGAGAGCCACCAAATGAACACCATAAACCATCTTGCTTGCGGCGATCACTATAATCAGTCCCCATCAGGCAGAGGTCCGTGCTCATAACCCCAACCTCCCCCAGTTCATCAAAGAGAGGGCTGTTAACTTATATGTCTCCATCTCTCTAACTCCCATCAATATGCATATTCTACACACACACACACACACACACACACACTCTCTCTCTCTCTCTCTCTCTCATTAAAAGCCTGAGAGACCAGGTAGACTATAGACTCCAAGTCTGATTCCAGAGGCTACACACTCACTATATCAAAGTTTCAGGCTCTTAGACAACCCAGTGATCAGATCCAAAGGACAAGGATAAAACTGTATTATTTATGAAAAGTACAGAAAGCGCCTGTCATCTGTTTATGTGTCACAGGATCTGTTCCCTTTGCATCTTTATTATGAATTCTCTTTCCTCGATACTACCAAGCAGTTGGTCCATAAGCTATCCTAACAGTATCTCCTTCCCTCTTCTTTATCTCACGCACCTCTGTCTTTTCACTCCAATCAATGCGAGCTTATGCTTTTTTGTTATGTAACCCCTTAGGGATCAAAAAGAAGCATCCTGTTTGGAAAATTCATATGAGGAAAACTTAGGAAAAAAAATATGTATGTAGAACTCCCAAAATATGAGAAGAGTAAATCAACTCTCTCTTTTCTTGGTCTTACTCTCCCAAGTAAAATTTTCTACACTTTCCACTATTAGGAAAAGAACTTGGTCTGGGGCAAATCAGTGATCACATCAAATATGGGCATAATTTTCATTTTTGCATATAAAATACAAAACTTGGAATAAAGAAAGGTTGAAGTTTTGGAGAAACGAACCTTTAAAGTCGCTCTAAAAAGCCTGACAGCTCAATGCTTTAGCAATTTGGGTGGTAGTGGAGCCGGAAGACACATATTTAAATTCCTACATATCATTCCTGTTCTTCTGGGCAACACATGATTAGTTGGTACTGTTCATAGAGAAGACAAACTGTATGGAAAAGTATCAAAAACAGTAAAGCCAAGGTCACAGGACAGAAAAAATATACAGATAAAAACAACACGAAGCCAGGTGTGTTGGCACATGCTTGTACTCTATGTATGCGGGAAACAGAGACAAAGGGATCGCAGGTTCAAGGCCAACATCAGCAACTTAGCGAGGCCCTTTTTCAAAATTTAAAAATAAATCAACGAGAGCCGGGCGTGGCGGCACACGCTTGTAATCCCAGTACTTGGGAGGCTAAGACAGGAGGATCACGCAGGTTTGAAGCCATCCTCAGCTACTTAGTGAGACCCCGTTTCCAAGTAAAATATAAAAAATGGGTTTGGGAGTGTAGCCCAGAGGTAGAAGGCCCCTGCGTTTCATCCCTGGTATCAAAAAATAAAAATAAAATTAAAATAAACAAATTATATATAATATATATGTTATATAAATATATATAATATATAATATATTATATATTATATATTATATATTATATATTATATATTATATATTATATATTATATATTATATATTATATATAATTTGTTTATTTATATATAATATATAATATATATAATTTATGTAATATATTATATAAAATATATTATATATTATATATTATATATAATTTGTTTATTCATTCATATATATATATATATATATATATATGAATGAATGAATAGGGTTTGCGGTACAGCTCAGAGGTAGACTAACCCTGAGTTAAATCTCAAGTTCAACAACAACAACAACAACAAATGACAAAACACCACCAAAGCGTGCCTGTTTCTAAGCAGTTTCCTCCAGTATGACAGGAGGCCACTCTATCGCTGTCCCTTGGATAAACAATGGAAACTAGATCCCTCTGCAAAGTTAGTAGAGTAGACGCATAAGGGTATCAACATTGATTCAGCATCCTGTCCCCTAAACAGGAATTGAGTCACAGAACCAGAGAACTACCCTCGCACTTTCAAAGGAAAAGACACAGACCTTCACAGTTAGCTTCTTGGCTGAAACAATACACCTGGTAGAGTCCAATGGGTCCCAAAGACCTAAGTCAGTTCTTAAACATTTCATCTAAAGTTTGCGTCTCTCGCAATAGAATTTGGTTTCCATGTAAAATTAAAGTCTCATAATGGGAACAGCAGATTCATATTCATATTCACATTTTCTCTCTTATCTTCTCAGCTAACAGTCTGTGTCAACAGAGACTGTTTATAACATCAAGACAGCTCAGATTATGGCTATATCAGCATAATGAGTTATGTTTATAACACACAGCAAAAAAAACAGAAAATAAATGAGTGTAAATGGAATGTTACTCAGCCTTGAAAAAGAAAGGAATCCTGCTATTTGCAACAATGTGCATGATTATGGAGGACATTATGTTAAGTAAAATAAACCAGACACAGGATAAATATTACGTGATGCCACAGTTATACTCCCAGCCCTATTTTTTTATTCTTTATTTTGAAACAGAGTCTCACTGAGTTGCAAAGGGCCTCACTAAGTAGCTGAGGCTGTCCTGGAATCCATATTCTCCCGTCTCAGCCTCCCAAATGCTGAGATTACAAGCATGTGCCACCATGCCCAGCTAGGGAACCCATTTCTTGACACACACTCAGCAGTCCATGAATTCAATGCCCAAAGAATTCCCTTTTTCTTTGTTTAGTAGGTTCTTTAGTTCTTACCTTCTATCTAATTACAGTTAAGTGAATGGGTTTAGAATGAAGACTAGAATATGAATTTTACAAAAAAAAAAGTTAAACAATTATTAGAGTATTTACTTAACCAGGCATATAACCCCAACGGACAACCATCAAATTCCATGTATACAAGGGACCTCATCATGGCATTCAAACAACCTATCTGTTCAATAAATATCCAAGAAGATGTGATAATCGAAATTTAGCTTGAATATTCTGGTGGGAGAGGTAGAATCTCCCCAGATGACACTCTCTGACTGGCTAATCACGGCCTACAAATCATCGCGCTGTCATGTGAATGGTCAGATGTCTGCAAAAACAACTCTTCAGACCATCTGTCTATTCTAGTAGTCTACAATTCCAGATATGTCCTCATACACATAAGGAAAAAAGCTTGCAAAGCACTTGTGATACGTTTCTTGAAACTGCAGTCACTTTTTGAGAAATAGAGAAAAATGCACACCTTGAAAACAGGACCCACGGACCCACCTGCTCGCCACACCTCATGCCCAGGAGTCAGAAAGAACACCTTTTTCAAATTCATTAGCTGTTTTGCAACCCCTTCACCTGAACAACATAACTCAGCATGTTATTTAGTTGTAGTGATACCTGCAATTACATATTACCTATGTACATAAATTACATAATGGTGTTTATATAAATAATATACAGGTTGAAAATCCTTCACCCAAAATGTTTGGAACCAGAAGTATTTCAGACTTCTTCGGATCTGAAAAATCTTCATATTCATAAAGAGATAGATGGGGATGAGACCTAAGTCTAAATACTAACTTCATTTATGTTTCACGCATAGCCTGAAGATTGTTTTACCTAATATTTTAATAATTTTGTACATGGCACAAGGTTTTATGGTGTGGAATTATCCAACTGTAGACATCATGTTTACTGCTTTAAAAACCTAAGGGTTTTGAACTATTTGCCATCTTAGATTTTCTAGCTAGTGTGGTCCAGCCTTTATATGATACTTGAGTCTCCATCAATCCAAGTCTATCCAACTCGATTCTGGTAATAAGCATATGTAGAAGCAGGTGGCCTGGGACATTGCAGGATTCTACGCATAGTTCCTAAGCCTGAATTACGTGGAGTGCCGTCAGAGGAGGAGAAGACAATCCCTCCAGAAGAGGGGATAAAGAGACTATGTGGTAATGAGTCAGGGCAGAGGACCTGGAACAGTGAGAATTAAAACATCATCTGCTCCACCTGCAGCAAGGTAGGAGGAGGTCAACAGGAAGGAGAGAGACTGGTGGCCTCCAGAGAGTCACCACCAGCCCACAAGATAACAATTCAAATGAAGGATCAAAACTGTGCAAAAGTCACTGGTTCCCCAAAACCCAATTCTATCCTATCGTAAAAGAGAAGATGGGAAAACCTCAGTAGGATTTAAAAACCCACTTCCCAAGTGTTTAGGAGGTCATTCCCTCTCTGGGACACCCCCTTTGGGGGGTAGCTGCTTCGTCTTCTGTTTCTGACTTAAACGTTCATATTTCCATACCCTTTGCTTATCCTTGCGCTTCCATTCACTGAAATCCACAAGACAAAAACCAAGTAAGAGAAGACATCTGAATTTCAATAAGAGAGGAAGAAGAATAGGAAGGATGACCACAGACAGTGAGCAGACAGAGGACACAGCCAGTCGGCAGACTGGATGCTCTCAAGGTTACCTTCAGCCTTCATCCCACTAACCTAGGGGCGAAGGATGGGACTAAATATTTTAAGGTGACTTAAGCATATAGTGCTAATGAAGACAGAGTCCTGGGTCCATCCATATGTGAGTCAGGCCGTTTCTGCTTCAAGGCCTTAGATCGTGTGCTTAACTCAAATTAGCATCTTGCCTATGTTTTCGACTAGGAGGCCGGAGCCAGGGAATGGGGCTGTACCTATAGAAATCCATGGACACTACTGCAAGAAAAAAATACCCCAAGTATCCGCTCTCCCCCCAGTGGTTCCTCAGGATCAGCTTTACCTAGGAATGACAGTGCAGTATTCAATCAAGCAGTGTGATTCGAGGGCAGATCACAATCTAAACCCTGGATATGCACAATCTCGCTCCCTCCCTCCTGCTCTCCTCCTCCTCCTCCTCCTCCTCCTCCTCCTCCTCCTCCTCCTCTTTTTTCTCCCTCCATCCCTCCTTCTCTTCCTCTCAAGAGTATTCTACCACTGAGCGACACCCCCAGCCCTCTTAAATTATTTTTCTATTTTGATTCAGGGTCTTGTAAGGTTGGCCTTGAACCTGCAATCCTCTTGCCTTAGCCTCCCAAGCACACATCACGTCTCTTGTTGGAAGGTCGAAGAAAAGAGACAGGCTTGAGATCCAAAACTTTTGCATGTTTCTACTGAAATCATCGTGATGGGCCCCAAACATTTTTGTTTACCCACAGGACATTGAGGCAAATCAGCCTTGAAAATTAACCTAAAATTGAAAAAAAAAATGTTTCTAATGTTTAAACAGACACCCTTCAAAATTAAACACCAACCACATGCATATTCTTTTCTCCAGACTCCCAGAGTGATTGGCCTGATGTCCTGCAGTATTAAGTAAACCAAATAGTTTGGGTACTGTAACAATAATCACTAGCTTCATTTCTTTATTAGTGGCTTTATAGAGCAGCGACATTTTTTTTTTTTAGATGAAAAAGTTAGCTTCAGGCGCAACTCTTGCATTCCAAGCTCCAGTTTGTGGTAAAACTTAACAGTCTCGTTGTAAAGCCCCGAATGTTGGGAATTACGATGATGGAAATGCTGACAGGAAGCCACAGCTGGCGCTGCAAAAAAATGCTTTTAAATATGTTGGCCCTCCCCGATGAAGTCAGTCCCCAGAGCCTGAACAACTTTGTGATTTTTGAAGCCATAAAAGCAAAGCTCACCAACCGTGCAAACCAGAGCAAGGGCTAGAATCACAGCCTTTGAACTAGAGGCACTGAGTGTGGACTGAGAAGGCTGTATTTTAAAAAGCCCTAGCCCAGCTTCTTCCTAAATTATCAGAGCCAATTTCACAAGTGGAAAAACTTCATAATGCCATTGCTGGCGATGGTACAGCAAGAGAGAGAATGAGGGGGGGGGGAAAAAGAGGTTACGTGTCAGGAGCAGAGGTCAGGGGCAGAACCAAGACAGTCCATTTGTGTTTAGATTTACACATCACTTGTAAGTGAAAGGAAGAGACAGCATGGGAGACTAGGACAATCCTGGGGAATCTCCTTACTAAGACACCCAACCAGAGCCACAAGCATCCCAAACACTGTGGCATGTGTATTCTTCAGAGGTGCAAGCAAGCAAGTAAGTAAAAACAAGTAAAAACAAGTAAAACAAGTAAAAACAAATGGTTTGGGGGCTCACTGATCAACAGATCTCATAGGTGAGATTTCCACCAACCGCACGGATTTGGTCAGCAGGCAACTGCTTCCAGAATAACGTGTGTGTGTGTGTGTGTTACTGGTGATGGAACCCCGAGAATTTCTACCTCCAAGCTACACTCCCAGATCTATATTTTATGTTTTATTTAGAAACTAACCTCACTAAGTAGCTGAGGCTGGCTTCGAACCTGTGCGATCCTCCTGTCTCAGCCTCCGAAGTACGGGGATTACAAGCGTGCGCCACCACGCCCGGCTCAGAATAACCTTTATCAAACCAGAAACCATACTGTTGGGCTCTCTCAGGCACATGCTTGATCCTAAAGCTAGAATGAGCAGCCAAACAATGGGCTTGTTACCTGTCAGAAGGTATATGGGCTTCACACACTGCAATCTAACTGAGAGGCCTCAGCAAAAACACATAACTACGGTCCTGTTATCTGACTCTTTAAGCCATTTTATCTTCCAATATCAAAAGCCTAAAAGGAGTCCTCAGCACTGTGGGAGTAAAATTTCCTTAGAAACAGGATAAAAAATATATTTTATTAAATTTAATTTTATTAAATTAACAAATATATTTTATCCAGTTTCCTTAGAAACAAGATAAATATATATATATATATGTATATATACACATATAAAACTTAATATGTGTATATATGTAAATACATATATGAATGACTCCCAAGCTGGGCTTGGTGGCACACGCTTGTAATCCTGGCACTTGGGAGGCTGAGATAGGAGGATCCCAGTTTGCGGAGAGCCTCAACCACTTAGTGAGGCCATCTGCAATTTAATGAGACCTTGTTTCAAAATAATATAAAATAGGGCTGTGGGTATAGCTTGGAAGTAGAATACCCCAGGGTTCCATCCCCAGGGACCCCCCCAAAAAGAACAACTCCCTATACATTTTCCTGGGCATTTCATATACATAGAATTACAAAATATGTGGTGTTTGTATACAGTTTCTTTCACTTAGCATAATGCTTTCTTTTATAATTTTTAAATATTTTACATACTTTCATTTGTGCAATGTAATTATACATTGTAGTAAGATTCAAAAATATAGGCGAATCTATAGAAAAAAGTAACTAGGAATTGCTTAGGACTGAGAAGCAGTTAGGGTCTAAAGGGTATGGGATTTCCTCTTACGTTGATGAAAATCTAAAATTGACTGTAGCGCCAAGCGTGGTGGCACTGCTTGTCATCCCAGCATTCGGGAGGCTGAGACAGGAGGATCGCAGTTCGTGGACAGCCTCAGCTACTTAGTGAAACCCTTTGCAACTCAGTGAGACCCTGTTTCAAAATAAAGTACCTACTTAAAATAAGTACCTACATATTTCCCTCCATTTCTCCAAATTCTCCAAATGGTACCCTGTCTATAGCAGTGAGTTCTCATAAGTTAGTGGGAGGAGAATCTCATTCATATATATATATATATATATATATATATATATATATATATATATATATATATATATATATATATATATATATGGCGGGAGTAGGGAGTTACTGTAATACAAACTCCTGTGTCTCCCCCCAGGGACTCCGTGGTTCTCCATTGGGGCCCCTGAACCTGCAATTTTAAAAATGCTCTCTAGCAGATTCTGATGTAGACAGTTTGAGGAGCGCAT